>NC_136906.1:30648765-30698765 GCF_949606895.1 Notothenia rossii
AATTAATATTAATCATTAATTAAAATGATCAATTATACATACATTAACAATATTAACATAATTATTAACATTATTACTAATACAAGTATAGTTTGAACTTTAATATAAATACATTAACTTTATTAAATTATTATTGAAAATACCATTACATTCAAGTTTTTTGAAATATTTGAAGAGAAAATTAAAATCTGGATTGAGCAAATTGAGTTGAGTTTAATTTATAACAAAATAAAATATTTTTGATGAATTCTTTATATAATTTTATTCAAAAATATTCATTTGTAAAGTACCTAAAGTTGTCTAACATGAAATCCCAAAACTACCCTAGATGTTTACTGAAGTTTAGTTCACTTAAATTATTTGAATTCAGAGATCTTTTTAACCTTCGTTGTCCATCTAAACTCTTACTCTTGTCTGCAGAACTCCAACCGGATCATCTGCTCGGCGGTGTTTGGTTTCGATGAGAAGATGGCGGTGCGCTCCACCCTCCGCTTCCCACAGAACAAGCTGGTGATCAGCAGCGTGGACATCCAGTCCGTGGAGCCGGTGGACCAGAGGACCCGCGACTCGCTGCAGAAGAGCGTCCAGCTCGCCATCGAGATCACCACCAACTCCCAGGAGGCGGCCGCACGGTCAGCCTGATCCTGAATACACATTTGAAATAAAAATCAATTCAAATCTAAAAAAATATAATTAAAGGGATAACATCATGTTTATATTTAATATATGTTATTTTATTTATTTATTTTAACAGCTTCTCTTTTCCTGGTTGTTTTGAGATGAGATATATAAAACATATACCTCAGAGATATCACCATTAAGCCCCAGGAGGATACATTTCACATAAAACAATATCTTTTTTTGTATTACAAGTTTTCTGAAATGTTTTGTTTAAATATGCAAAATATGTATTATGTAATGCTAACTTTTGGTGAATTTAGGAGAAATCTATATACACAAATACACAAAGTTTGTAAAATAAACTCCTAGATGTGTATTTTAGATACTTTCTTTCCTTTGGTCTGACCTGCTAACTAAAATGTGTTTTGCAGCCACGAGGCGGAGCGGCTGGAGCAGGAGGCCCGTGGTAAGCTGGAGAGGCAGAGGATCACCGACCAGGCACAGGCGGAGAGAGCCAGGAGGGAGCTGCTGGAGCTGGAGGCCCTCAGGTATTATTCAGTTATGACACAGAAAGTACAATCAAGCAAATTAGAAAAGTTGTCAAGGGCAGTGAAGGGAAGACATATACTTTTCAAGTCCAACCCTGAAGTTAGCATCTTCCTGGTTCCCCCCAAAAAAAGCCAACGGGATTTTTTGATTATTTCAGAAAACAATCTTTCTGAGAAACACACTTTTAATATACTTACACGTTTTGTTCAGCAGGATAATCTCCCCATTTTAACACAACGTTTCACATTTTTGATAAAGATTAAATAATAAAGGAACTACAGCAAGGTCATATCACCTTCGCTAAGCTAAAGGTGGCTAATGTTCTGCCTGATGAGTTTTAGTTGTCTCTTTTAGCTAGTGTTAGCTACCGCAGTTTTTAAGAAGCATATAATCTTCAGGTTTTAACTGACCTATTTTTATGTTGTGAGATGAAATGTTAAAATCTCTTAAGCTTGCGTTAACAACAGAGCTTATTTGCGTCATCTTACCAAAAACACATTAAAAAAAAACATTGACTTCTAGAAAAGGAAATGGGAAGTGCTTATATACTAACTTATTTCTGGGTTTACAGTTATAGAATAACAGTAATACTATTACTACAGGATAGGACTGTTACAGAAATAGTACTATCTTGTTTTTAAATCTCCTTATACTTTTAGGCTTAATACCTGGGTTATTGATTTGTTTGTGTTGTAAAGCACTCTGAGCTGCATCTTATGTTATGAAAGCTGCTATAAAAATACAGTTTTCTTATATGCCTGTAATGTACTATTTCTACACTGTGGTATTACAGGAGTCAAGTTCTCTGATTACTTTGTTGTTAACCCTGTGGTTGTGTTTCAGTGCTGCGGTGGAGAGCACCGGCGCTGCGAAGGCGGAGGCTCAGTCCCGGGCGGAGGCGGCCCGCATCCACGGCGAGGCGGCAGTCAACGAGGCCAAACTGAAGGCGGAGGCTCAGACCATCGAGGCGGTGCGCACTCACTTCCTGTCTCCCCTTTTACAATAAAACTCACCACACAACAGTGGAGGAATAAGTACTTCACAACTATGAAAACGCAATGTAGAAGTACTCTTCACTTCGCGTATTTACTACTCTTTCTGCGTTCCACTTATACGGAAGAGGATTGGGGCCTCATGTGTTTTTTTTTAGTGCTATGGCAGTTAGTAGATAGTATTCTGAGGAAAATGTCAGAAAAAATTGATCTGAATTTTGACTTTTTTCTCAGAATTCTGAGATTAAAGTCAGAATTTCGATAAATAATATATAATTATAAAAATGTATTATTATAGGTTAAGATGAAAGACAGACACAAATATCAAGCCAGAAGTTAATACAAACAAAAATCTTCACTAGTCAGTCATTCAAAGAATCAGTTTTCCCCTGAAGTGTCTGGCCTTAACATAATGAAGAAATGTCTGACTGCATCTACAACCAGAACACTGGTCATTTATCACAGAAAGAAACATTAATCTGTGTTGTGTGTGTATGTGTAGGAGGCGGAGCTGCAGCGGCTGACCCATGCCCGTGAGCAGGAGCTGAACTACAAGAAGCAGATGGATGCTCTGGAGGTGGACAAGCAGAAGAGTATGGCTAACATCGAGAGCGAGCGCTTCAGTCAGTTGGTGCAGAGTCTGGGCAGCGACACGCTCAAGGAGATGGCCAGGGCCGGGCCAGAGCTGCAGGTACTACTACTACTACTACTGCTACTGCTACTACTGCTACTGCTACTACTGCTACTGCTACTGCTATTACTACTACTATATCAGAATTCCTATTATTTGTCCCACAACAAGGACATTAACATTATTGCAACAGCAGAAGTATAGTGCAGATAAAGTAAAGAGAATAGACTCAAATATTAAAAAAAATTAAATTAAATTAAATAACAAAGTAGGCACATGTTATTAATAATATACAACCCAATAAGTAAAAATAGCATATACATACACGATGGTAAAAACCTAAGTTTAAGTGAACAAATTAAATTAAACGGTTAGCTGGTACTGTTGACACACATGTGAATTACACATGTGTGTATATTGCAACAAGTTTTTTGTACACCACAAAACGTTATCATGCTCCACAACCAAAGCTTCACCCCAACGTAAAGACACATTAAATTCCACCGCAAATGTATTGCGTGTACCATGCCTTTTTTATATAAAGATACACTCCATGTCTTTGTTAAGGCTCCCACTAAACCTGCACCTTATGTGTGCCCTATGTAGCTCTTTAGCAACACCAGGCAACTACTTGCACGCATAGATTTATATAATTATTTACTATATTTATATATAATATGAGCGCTATTTTTAATGCACTTAGTATTATCTGAGGACCTTCAGTAAGCTCTTTGATCTTAATGCGAGTAAAAAGTAAAGGTTTCACAACAAATGACCTCTCATATTTCTCCGAACGTAGAGTTCATGTGTAATGTTACTCTTGTGCAAATCGGCATCCCTTTCATTACATTTTTCCCAAGGTTTTTTGTTTTTTTTAAGCCTTTTTCTCTGTCCAGAATTATCTTTGGCTGCTTTGGTAAACATAAAAGAAGTGTCTGATAGCATTTTGTAAGTCAATTTAGGCACATTTAGACACCTTTCATAACCTATATCCTAACGTTTTTATTTTCTGCTGATTCTACTACAATAAGGAAAGCAGTTTATTCCATTTCCTTGAAATCAAATGCCAGTTTCCTTCACTATTTCAGCCTTTGCCAGTACTAGTTTGACATTTTGTTTTACTAGTTATCAGTTTCTTCTACTCAAACATATGGGGTTACTTTGATCTTCCCAGTCTTTGCACACACTTTCTTTGTAGCTAATGAGTGACATGTTGCTTCCACTGTTCTGGTTAAGTTAGTGTCCACCTTTTTATGTTTATAGATATTAGTATAAATCTTTTTACTTGCATCATAGCCACTCGTAAGAATCTGAATTCAGTTCAATCTCATTATCTTTGGGCAATTAATACTTTGTTTCATTAAAAAGGGACGGAAAACTAGTAAAAATCTTTCCAATACACAACATGACATCTTTACGGAGCCCCTAAGCCTTTGAAGACATAAGCATGGTCAATGCTTTTCTAACATTACACAGACCTAGTATTCACTGAGATATAAAGCAGAAAAAAAGCATCAAATGATTTTCTCCTGACATACTACGACATGTCTAACTCGTGGGTCGCCCTTGTTTGTTTTCACCTCTCTTTTTTTGAAATGCTGGAATCGTCTGTTTGTCTTTTCCTCCAGGTGAAGATGCTGCAGGCTCTGGGACTGAAGTCCACCCTCATCACCGACGGCTCGTCTCCCATCAACCTCTTCACCACCGCCAACGGCCTGCTGGGGGCGCTGCCGGGACAGGGCCAGTGAGGAGGTTTGTCCAAACAGACTGATTGTCCAAAAGTAAACCACAAGAGATGCTCATCTTTCTGACACTTTTTCTGCCGACTTAGCAATATAATGTGCCTTTTTGATTTAAAGATGCACTTCATGGGTTTGATAAAGCTTTCCCAAAATCTCCTCTAAACCTGCACCTTACTGTAAGTGTCCTCTGTTACACAATCAGGTTTAAACTCAACCGTTTCCATGCAGAGATTTGCGCAAACTCTGGAGTTTCCCCCAGGGGATCATAATGAATGATCATAAAATGACCAGAACTTAAGTAAAAATTCCACCCAAAACAAGCTACAGTATTCAGACACATATCCACATAATTCATCACAACTTGATTCTTTCCAAAAAACTATTTTTTCTTCATTTCATCATCGTCCATTAGACTGTAGGAACCCAAAGATCCCTCCTGCCATGACTCTACATCCTAACTGATAACGTTTTATTTCTACGTTTTTATAAGCGTGTTTCTGCTGACATTTAAGATATTCCTGTGCTGTGATGAGTGAGACTCAATCTAAGTATCCCACCACACAACTTTTGCCTTTTCGAAACTCTGTTAAAATAAAATGTGAGGATTACTTTCGGACAGAAACCAGCATGACGACATGTTGTGTGCCTTGGTGAAAGCTGTGCTGCGAATGAAGAAGAAATGTGCCTACAAACAACTGACAGCCAATATTCCTGCTTTGCACCTTTTAGAAAAATAAGTGAAATGGTGAAGTTTACATAGTCCATATAATAAACTGATGAAGAATAACCGGGTATGAAATAAGAATAGGATAGTGTGACTGTCTATGTTTCTCTGCCTTAAAAAGTGATGTGGTTTCTACAATAAAATGCTGCTTCTGCCACTTCTGCTTCGTCTCTGCTCTTCATTTACATCAAACCCTGACCAAAGCTCTTAGACACTTACTGTTTCTGTGAGATTCAAGACATCATAAATCTGACTTGCTTGGAACAGAGATAGTGTGCTCAATATGTAATTAATAAATAAACAATATCGGCAAGTGGAAAACAATATGGGTGCGATATGAATACAAATGAACAATAATGATCGGCACGCTGTATTGTATCCTTTACATGTACATGTGTGTGTTCAGAATGTGCAGTGTGTGTTCTGTATGTAGGTGTGTACACAGATAAGAAAAATATAACATTTAAAAAATGACAGTTCAAAATTCAAATTGAAATATGTGAGAACATGAAGCAAACAAGAAAGTATGTGTGCTGTATGTATGTAAGGTGTGTGTTGTGTATGTATGTGGGTATATTTGTTCAAAGATTACTTAACAAAATAGAGAAACTGCAGTATAATCTTTAAATCTTAACTCAATATATATTTTGTTTGTACAGTGTTTGTTCTCAATGTAAAGTGTATGTTCTGACTGTACACTGTGTGTCTTGTACATATAGATTGCGGGGTATTTTTGCCGGAGGCAGGAAGTGGGGGAAGACCTTAATGTTAAGCATGCCTCTGTGTGAACAGGATGAAGTCCAGACAGCTGATTGATTTTAGGTTTTAACAGGATATTTGGACACAACAGCAATAATGGGGTGCCAAGATGGTCCTCAGTCAAATAAATAAAAATCATATTTGGAGATGTTCCCATCTAAATGAATCAGTGGTGCAAAGTAACTAAGTACACACTTTCCTACGCGATCTGGCAGAGGTTAAATGGCACTTCATAGCGTTAATCCCATCTGTCGATATTGCCATCCAATTTTTTTATTGATCACTTTTTATCGATTATTAATAGACATGCCCCCCTTAGAAAATTCAGAATTAAGAATAGGAACACTCCATGGTTCACGAGAGAACTATCTGATCTCATTCATGATCGAAATAAGCAATGGTCCTTAGCTAGAAAGTCTAACACTAGTGATGACTGGCTTCTTTTTCGTGTCCTAAATGTTCAGCCCTTATTAAAAGAGCTAAAGCTGATTACTGTCTGAGCTTAACCACTGATAGTTTTAATGACCATTCTAAGTTCTGGAAAACAATTAAATCACTTCAGAACAAGAAGTTTTCTAGTTTCCCACAAAAACTGAAGGTCAGTGATTCTTTTATTTCAGATTCAGATTGTATGTCTAATGCTTTCAATGCTCACTTCAAAAAGGCTAGTCACATTTTTGATGAGCAAATGCATGACTTTTGCTCATGCATTGGATGTACTCACAGCCCTAGTCAAGAGATGAACTCCCCTGTTTTTGATTTTGTTTATTTCTCGGTCTCTGAAGTCTTACAGGGTTTGCACTCAATTGATCCTAAAAGGTCTGCCGAGCCTGACGGCCTCGACCCGTTCTTTTTCAAAATTGCAGTTCAGATTATAGCTCAACCAGTTACTGATATTTTGAATCTCTCCCTGTCCACTCACACACTGCCAGCTGTGTGGAAGCAAGCTCTATCGCCCCTCTTGAAATCTGGTGATCCCACGGAGTTGAATAACTATCGACCTATCTCAAATCTTTCTGTGTTATCAAAGATTCTTGAGTCCCTAGTTTCTACTCAGCTAAAACTTTTTTAAAATTCACACAACATCCTTAACCCTATGCAATCTGGATTCAGATCAAAGCACAGTACTTTGACTGCCAGTCTAAAAGTCTTAGACGATATTAAGGCTGCTTTGGATAAAAAATCAGTTTGTTTTGCATTGTTTATTGACCTAGCCAAAGCATTTGACACTGTAGATCACCACATTATGTCTAATGTTGTCTATGTTGGTGTCTCGTTTCGGTCATAATACCATTTGCTGGTTTCAGAGTTATCTAACCGACCGTACTCAATGCGTCAGGTTGGGTAGTACTGTCTCTGACCCTGTCACCTTGGAAAAGGGAGTTCCACAGGGCTCTATTTTGGGGCCCTTTTTATTATATGTAAACAATATTTGTAATCAGATGCAATTTTCTACGTATCATATGTATGCTGATGACACTATTGTATACTCATGTGCTCCTTCTCTGGATATGGCCGTTTCCAATTTATTGAACAGTAAGAAAACCAAAGCAATGCTTTTTGCTCCCAAGTCAGCGTCCTCTTGCCTCTCCATTGACACCCTTGATGGCGTCTCTGTTGAGTTTGTCGATACCTACAAATATCTGGGCTTTTGGTTGGACAGTAATCTCAACTTTAAACATCACATTGAAGTTCTAACAAAGAAATTGAAATTTCAATCTTGGCTTCCTTTTCAGACTTAAATGTTGTTTTCCAATTTCATCCCGTAAAAGGTTGGTCTCTGGCTTATTCCTGTCCCAGCTGGACTACGGTGATACAATTTATAGATTTGCCTGTCCCACTGTTTTGGCCAAACTTCACCCACTCTACCATGCTGCACTAGGTTATATATCAAATGCACCCTATTGGACTCATCATTGCACACTGTATAGCCTAACTGGATGGTCCTCACTTACTATGCGTAGAATGCAGCATTGGTTTTTATTAATGTATAAAGCCATTTTAGGTAAGCTTCCACTCTACATATGTGCCAGATTTGCCCCAGTTTGTGACTCTTACAACCTCAGATCCAGTGCCTGGATACGGTTCCAGGTCCTGCTGTGCGGACTGAGGCTGGAAAAAGGAGTCTTTTTTAAATTATGGTCCTTGGTCTTGGAATGACCTTCAATCACGCCTAAAACTGAGGGCACTTGTCTCAATAGCATGTTTTAAATTGAAGTTGTCTGAAGTCCTTACCACCAGCTGCTCTTGCATAAATAAGTAGTGTACCTGTCTTACTGTCCTAATGTGCACAATGTAGTGACTGCTTTTTCGTCTTTTGTTTTCTTAGTTATGTT
This sequence comes from Notothenia rossii, assembly GCF_949606895.1. Taxonomy (NCBI): domain Eukaryota; kingdom Metazoa; phylum Chordata; class Actinopteri; order Perciformes; family Nototheniidae; genus Notothenia; species Notothenia rossii. The sequence goes on from NC_136906.1 coordinate 30,657,120, forward strand.
CTCTGTATTTGATATGTTTGTGTTATGTGTAACGTTGCTGCCTTCTTCGCCTGGTCAGCATTGAAAATGAGATTTTATCTCAATGCTTTTGTCTGGTTAAATAAAGGTTAAATAGAAAAAAAAACATTAACTCAAGTGTACTTAAACCTTTCATGCATAGAGGTCACTACAGTGGACAGATATTCAAATGACGTTTTCTTGTATATGCATGGGGTTTTATGGCATAGTTGCACATTAGCCACTAAAGTGGACGCAGACATCATCCAATACACTGCTACTCAGTGCCAAGTCGTTGTAAGTGCAGGATACATTTCTCCAAACTAAGATGGTCGACAGACAGCCAGATGGACCCAGTCACTCATCAACATCTTACCAATCCTTCTATAGAAAACAACTCTTGGAGGTATACAAATGTTGGTGACATCAAGTAACAACTAAGGAATTATATAATGCATAAATTGTCAATAGTGGACATCATGCGTCACCGGCTATATTTGAACTACAATTCATACTGTTACTGCTACTGTTGTTCTTGAAATGAATTCATCTGAAGTACATTTTTGGGCTGTTAATCAATATACTTATGTTATTAGAATGTAATTTGAAGATTTTATATATATATAAATGCAGAGGGAGTTGAAGCGGAGGAAGCTGAAGATGCTGATGGAGATGAGGTTGAGGATGCCAATGATGCTGATAATGTATTACTCCACAACAGCTCAGAGGTGAATGGTGTACTTTTACTCCACTACATGTATTTAGTACCTTTAGTTACTCTACAGATGTGGATGAATGATGTGAAATATAATCAAGTGTTAAATCAGACTTAAGTTCCACCTGGAGTAAATTCACAAGCTACCCTGCAGTATACAAAGTCATTCCAACTAGCTGCACCTTTACCAGCTTTGATAACACTTTAATGATAAATATTTATAATAAAACACATACTATTCTTATTCTGAAATGGACCAATCTGGGTACTGTTACTTTTGGTAGGGGAGACAGTTGTAACACTTTTTAGGTTTTCCCCAGTAAGTAAAAAAAACATTTACACTAGGATAGCCATTTTGTTATATTATCCATTCTCAATATGTCAACTACTGAAATAATGTATTTAAGTGTGTTTATGAAATAAGTACAGGTTGGAAAATGTATTTAAATACAGTCACTCAACTGTTACAACCATCCCAGTCAGTGTACAGGGACGGTTGTAACATGTTAATAACGGTTACCTTTTTCCAGACTATGACAAAAAAAGGGAAAGCTGTCAAATTCTAAGGCAACAAGATTTGTATGGGGTTTCACACATCCTCCAACAAACAATGAACAGAACTTAAAACAGAACACCGGATGGAACTAGAAAATGCATTTCCTGCTGAAAATGTGTGTGAATGCTGTAAACTGTGTACATTTGTTGCTGAAAAGGCAGAAAAAGCTGAATATTTTATTAGTTGAATGGTCTCTGTAGTTGCTTACAAAAGCCAAGTAAGTGTGTTGCTGAACTTAGCGGAAAAATGCAGAAAAGTGAAATGATTTGAATCAAAATTGTTACAGCTCAAATGCATTCCAATGACTTTGTTGAAAACTTGAAAGTGAAATGTTAAAATGGAAGAATAGGAAAAAAAAATGAGAAGAAGCTTAATATTTAAAAGAAAAGGTTTAAAAAAGGTATAAACAACAACATGTATAGCCTCAATGTCCTGAAATAGCTGAATAAGTTAATAGTTGAATGGTTTATAGCCGAAAGTAGGCTGAAGGAGTTAAATATTAAATGTAAGTAGTGAATGAATGTGTATTAAGAAGAGAAAATAAAGTAAAAAGGCTTGGAAAAGCAGCAGAATATTTTAACTGCAAACTTTTGAACTAACTTGATGGTGACTGATCTGTCACCATGGCAACGGCATTTGATGAAACCCCATAATACGCTTAGATGTGTTGATGGCTGCATCGTTACCAAACCTGGGAAGTTTTGGGCAGTTTGGAGCATTTTCACTGAAGTTATGAGAAAACCGTGTTTCATGGTGAGCATTGTGTTGCCATGGCAACGGCATTTGAAGAAATCTCAAAACTGTCACGTATATGTCTTCACGGATGGACTGTTAGCACGAAGTTTGAGCACTTTTTGACCATTTTCATAGGAGTTATAGCAATATTGTTTTTTATGGTGAGGGATGTGTTGCCATGGCAACAGCTTTTGAGGAAAACTCACTATTGACACAGACATGTTGAGGGCTGGACCATTAACCATTATCTGAAGTCTGGTGCTGTTTTGACCCTTTTCATAGGCATTACGACAACATCGTGTTTTTTGGCGAGGGATGCGTTTCCATGGAAACAGCATATGGTGAGATATCGGATTTGAAGTAGAGCTGTTGAGGCATGGGCCGGTGATATACAAGTGAATATTGGGGGACGATCGGATCATGTCAATTGAAGTTACAGCGACATCGTGTTTTATGGCGAAGGATGCGTTGCCATGGTAACACCACATTATGTAACATCAGATTTACATTTTGACGTAGAGCTGTTTGATATAGAGCTTTTCAGGGCCACAGGTTAACCATCATGTGATGTTTGGTGGCGTTCTGAGCATGTCAGTTGGAGTTATGACATCATCGTGTTCCATGACACAGGTGTTTATGTTTGAGCTAACGACGTTATGAAACACCTGTGCTTGAGCCCAGAGATCAAAGGTTTCTGTTCCGGCTCCAGTTCCGGCTCAAGCAGCCATGGTTCCGGCTCTCGTTCCGGCCCACGCAGCCATGGTCACGGCTCCAGTTTCGGCTCCAGTACTGGCTCTTCAGACGACGCCCCCGTGTCCTGTCGGCCAACTCCAGGTCCCCCGTCTCCTGTCGGCCGACTCAAGTCCCTTCTTCATCGGGGGTCCCGCCGAATCAAGTCCCACCGAATCAAGTCCCTTCTCAAGTCCCCTCTCCGTCGGTGCTCCCGCCGACTCATGTCCCTTCTTCAACGGGGGTTCCGCCTTCTCAAGTCCCGACTCAGGTCCCGATTCATGTCCCTTTTCCATTGGCGGTCCAGCCGACACCTGTTTCGTCGGGGGTCCTGCCAACTCCATGTCCTGTTTCGTTGGGGGTTCCGCTGCCAACAGCGACTCTTTAGCGGTGGGATTTTCAGGAAAATAATCGACCACGAGAGGAGGTAAAATTGCAAACCATGGTGACTTTATTCCAAAAACACCACAAGAGAACAGTAGCCAGCATGTAGGTGTTCACCACTCCCTGTACATGTTCACCACTCCCCTCTGACTGAAGACTTTTTTCATATTTTATAGAGGTTCTTCAGAGGATTTGATTGGGAGAAACCATTCACAGGTACACTTAATAAATACATGTCATCATAATGATTATAAAGAATATCCATAATATTATTTACATGGCATTATCAATTGTCTACAGCCATCTATTAAGTGAACCCAAAACAAACATGATAACTGACCAGAATAAATATAAATACATGCCCAACTAAAACAGAAACCCCTACGCCTATCTTGCCACTTGGTTCGTCCCGGAACCTTCTTTGGTCAGTGTTTGTTTCACCCGAGGACCTTTTGGCCAAACACACTGGAGCGGACACCGGACGAGACAGCATGGGTAAGCAATGGACGTTAACTTTACACAGTGTTCACTTATACAATTAATGCAACTTACCGTCATGATATACAAACGCTCAAACATATTATTTGCACACAATGATTAATCTCAACCGCTGTCATTCTTACACAATCATAAACACTTTTGGAGCTGCCAGACGACATTCCAATTAATATGGTTTAATCATTTAATAAATACAACGTCAATAACTAGTATAAATTATATAAAAATGTGCAAATATGCGATGCCAAACTGTACTGTGCAAATCACGCTAATAAAGTGCAAACTGTTCACTACTAAAGTGCTGAGTGACATTACTACTGTGCAAAAGGAATTTGTTATATACTGTAAAGTGCAAACCCACATGTGCAATATTACAAGGCCCAAGGCCTCAGCCCATAGTAACGAAGTTACCTTTGTTACATCCAACTCCCTGTCCTGTTCGATTGAGGGTCCTTCCAACTCCATGTCCTGCCGGGTTTTCTGCCAACTCCATGCAGACTTGCCAACCTTGAGACCTCAGAAATCGGGAGCATTTAGTTAGTGGATCGCCGGAGCTGTTGGATTAACATTAACATGCTTATTGTAGTTCTGAGTGCAATGCGGTTATGAAAGGCGCTATATAAATTCAAGTTATTATTATGAATGCCTTGCGGCCTGTAGCACCATCCTCTTGACGGAGCATATGTGTGGGCTGGACCAGGAAAGGAGTGAGCAGAGGGTCGAGTTGTCGATCCTTGTTATATTTTTCTGTGATTATCTAGATGTGCACGCTACTAAAGAGACGCGCTACCATGGAAACCAAACAATGGTGTAGCTGTAATAAAGTCTGAGTGTAAACAGTCGTGTGTAAATCTGATTTTGTCAGAAATCGGGAGAAATATGACCCCGGGAGGAAACCGGGAGAGGGCTATGAAATCGGGAGTCTCCCGCGAAAATTGGGAGGGTTGGCAAGTATGACTCCATGTCCGGTTCCGTTGGGGGTCCTGCCAACTCCTGCTCCTGGTGCTCCTGTTCCGCCGGCTACGAACTCTGTCCTGCCGGGTGTCCCACCTACACCAGTTCCTATTCAGCCGGTGATCCAGTCGGCCACGAACCCGGTCCGTCCTTGTGCCCGGCTCCCTGACTAGGCCCGCCTAGTCTGCCTTTCCCCCGGGTCGTCCGCCCGAGAAGCTTTCCTGGTCCTCTGCCGTGCCCCCGGGCTGACAGCCCGAACCCGTCCTCCGGACCCCCTCCACCCACCCTTTTGGAAATGTTGGACTTTGTTTAGGGACGTCTTGAATCTGTCCCTTGAAGGGGGGGGTTATGTCACGATTTGAGTTTTTATCTGTTTTATTTTGAAATTCTGTTCTCCCTGTATCTTGTCTTCGTTCCTGTGTTTGCCCTGTGTATGATTGTCTGATTGTGTTCACCTGTTGCCCTTGTGTTTCTGCCTCCCCTGCCCAGCTTTGTCTTGTACTTTGATTAACCTTCTGTGTATTTAGTCGTGTCTTCCCCTGTGCTCCATGTCGGTTCGTTGTCTTTTCTCACCCTCCATGTTTGTCACATACCTCGTGCTACCTGTTTATGATTCATTTTTTTTTCATGTCAGCAGCTTTGTTTGAATAAAGCTGGCTTTTGTTTTGAAACCCGCTTCCCTTTTTAAACTGCATTTGAAACCTAATATTCCCGAACCCTGACACAAACAGGAACACGGTATGGGCTCTGGCAGTGTGAGAGAAACTGTGAACATACTTGGACGGTTACAGAAAACCTTGATCAGTTCTGCCTTCATTTTAAGTTACCATGCTCTCTAACCCACTATTTTTTTCTTAGCAGAAGTAATAGAATCATTTTTAACCAATAAAATATTTTTTAAATCAATATTGTGAATCAGATCATTGTTTTTTTAGTTAGCCATGTAAAAAGCAGGAAAGTATGCAGCTAGGAGGTCATAAATCAAAAACGTTCCACCGCACAAGACATTTCACATTATCCCTTACTTGGGTTAAAGTTCAAAGGTGAATATTAAATGTAAATTTGAATGTGTTAATGAATGAGATGATCAGATAATAACCTGTTGCTGTATTGTGTTGCATGTTCTCTTCTTCAGATGCTGTTAATCTGGAACTGGACCAGAACACAGTAAACAGAAAACTCACACTGTCTGACAGCAGTACTGTGATTTTATAGGAGCAGAGCTATCCTGATCACCCAGACAGATTTGATAACTGTCCCCAGCTGATATGTGGAAATGCTCTGACTGATCACTGTTACTGGGAGGTTGAGTGGAGTGGAGAGGTTTATATATCAGTGACCTACAAAGGAATCAGCAGCAAAAGAAAAAGAGATTACTCTGTGTTTGGATAATGATAAGTCCTCGAGTTTGGAGTGCTCTGATGATGATGGTTACTGTGTCTGGCACAATAACCAAAGAAATAATTTCTTTCTCCCCCTCCGCCTGCTCCTCTGTCTCTGGTAGAGTATCAGTGTATGTGGATTATCCTGCTGGCACTCTGTCGTTCTACAGAGTCTCTTCTGAGTCCACCTCCACACCTTCAGCACCACATTCACTGAACCTCTTTATCCTGGGTTTGCTGTCTGGTGTCTTGGTTCCTCATTGTCTATCTGCTTGGAATAAATTGTTATTTCTAGCTTGAGGTATAACATTTGTTTATTTGATCAGTTATAGTGTCATTATTTGACACTTATTTGGTGATTACCCTTGTAACAAGGTGGCACCCGCCCTTTAAGATGATCAAATTACAGCAGTGTTTGGTGCCCCGTGTGAGTGACATAACTGTTGGCACTGATGTCAGTGATAATCAGTGTTGGGGTAGTTACTCTAAAAAAAAAAGGCAATGCATTACCCATTACTAGTTACTTTTTTTTTTTTTACTTCACTAAATTACTCACTGCTGAAATATATGAGTTACACTACTTGTTACATTACTTTTGTATTACTCTGTAATATTACCTGAGACGCACCATAAACCAAATGCAAATACAGTCTCCTCACCAGTGTAGCGCCTTACTACCCCCAACACTGGTGATAACCCCAATGTTTTTTTACTTTTCTAAACTAGCCAAAGTCGTTTTATTATTATTAAGAAGAAGAAGATGGACCTTTATTGAAGTGAAATTCAGTTTTCCAGTTTTTTTTATACATGCACATGCTTCGTATAGACAAGTTTACGCGCCAAAACACGGGTAGCGCCATGACACTACACAAATGCACTTCATTTCCGCCGGAAGTCTTTTGCACAGCGTCTGTCGGTGTAAACCGATGTAAACAGTCAGACGGGCACTGGTGTAAACACAGCGATTTCGATGCTAACAGTGATGCTAGCTTGGGAACACGATTCTACTTCTTTGACTGGAGATGGCGTTACTCTCCCCCACCCGAATTCAGTGCAAAACTGGGAGGATAACATGACGACGTGGCCCAGCATAAAACCAAAATAAACTGCCTTATTTAGGTCATGCCCACAGGAGCCAACAGTTGTCTGTTGTTTACATAATGCACAATTTACATGATCTCTTTATGCTGTGCAATATATCATATGTGCCTGTACTGTTTGAATGAAAATAAAGTTTGATGTAATTTAATTTCATTATTGCACTGTTATTGCATTATTGCATTTCATATGTTCCTTAGAGTGCTACAATTTCTTTTAACACAGTTCATCATTCATATTAAGCTCATACTGTACATAAATAACACTGAATTAATTAATTGTTGAGAGGAAACTAAAGAAATGGCTTCAACAAGAAAGATCACATGTTTAATCCTAACAGGTATTACAAATTAAAATATAAAAGCAGCCCACACAATTACATCACTATGAAAATATTCATATATAATATTAAAAAATACAATGCATGCAGTATTTGTTGTGTTTATCTGTATTTAATGAACAACATGGCTGGGTGCTGGGTGCTGGGTGCTGGGTGCTGGTTTGTGGTCGTAGCACTCTCTATCTAACCACTCGTTCAGGTGCTTTCTCGAGTGATTGCAACCAACTACCGCACACGTAGTTCCCGAACCACTTTTCTTCATGTTGTAATTGTTATATCCTCTTTGTCTCTGCGATATCAGTGCTTTGTCGGCACAACGGAGCTAGCTAGCAAAACAAACCCAGTCCGCCAAAACGGAAGTGCATTGCATCGAAGGGAGGAGTTCAGGATGTAGAGCGGAAACGGCCCAATAACTTGTGTATAGGTATACAAATACACACAGTAATGTGTTGTGTGCACACATGCACATACTACGGTGGCCCTGAGAGGCCATTTGCGCGGCATTTCTGTTTCTTTTTATTTGCAGCGGTTTTTTTATTTTTGCAGCGTTCTTTTATTTGCAGCACCCTGGCCTCTCAGGGCCACCGTACCAATACACACAGTGATATATTCACACGAGAGGATCCAGAGCGGAGAGGCAGCCGGTCTAGCCGGAGCCAGGAGCAGTTGGGGGTTCGGTGCCTTGCTACTAGGAAAAAAGACTGAATAGATATATTTTAAACAAATAAGTGCTTAAGCTCTTTCATTTAAAATGTTATATTCTACTGTGAAATGATTAGGTATTATTTGACGTTCCGACTTCCAGAAGATGGCAGTACAAAAAAACACGCTCATGACCTTTTATTTAAAACCTCAGAGAAGAAGAACTAGCCTAGACCACAGTCTTGTTCCGGTTCCAACCATTCGAGATCTAAGATGGCGGACCGTCGGCGAAGGAGGAGGCGCGCGTCCCAGGACAGCGAGGACGACGATGAGTCCGGTTCGGGTTCGGACAGCGGGAAGTCCGGCTCCTCAACCACCAAGAGCCGTGTGAGAGAACCCGAACCGCCGGAGGTGACAGCAACCCGACCAGAGCCGAAACCCGTAGTGGAGTCGGAGTGTGTGAGTAGCTAACCCGCGTTAGCTTCCCAAGCTGACTGTGACATTTACCGCTGCCTTAAACAACTTTTCCCCGGGGGGCGAGCGCTGAGTTCGGCTGGGTGATTTGAAAATGCTGGGATAAATGAATTGCTTATAACCAATTTACACCTTACATAAACGTCTTAGGGCTCCTTCAGACTGCGTTAGCTGCAAGGAGCCCCCACGTTAGCTGTTAGACCGTCATTAGAGAGTTTGTGTATCGGCTATATTTACTTTAATTAAGTGTGATAAATAAGCAGTTTTAGCATCAACAGTTGAGGTAGTTAGCCCAACTTTACTGTAATGTTGTCCTCCGCTGTGAGGCGTTAAAGCACCGGTTAAAAACCATTTACAAGAGGGTACATTCAGCCATAACCCCGGCTTTCCCTTGATACTTTGCCTTGCTCGAGTTTGGGTTAATGTTGACCTCAATATAAGAAGCTCCGGTTGGTTTTGCTGATGTCGGTAAGAATTTTTTCGGTTAGGCCCCGCTAATGCTTCCGCCGTGCCACGTCCAGCGGGAGAATTCACTTCCAATGACCCGTGGGTAGAAGAGGACATAATACGATAGTAATACTTTATTGTCAGATAAAGTCTTAATGTTTTCTTGCATCACAGCAGCTTCCTTTGCAACATCATACAAATATTAAGACACGAAACAGACATTAACATAAACTGAAGACAACATGTTCAAAACCCTTTAATGTACATCTGATCTGGGATTTGATTTCAAGATTGTGTTGTGCTCAAAGGAGTTCTTTAGTCTAACTGTATTTAATCGTTGAACCCTGTATCTTTGATGGTAACAATTCAATTTCACTGTTCAGGAAATGTTGTTGGCAGTGGCGGCTGGTGGAAATAATTTTAGATGGGGCTATTGTAATGGTGAATAAACCACACGGGGAACATTTTGAGAAATGACCCCTTAAATTATGACTTCTGGTGATGTTAGAGATATGAGAAGACTGATCAATACCTCCATAATCTTCAGTGTGGTTAGCTATGAGACTTCCAAATACCTTGTCCTGGACATAGTTTCTACAGTGAACTGCAACAGTACAGTAGGCCCACACAAACTGCAGAACACCGGTTCTTTGGGAACACTCAAATGATTTAATTCCCATTTAAAATCAGGAGACTAAATATGAACATTATATGCTGACACTAGGGGTGTAACGGTACACGTACCCGTACCGAAGAAGCCCTTCGGTTCGGTGCACGTGTATATAACGTTAAATGTAAAAAATTGAGAACGTGAACAACCTTTTGGAATTAATCTCAGGTGCTGCGTCGCAGCATTCAGAGTAATTTGCTCACATTGGGTTCAACGCGTCATAGAGCGACCAAGTCATTTAATTGGGCGAGAGGCATACTATGAGAGCTGGTCACAGGGATGCGTTCAAATTTAGTCAGTAATTTGAGGAAATGGCGAACGCAGATAAAGTTGAGCTCGAAAATCCTCCAGCATCATTGAAGTCTCCGGTTTGGAAACATTTTGGTTTCGCAGTTACGTACAAGGATGATGGACAAAGACAGGTGGACCGAACCAAAGCTGTTTGTCGGTATTGTTCAACTAAAATTGGCTGTCAATAGATCAAACTTGTACACTCATTTGAAAAGGCATCACCCGAACGTGAATATCACCGATACCAAAAGAAAAAAGACTGAAGTGCAAACCAACTCCCGCTAGCATTTAAGCCTCCACCACTCAAAGAAAGTTCAGAACGAGCCAAAGCTATTACAAACGCCAAATATCCTTATGTTGCCATGTTAGCAAAGCGCTACCTGGCTGTATCTGCTACCTCTGTCCCTAGTGAGAGGGTGTTCTCCACAGCAGGAGACATTGTTAGTGCCAGCAGATCTGCCCTTTCGGTAAGCAATGTGGACAAGTGAATTTTTCTTAAAAAAAACTAGGGCTGTCAAACGATTAACATTTTTAATCAGATTCATTAATCATGATTAATCAACATTCGAACTATGTCCAAAAGATGCCATTTCTTTATGTATATTGTTGTGGGAATGGAAAGATAAATGAAAGAAGGCGGTTATATCCATTTAACAGTATGTATGTATTACACTTCGTGACCACAGAGTGTGAACGTTGTGATCGGCTGTTTTAGCGCAGTTCTCCAGTGAAGGGGGGGAGTCTCCCTACGCAGCCGGTTGGCGTAGTTTTGGCACAATTCCGTTGTACAGACCGACGTTCAGATTGTTGCCGCACATGCGTACCTGCATACCAATTATGTGCACCCCTGTACTACAGCAAAAGTATTCTCCGTCGGGACTTCCTGTAACAACACCACGCCATTATCGTGATTCTGATTGTCTAGAAGACATTATCAAAGATGTTCTATTGAGAAGAAGTTTTCAAAACCGTTTCTGGTCTTCGGTATTTCCAGACAAGTGGCTACTGAAATCAATCTTACTAACTGCTGTCTGTGCAATTCTCGGCGCGAGTTGGCGGACTTTATTTTGCTTACTTACTAACATCATTTTTCATGGTGGGGCTAAGCCATTTCTTGGTATGGGTGTAGCCTACCCCAGCCATACCCTGGCGCTGCCACTGGTGGGATGTATGGGGCGGGCCATTCTGCACATGCATTAAATGCATTAAATATTTTAACGCATTTATTTCAAAAAATGTATTACCGCCGTTAAAGCGATAATTTTGACAGCATTAAAAAAAAACATGAAAATACAATGACAAGCTAGTCATAATGTCAAACTGGCTGCTTAGGTACTAGTACAGTTCAAATACAGATTGTTTCAGTTCATCGAAATGCTGCACCTTAATGTTTATTTTATATTTTGTATTTTATTTGAGTGAATATTCACAGTTTAATAATAATTAAAAATCCCAAACTAATAGTTTATGTTTTGTAGGGGTGTAACGGTTCACAAACATTTCGGTTCGGTACGTACCTCGGTTTTTTGGTCACGGTACGTTTTCGGTACAGCAGAATTTTTTTTTCACAAACAAAACATATATATATATATTTTTTTAATTATTATTAAACTGTGAATAATGTATTCACTCAAATAAATACAAAATATAATAAAATAAACATTTAAGGTGCAGCATTTCGATTAACTGAAATAATCTATTTGAACTTTACTGTGCTAGTACTCACAAAACAAACTGTTAGTTTTGGGTTTTTAATTATTATTAAACTGTGAATATTCATTCAAATAAATAAAAAATAAAATAAACATTAAGGTGCAGCATTTCAATGAACTGAAATAATCTGTATTTGAACTGTACTGTACTAGTACCTAAGCAGCCAGTTTGACATTATGACTTGCTTGTCATTGTATTTTCATGTTTTTTTAAAGAAAAATTAACTTGTCCACATTGCTTGCCGAAAGGGCAGATCTGCTGGCACTAACAATGTCTCCTGGTGTGGAGAACACCCTCTCGCTAGGGACAGAGGTAGCAGATACAGCCAGGTAGCGCTTTGCTAACATGGCAACATAAGGATATTTGGCGTTTGTAATAGCTTTGGCTCGGTCTGAACTTTTTGCGAGTGGTGGAGGCTTAAATGCTAGTGGGAGTTGGGTTTGCACTTCAGTCTTTTTTATTTTGGTACCGGTGATATTCACGTTCGGGTGATGCCTTTTCAAATGAGTGTGCAAGTTTGATGTATTGCCAGCCGCGTAACCAATTTTAGTTGAACAATGCCGACAAACTGCTTTGGTTCGGTCCACCTGTCTTTGTTCGTCATCCTTGTACGTAACTGCGAAACCAAAATGTTCCCAAGCCGGAGACTTCAATGATGCTGGAGGATTTTCGAGCTCAACTGTATCTGCGTTCGCCATTTCGACAGTTCCTCAAATTACTGACTACGTTTGCACGCATCCCTCTGACCAGCTCTCATAGTTTGCCTCTCGTCCAATGAAATGACTTGGTCACTCTATGACGCGTTGAACCCAATGTGAGCAAATTACTCAATGCTGCGACGCAGCACCTTAGATTACTTGCAAAAAGTTGTTCACGTTCTTAATTTTTTACGTTTAACGTTATATTCGTTCGGTACACTTCGGTACACACGTGTACTGAACCGAAGGGTCCGTACCGAATAATTTCGGTACGTGTACCGTTACACCCCTAATGTTTTGTGAGTACTAGTACAGTAAAGTTCAAATACAGATTATTTCAGTTCATCGAAATGCTGCACCTTAATGTTTATTTTATTATATTTTGTATTTATTTGAGTGAATACATTATTCACAGTTTAATAATTATTAAAAATATATATATATTTTATGTTTTGTGGAAAAAAATTCTGCTGTACCGGACCGTGACCTAAAAACCGAGGTACGTACCGAACCGAAATGTTTGTGAACCGTTACACCCCTAGCAGACACAGACGTGATTCAGAAACACAGAAATATTAGAAAACAGACCATTAAGGCAACAAATCTAGTTTGATGGATGCTGTCAAAACTCAACTATATACAATAATATGTGTGTGTGTGTTTATTTATCACGGGCACATAGTATCTGTCCCCAGCTGTTTGAAGAGCAAGCATGGGAAACAAAAGACAGCGTTTACCTGTTTGCATCCAGCTAGTCACACACACAGTTACAATCACACTCCCTGTAATTGACATAATTAATAGATAGTTTAGCTTCTCACCATCATTTGCTGTGGCCCACTGATGTTAACAATCGTAACTGAAAGGCTGCCTGTCAAACGTAAACATTCAGCCACGTGACTCGCAAACTCTCGCGAGAGTTTTACACAAGACGGATCCTTTCTAGCCATAACCAACTCACACACTGTATCGAGCGCTGAAATTGCCGCCCTTTGAGCATCAGATCTGACGACGCTGATTGGCTGAAATTATGTTTCGGCGGCATAGTTTACAGATGGCAACAGTCAGCAATGTGTTGGATGCTGCTGGGGCTGAGTGAGGGCTCCTTTCTTAGCGCCCAGACGAGAGAGGGTAATGATGCACGCTGCGGCCAGGCAGGAAACATGTGACTTATCAGTAACTTTAGACATCGTAACACAATTTTAGACAAGATTTTATTGTAGATTATACATTTTACTGATACCAACAATACAATATTTACCTTGTTCATTAAAAATAAAAATATTTTTAAAATATTTTATTACATTTTTATTTTGAATGACAAACGTGGAAAGAGGGGGAGCGGCGCCCCCTATGGGCTGGCTGCCACTGGTTGTTGTTCACCCTCACTATGTTGTTATGATTCATAGAGTTTCTCGCAGATTGTCCTACGGAAGAGTTGTTGTCGTTTTTGAGAGTAAACAATACAATGCTGATTTTAGTTTTTGTGTTTTGCAGGAGAGTGAAGATGGTGTAGGTGAAGGTAAGACATTTATTAGTTCACAACATCTCAAACCTATCCTTAAGCCTTGTAAAATTGAACCAGCTCACGCTAGAAATGGGAGATTTGGCTATGCAGTTTCCATCATGGAAGCAAATCTCCACAATAAGTGTTTTTCCTTTGTGATTTTTATGTTTATTAACATTGCACAGACTTAAATCAGGCTCTTTATGTTTTCCCCGGTTAACATAACATCCTGTAAAACCTGAAACTATTTTTTTTTTTCAAGAACCATAAAGCGTTCCATTATTTGTGTGGTTTTACTTGTTTTAGTCTTCTGTTTTTAACTCATGTCATGTCTTGTGTGGCAAATGTGTGATGTGAACTACGGTATGATGATTTGAAACCATTTATTAAGGAATTTACATAACAATTACTGTATTGTAATATATATATATATATATATATATATATATATATAGTCAAAAGGACATACCGTGATAAACGTTTTTGGCCATATCCCTTAAGCCCCGGCCACACAAGGACGATAACGCAAACGGACCGCAATCGTTATCAGAAGTCTTCCGTCCACCCGCAACAGGCACCTGAAACGTGTCCGTTCACACGAGACCGCTCGAAAGCGCTGGAGCCGCTGTAGTACACATGCCAGGCCTGTAAGTGGCGCTGTAGTCCTGCCACAAAACCAGCAAAGAAGACTTCCCGCGCATGGTTGCCCTTCTGTTTATTCTCCGCTGTGGACGCTCTGGCTCTTTTTCTCCCTCCCAGAGGCAAGCGTTTGCTCCTGCTGTAAATCTCTTCGGTAGTCCACCAGCAGATGAAAAACACCCACCTCTCCGCTTCTTCCAAGGGACGAGGGAACCGTGCGGCAGAGTTTCAGTTAGATTTGTTTTCACCGGTCAACTTGTCCGTTAAAGTTGAGATCTTCCGGACAAAATTTCCCTCGCTGCGGGAAAGCAGGGTGTGGACCTGTCAGCGCAACTCACATTAGGGATGCTCCGATCGCCAATTTTGGGGCCGATCGCCGGAATCAGTATCGGCCGATCTGATCGAGTGGGCGGGGCCTATGGGGATCTTCCATTTAAAGTGATGTTTAAAACTCAGTTAATGGGGCTCATTCCCTGGCGTTTCCACAAACAACAACCAACATAATTATTGCATTCAAATTAAGTACATTATTCTAGTTTACATTAACCTTGGATAATAACATGGGAGAAATGAGCGGATAAGCGCTCTCTCTTCCTCTCTCTCCCCCTCTCTCTCTCTCTCTCCTGACAGCCCATCAGTATCTCATGCAGCTCACTGATCTAGTAATGCGTGATCCGACAGTGAAGAATAAATATTTTATAACTAGTTTAGCTTGTTCCAGAGGTAGATAAAATAGCTAAGTGTGTTAGGTCTAACTCTTGTGTGTTTTGCTCCGCTCACCGGTCCGTCACAGCGGGCGGAGCTGCAGGATTTCTGTAGTTAATACTGGGTTTTCAACTAAAGACACAGCCACGCAAAAACTGCGGCATTTGTACGGCTCCTTATGGGTACTGCAATTTGTGAAGTGTTTTCCTCTGTGGTGAAACGATCAGCACTTCACCACGGAGGAAAGCGACAGAAAGTCGCCTGGAGTTAAAGAGAGCGGGGCTGCGTTGCTTGCATGGCTTCCTTCTGCAGGTAACGGGGAGACGTGCTCTGGCGGCGGTCTCGTTCAGGATCCGAAAATAACATTTTAATATTTTGCACACTTATTCCTATTGTTCCACTAGTCACGGTGCCGTGTGCCAGGGGCTGCCGACCCCTGGTCTATCTGATAGTGAACTGTAGCAGATACGACCGTTATCGTCCTCGTGTGGCCGGGGCTTTAAACCAAGAACACAAAGGGAATCAAAAGACAGTAATTCTTTTTTTTTGTATAGGATTATAGCCAACTCATACCCAGCTTTTGAAACACGTTTGAGCCAGAATTGAATTACATGAAAAAAATGATCTATTGTTCTCTCTTTCCATGTGTTTTGTGCAGCTGTCCTCTCAGACTATGACAGTGCTGATCCGGAAGAAAACGGCTCCCATTCAGAGGTAAAACACTGCAGCGGTATGCAACTGGTTTAACTGGCATTCATTATGGAACTCCAGTAGTGTAAAGTCAAACGTATAGCCTATAATTCCAGTATGAAGCGTTGAAGAAAATCAGGAAACATGAACATGAAAAGCAGTGTTGCTGTTAAAACAGTGGTTCAGGGCTGACGTTTTTTTTGAAGACCGACCGGAAGTTAGCATCACAAGGGCTCCTTTCATAAAAAAAAAATTTGAATTATTTTTATTGGATTTTGGAATGTTGCAGAAAATAATTTCAGTGGCAAACTTGCATGTTTTGTTTGGCAGAATAATCTCCATATATTAACGCCACTGATTTATATTAAGTATAAATGTAACCGACAGAAGTAAAAATATAACTATAGGCTATAACAAACTACTTGACCTCACAGCTGCTAAGCTAAAGGCGGCTAACGTTTGGCGTGTTGATGCTTGGTCTCATTTAGACACTTTATAACAGGTAGAAGCTTACGCCATTCACTAATGTCTTGTCGGTGTTAACCACAGACCTAATTTGAGGCATCTCACCCAAAAACTATGTTGACTATATGGTTAGTGAGCTGGAATTGGGAATATGAGTCCTGAAAGTCATTACCGTCTTTAAACACAGCAGATCTCCATACCATCTTTTTCGGTTTTCCGTCGTCCGGCTTACAAAGTCTTTTAACCTTCATGGTTACATGTTGTTTTCTGGTGGAATAAAAAAAGAAAATGCTGTTTAGCCACAGCTAGCTTTAGTAAACTTATAAGACTTCTTTCTGCAAAGTGATATGCATGGATGTGATCCTATTTGATCCAACATAAATACTATAATCAATAATGTTAAACTACACGTTCCTGTGTTCCCTCAGGGAGTGGAGGAGGAAGAGGAGGCAGAGCAGTTCAGCGATGAAGAAGCTCCAGCAGCGCCGACCGAGCCCAAACCGTCCACCACAGCCGAAGGCCCGGCAACAGTAGAGGAAGTCGTGGTTGTGGAGTTGGTGAAGGATGAGGTGCATGAGGGGATGGAGGAGGAGGAGGAGGTAGAAGAGGAGGAGGATGATGATAAGAATGAAGAGAAAGAGGCAGAGGAAGGAGGACAGAGTAAAGAGGAGAGCAAAGCCGAGGAGAAGGGCGACCTGGCCGGAGAGAGACAGAGCGGGGACGGGCAGGTGAGACTCCCTGCACCTCTGGAACTATTTATTATTATGGAAATAATTTCCTCTACAAATGCAACAGCAGTATACCTAACATAAAGAGAAAGTAAAATAGTGCAATTGACACAATGGTGCAAAAATAAAAATGCTGATTATTGTATTAGTAAATGAATATGTGGACTTAAACCGATTGGTCAAAAACAGTAGTCTGAAATCTGTCGTTTGAGCTGTTTCTGCCGTCATGTTTTCTGTTCTGACTGAAACCCCTCCCCCCCGCAGGAGTCTACGGACGACCCAGAGACAAAGGCGGGAGGGGTACCTGGACAAAAGCTGGACGACGACGAGGACCGGAAGAACCCGGCCTACATCCCGAGGAAGGGCCTGTTCTTCGAGCACGACGTCAGGGGACACGCTCAGGAGGAGGAGAGGTGAGTTATTGGGATTTATTATTATTACTTTGGTCTTTGTCGGCATAATTAATGTTTTTTACCTTTTTTGTTTTGATAAGTTGCTCTGATGTCAAAATAAGTCATACATTTTATATGTTAATATTATTTCCCACTAAATCTTTTTACAAACTTAACTACTTATCATAACTACAATACGGAAGAGGATTAGGGCCACATGTTTTTTTTGTTTGTTGAGGATTTGAAAAAAACAAAACATGTCAATGACATTTTATGTATTTTAAAATAATTAAGACAGGGATGGGCAAATGGCGGCCCGGGGGCTGCTCTCTCTCTCTTACGTCTGGTTATACTTCACTCGCGTTTATGTCCAAATCCATCAGATCTAGATAGTTCTAGCTAATGACATGGCTGCTGCCCCTCCCTACACGCAGACTCAAACCTCATCTTATGCCCAAATTCCAGCTGAGAGGGTCTTCTCTGCAGCTGGCCTGATTGTGGATCGCCTCCGCACCCGCCTCTCCCCTGAACATGTAGACATGCTCATATTCTTAAACAAGAATGACTATTGAATAGCTGCATTCTGTGCATAGTAGGGCTGTATCCGAATATTCGTTTGTTGGAGTACTATTCCGGTTTCAATTTCGTTATTCGTTTTGTTTGTTTTTTCCCCGTTTTCTTTTTCAAATTGAATTTATTGAAATCTCCAATATCAACGTAAGAGCTTGTGCCTCTTCGGAGGCACAAGCTCACTTTCGCCACTTATGTGACAGACAAGAAGAGTCAATTCTAATGTCAAACACTTAATGTGGAGAAAGAGATGTCCTGTATGGGTTGATTTTGCGTTGATCTGTTGGTAATGCCTCGGGGTTCCTGTGGGCATGTAAACAAATGCATAATGCTGCGCTATACTTTGTGGCCTCACCCAGTTGCATAGCGACACTTATTGTTTAGGTGTCTTTTAATAAGCAGGTAGTCTTATCATTAGCTAGAACTAGCTGGATCTGATCAATATGGACATAAACGCGAGTGAAGTCTAATCTGACGGGAGAGAGAGATCAGCTGCTGCTGACGAGTCGACACGCAGCTCTGCATGATCAAATGCAGCGGTGAGCGGACAAAACACACACTTCAGGTTAGAATATCACACGTAGCTACCTCTCAAACTACCTAACCTAGTTATAGATATGTTTAGTTTTACTGTCGGGTCACTCCGGGTCACTCCGATCGGGCAACCAGCAGGTGAGGCTTCATTGCCCGAGCTAAATACTAGATGGCCCCGGGCCATCGGGCAGTCCTTAATGTCGAGCCCTGTATACCTTGCTATACCCGCAACCTCCTTTCCAGCTGAGAGGGTCTTCTCTACAGCTGGGCTGATTGTGAATAGCCTCCGCACATGAAAGCTGTAGGCCTATAGCTGTCAAACTGTGATCACCAGTTCAATACATTTGACAAATTCGACTTCGTTTCTAAACTTATTTGAACATGTATGTATTTATTTCCAAAGATTATTAAAAAAAAATTGGGTAAAAAAAGTGAAATTTTTGGGGGAAATGTTTTTTTTACCCAATTTTCTTTTATAGGATATGTACATTCCAGTTAACCGTTTTTTGGGGGGTCGAATATTCGAATATACATTTGCTTTCAAATTCACATCCCGAGTCAACAGCGCTAACTCTCCTTCAAAATAAAAGCATGTCCATACAAAATAGGAAGCCAACCCAAATTGCACTTAAGACATACACAACTGCAACAAAAGTAACAAACACAATATCCTTTTCAATTTCAAAGAACAGAAATTGGGTTGTATACATTAACAAATAACTATAAAACAACAATACTGTCGAAAGTGAATGCCGTGAATAAACCGAAATACACGTGTTGAAGCGGTTCGCTGCTGATTACTACGCATTCCCCCACCTCCCCCGTGCGGGCCGAATATTCGCTGCTGATTACTACCGAATATCCGGAGCCCGAAAAATGGTATTCGGGATAGTGCATAGGCCCGGTTATAGGTTGTTGATCTCTGTTGTAATAGGGTTACGTTACCCTAACCGGTTATCTTGTTTGTGTATGATCCCTCTTTAATTTAAAAACCAAGTTATGTTTTAAGCATGAAAGCTGTAGGCCTATAGCTGTCAAATGTTCAAACTGTGATCACCAGTTCAATATATTAGACAAATTCAACTGGGTTACTATACTTATTTGAACATGTATTTATTTATTTTTGAAAATTAATTTTTTTTTGTAAATGTTTTTCCCACATTTTCTTTTTTTTTTTATAGGATATGTACATTTCGGTTAACCGTTTTTTGGGGGGTCGAATATTCAAATATATATTTGCTTTCAAATTCCCATCCCTAATAAATAAATATATATATATATATTAAACATTGCCATTTAACACAGCTCCCTGTCTACCCTCACAGGCCTAAAGGTCGGAACAGAAAGTTGTGGAAGGATGAGGGTCGCTGGGACCACGACAGGTTCAGGGAGGAGGAGCAGGCGCCCAAAAGCCGCGAGGAGCTCATCGCCATCTACGGCTACGACATCAGGAACGGCGGCGGCTCCGGAGAGCGGCCGTACCGGCAGCGCAGGCCAAGGTGAGCAAGAATAATAATCCGTCATTTAGAATGTATTTCAGTGATCCTTAGTAGTGCTGCAGGGATGATATATTCGTGCAGTCTGACCCTGAAGGTAACATCTCCCTGGTTCCCCCCACAAATAACTGTCTCTTTATCCTGTTATTATGATAATGTCCTAATCAGTTTCTCTGACAAATGATCAACAGTGTGCAATAACTAGACCCTCCAGAAAAACGCAGACAAAAATCCTTGATTATGCGGTCTAAAATCCTTGATTATGCGGGCTAAAATCCTTGATTATGCGAGCTAAAATCCTTGATTATGCAGGCTAAAATCCTTGATTATGCGGGCTAAAATCCTTGATTATGCGGGCTAAAATCCTTGATTATGCGATTAAACATGCAGGGTTTTTATGTGATTTTATGCGGTGAAATTGCGGGAAGTTGCGAAATATGCGGAAAGTTGCGAAAAAGAATAGATTTATTTTTAAATTTTGGGCTGTCTTATTTATTCTCTCTCACACACAACCTGCCACTAACGTTAAACCCCTTTCCTATTCAATTAAACACATTCAATGTTTATTTATTGTAAAAGCAATTGGGCTATTTTAATCTCACACACACACACACACACACACACACACACACACACACACACACACACACACACACACACACACACACACACACACACACACACACACACACACCTCATTCTGTTTTCATTTACACGTTCGTTATCTGACCAGCTTTAATCTTGTAGGCTACTCACTTCGTTTCTTGTAGCCCTCGAAAGGGTTTTGGAGGTTGAAGCCTCAGTGAACGTGAGTTGTTTGGCTTTCTTGTCCGCAGCAGCAGAAAGCATTTTCGAATGTTTGAATGAATCAAAGTGGGTCGTCACCGTCGATTTTCTCTAAGACTTATGCTCCAACACACAGGGGATTATGCGGCCTTTTGATAAATATGCGGCCTTTTAAAAATCTGCGCCATTTTGCTGATTATGCGGTCAATTCTGCGATCGCAGAATCACGTTTTTCTGGAGGGTCTAAATAACAGATAATCAATGTAAAATAAAACAAATTAATCATTCTTTTCTTTAAAGAAAGGGAAACTAGTTGTGGTTGAATAGTCAAAGAAATCCCGACCTGCCCTAAGTTACTTCTGGGTAATTTTGCTCGGATAATAACCTTCCTCAGTAAAATAGACTATTCGACCACAACCAAATACTTTGTGTCCGTTTCCTTTTTCTAAAATCTACTGTGGATTCTCTCTAATGTTTCCTTGCAGACAGAGTTTGTCTCCAGGCAGAGACAAGCGCTGGGGGGACGGAGGAGAGCGACCCGTCCGATCCTGGCACAGCGGAGGAGGAGGCCGAGGAGGAGCTCCACCCTCCTCCACATCCTCTTCCAATCTTCCCCTCACTTCCAATCAGCGGAGCAGCAACGCCTCGAGACAGCCTACCCCCCGCAGCAGACCATCCCACCCCCAGCAGAATCACATGCAGCATCCGCCTCAGTCCCAGTACAGGAATAATGAATTAAACGCAAATCAGATGTACCCCAGAGAACGACCGGGCCCTAAAGCTCAGTGCGAGCCTACAGGAGACAGGGGAGTGGTCAGCAGGGGGGGACGTGGTGGTGGGAGGGCGCCCTCTGTGCTAGTTGAGGACATTACATTCAGCCAAGGAGGCTGTAAGGAAGCGGACCCCGGGGTTGTAACGACGTCACAGCAGGGTGGTTACCCGTCTGCGTCTCTGAGACGACAGCAGCAGGAACAACGAGGGAGTGGCGACATGTCTTCCTCTTCCTCCGACCCCCCCCAACATTCGGCACAGACCAATCGGGAAGCCTCCCCCCCTGCAGAGCGGCCGGTGGAACGTAAATCTTACTCGGCGGCCCGCAAGACTCGCTCTCGGCCCTCCGACCTGGGCAGTAAACAGCCGTCTGTGGAGGATTCTGCTGCCGGAGGGAACTCCTCCTCCCCCGGAGACGTGGGGGTGAAGAGTTGGTCGGGGGAAGGCAACGGGCCGAGTCAGGCGGGAGGAGGTGGCGGGCTGGGGGAGCAGGTACAGGAATTGGCTCGGCTCAGTCTGGTAGGACAGAGCTGGAGCCCCAACCCAACGTCGTACTTCCGCTCCGAAATGAGGGGTGAGTGGTGTGCTTTGATTATCCCCTTCAAGTTTTAATTTTTAAGGTCTCAGGGAAATGTGCGTTTCATCTGGTCACCTGGTATGGCATCGTTCCTCGTTGAGCAGTGTCAGTCTCGTCTGCCAGAAGCTGTCATAAATTGACTTGCGTAGTAATCAGCAGCGAACCGCTTCGACACGTGTATTTCGGTTTATTCACGGCATTCTTTTTGTTATTCTACAGCAGGGGGGGGGAACCTCCGGCCCCCCGGCCGTATACGGCCCGCGAGACAATTTGATACGGCCCTCGAGGTAACTCACGCAAAAAAGAAAAAAATTAAGAAATCTAGACCGCAAAATAATTAAACAAGCGAGTGCCTGTTTTTCCAGGCCAAGGTCAGGGTCCTTGAACACAACACGAGCCTAACGCGTTATCACGTGGTATATGTCTCGTCCGACAGGTGTTTAGAGCTGCCGGAGAGCACCAGAACTTCAAAAATGTCAGTACCCATAAGGAGCTGTACATATGCCGCAGTTGTAATTTGTTCATCTGACATACTGATCATACACTCAATAACTTTGTTGTTATTAGCATCTGGTTAGCTAGCTATGCTAACGAATGTGAGAAGCTTTTTCTCCAACCAGTGAGGTAAAGGCACATCTTTATATGATCATTATAGTTATAAAAAATAAGAGAATAAAGTAAAAATGTATAAAATATAAAACTATATGACAGTAAAAAACAGTTGTTATTAATAAACAAGAATACAGTTTGAAAGGGGAGTGATTTGTAAAATATCCATAAAGAAAAATAAAATCTGCTTACTGTTCCGTTTCATAAGTGTGTTGAGAGATGTATCCATAGATCTCTTAATGTTGCTCTCAAAGTGCACCAGATTGATGCTTTTAACTTCAACATTTAAAAAAAAAAAAAATCTTCCTTGGGGAACATGCCCCCCCGGACCCCTCTAGAGGAGGGGTCCCCCCCCACACTTAAATCATATTCACATGGATAGGAAACTAAATTGCACACATCTTGTGTCCATATCTTTCTGTTTTGGTGGTCATGCCACAACCGTGCACGTGCATGCGCTAGTCATGGTAAGATATCTGGATTAAGAGGTTGCTTTTTCTTTGCACAGCATGAAAGAAAGGCTAAATGAATGGGCTGTGATTTTAGTATTTTTAAGCAGAGGTCAATCATTTGTACGGCCCTCGGAGGATGTTGAAAAAATTGAAATGGCCCTTGAGAGGAAAAAGGTTCCCCACCCCTGTTCTACAGTATTGTTGTTTTATAGTTATTTGTTAGTGTATACAACCCAATTTGTGTTCTTTGAAATTGAAAAGGATATTGCATTGTGTGTTGTTTTCGTTGCAGTTGTATACGTCTTTAATTTAATTTGGCTTGGCTTTCTATTTTGTATGGACATGGTTTTATTTTGAAGGAGAGTTGGCGCAGTTGACAGGAAGTTGTTGTTGCTATGGAAACAACGTGACAGAGATTAATGGAGAAAAAGTAATATCTACATATAAAGACGGAGAAAGTATCCGAATAGTACTCCAACGAGCGAATATTCAGATATTCGGGTACAACCCTAGTATGTATACAAACACTTTGAGGGGCTTGGAAGAACCATGTTTTATGTTCTAGATCTTTTTACTCTATACATTAAACTGATGATATATTTTGTTGCTTGAATATTGAGGTATCAGAGAAACAATATGAGAAAATGTTAGCGGCAGCCGAACAGCGTGCAGAAAGAAACTCAACTAGCACTTTTTCAGATGAGAGGGGACACTGAAGAAATCTTAACCATGAGAAACTGACTAAAACTCCCATGATCCAACGCTGTTTCATCACCACACCAATATCCAGCTTTCACAAATGTTTCAATAGAGTCCCAGAAAAAAATGAAGACTTAATATATGAACTAAAATACTGTTTCCTTTTCACAGGCCTCCCCACCATGCACGTCCCGGGCAGCCCGCCTCAGTTCTCCAACATCGAGGAGATCGGTGTTGGCTCAAACAGGGCCAAGCGATACTCGTCCCAACGTCAGAGGACCGTGCCGGAGCCGGCGCCGCCCATGCACCTGGGCGTGAGGGAGGGACACTACTATGAACCCAGTAAGACGTTAAAGTGGTGGAAAATAACTCAACCTTATTCAGTCCATGACGCACTTCCTCCTGCTCACCAGCAGAGAGCATCAAAGATCAAGCATAAACAAATGTCTGATGTTTACGCATTTGTTTATAAAGAGATTTATTAATAAGAGTGTCGCAGCACTGGTTTGAAGATTTTCTTTTTTACATTTTGAATCCAGCCGAAACGTCCTGCTGACCAGTGAGTGTAGTTCACTCGGGAAAAGACACGTTTCTGTAGATATTTATGAGTACCTACACAGAGGACCAATAGATATGATTATGAATGAAAACTGGCTTGTTTAAATGTGTATTATTTTGGCTCTTCCTTAGTCTCACAAGAACAGGAACATTTAAGTTTTTTAAGTTTTTATTTTTTGCAAATAAACTATTTCTGCAATCACTGACTCCAGCTGGAAGTTAATGTGCAAAACAAGAAAGCCAGTTTTTTAAGTTTAAAAAAATTATCAAAGACGTAGATATCAACAGTTTTTGGGATATCAAACTATATAATAGTTTTTGTAAATAGTTTGAGTATGCAGGGATTTATTTAAATAATTTTAAAGTGTAATATTTAGTTTAATTTCCCTTGTAAAATGTAAGCCTTGTGCATGTAAACATATTCAATACTGTGGTAACATTCTTTTTGAGTGTATGATGTTTTATAAGCTAGTGTGTATTGTGGTTTGAAAGTAGAAATAGGAACAAAAAGGAGTACAGTACTTGAGTAAATGTTTGATTTATGGTTAATAACCTCTCCGCCTGTCTCTCAGTGTCGTACCAGGGACCAATATATGCCCACGGGGATGGCCCCGCCCCCATCCCGCCGCAGAGCATGCTGGTCCAGCCTGAGATGCACATGCCCCACCCCGGTCAGTCTGTTGCCCTCTGCAGTTTTAAAGACAAAGAACTTGCAGCTTCCTGTCACTCATCTCCTCCTCCATCTTCTCAGGTCTCCATCCCCACCAATCAGGCGGCCCGATTGCTAACCCCGCCCTCTATGGAGGCCCACCAGTTTCTCTGCCTCCGCCGCCAGGGCAACCTCAGCAGCTGCTGCCTCCGCCATTTTACCCACCGCCGGGGGTCATGACCTTCCCGTACCCCACCATGTACCCGACTCAACAGGTAGGAACTGATCATTTAAACCTCATCATTATAAGATAAATAAAGCTTTATTAATCAAAGCTATTCACGTGTCAGAGCATCAATAAGAGTAGAAATCAGGAGAGGGCAGGTAAGAGTTCACACAAGGATAATTAGAAAAAATAATCAAAGAAAAAATACAAATTACAACAATATTAGGTGCAACATAGTAGAGTTTATAAATATCCAGATATTAACAAAGATAATCATAAAAACTTTTCATGACGTATCTGTGTGTTTAAATAATAACCTTTTGTGGAAAATATTTCCTTTCTTTTTTGCACAAATAGGGTACACGTTTTTTTTATATATACTAAACTATAAAACTGACACATAAATCAAAAAACATACCTCATTGGAATGTTACCTCATTCAATGGGTTTATTAATTTGCACGTGTCCAATAATACACGTGATACTATACATCTGATGTGAAAATATTTGACCATAAGATACAAACCAACAATAATGTGTCTTTTTTTATAAAAAAAATGACTTTTAGAAAAACCTAGAAATGGCAGCAGTTGTACTTGTATGGTTCAAGTTGTTGCTGCCTGTTAGATAAATAAGCAGCTTTGACTTGCTGATTTTTATATCTCTCAAACTAGCCATTTGCAAAATAAAAAAGATACCCAACATAACATGTAAAAGTAGTATTTGTTGTATGTATAACACAAATATTTGACATCACTTGGTTTGTCACTTATTGTCTAACAGTAGCATTTTTCCTTGTACGATGTGAGGGTCCAAGGACAGAGTCGCATTGCCATACTGATATTCCGTACAAACTGTGAAGTCCACTGAGACAAATGTAACATTTGACATTTGGCTATTTAAATAAAAATTGATTGATTGATTATCCACATGCTTTTAGAGAAAATAAATGTACTTAAAATAAGTTTCACTTGAATAATCAAATTCTTAAAAAATAATAAATTTTTCCGGTGATGTTTTTTTGGCACGTCTCATTTCAGTATATAGTTGTGTAAATGTTTGGTTCTGTTGGCTGGTGATAATAAAGTGTGGTGTCCCTCGGGGTCAGGCCCAGGTGTACGGCGGTGTGACGTACTACGACACCATGCAGCAGCATGCCCAGCCCAAGCCCTCGCCCCCCCGCCGCACCTCGCAGCCAGTCACCATCAAGCCCCCCCCTCCGGAGTTACGCTTCGCCTCAGAGTGACACCACTCCCTCACTTCCCCCCCTAGCCAACCAGTCTCAGCCTCACTCCCATCGGAACACTACAGGTGAGTCACTTCCTTTAAGTTTTTATATACGCCATTGCTTTAAAATTATTTGAGTTGGCCTCTAAGCACTTCCAGTTCCGTGGCCTTGAAGTTTTTTTTTTATTATGTGTTTTTGTTCAAATGTGTGAAATAAGTGTTGAGGTGAACACAGGCTTTTTGTTTGTTCTACAAAATAGAATCAGTAATTAATCTGAATGAGGCTATTTAAGGTCATCACGCTGAAAATATGCCGCCTTTAGTTTAGCTGTGGTTATGCGCAACTGTGATGTACATTTTTACTTAAATTGTTCAATTTTGTTGTGTTTTTTTTTGTACATTTGTTGCTTTTAAAATATGGGAGAATATTCAAGGTTTTTCTCGTGAATTGACCACTAGAATATCAGGCTATTGATTACATACTTTTCACTTTAACCTGTTTAGCCCTGAGCCTGTTTTCCAGGTCTCAGGCTCGAAAATTATATTCCCAGAACAAATGACTATATTTTCACTTCTAAAAGGGGTAAATGAATAATGTTTTTTCTCAAAGTAATGATAAACCTGTGAGTTGGATGTAGAAAAATCAGAATCAATATAGCATTTTTTTATTTTAACAATCAATTCAGATTGAACATAGTAAAACAAATATAAATTATAGTGTCCATCCTTTACGAATCCAAACTATAACATATAAGTACCCTGTATCAAGATTGATGCAAAACAAGTAACATTTTACCTTTTTTAGAGAGGTTTAGCAAAACCAGTTCTGGGGTCATTTGGGTGGAATTGCCATATCTCTGGAACCCATCGGTCGATGTTGATGATTGGGGGTGGGGGGGGGGGGGGGGGGGGGGGAGGGGGGTGCTAGTGGAATACTTCAGGAAAGTCGACGGGGGGGGGGCTAGTGGAGTAATTCGTGACCACAGAGCGTGAAGTGTCATCAGCTGTTTTAGCGCAGTTCTCCAGTGAAGGGGGGGAGTCTTCCATCATCTAACCGCCTTCTGGAAAAGCTTCACAAGTAAGTCGGTACGCAAATGCGCTTTGTGACACAAGTGACGGTACGCATTTCAGATTGTTGCAGCGCATAGGTACCTGTGTACCAGTTATGTGCACCCCTGCCTATAGTATACATTGGAATGATTTCAAACCTGTTTTTATTTATCCTAATAATTATAAAGGAGTGCCTTGGAAATATGTGTTTACATAATTTGTAGTCAAAACGTTTACCCACTGAGATAACTTAGACTAAAATTAACTATCTAAATACTCAGAGAGTCCTTTACCTCACTGAGCCTCTCAGTCTGACAGGAGAGCTCTCCTCCACCCTGGTTATAGAAACATGTACTTCTTATATCCGTTAGCGCAGCTAGCACCAGATTCTAATAACAACAGCGCCGGTATCGGTGCTCCCTCTCTCTCCCTCGCTCGCTCTCTCGCTCCCACGCTCGCACTTTGGCTGTGAACTGCGGGCGCCTGATAAGCCAACATCCCCCACTTACATCACTTACAGTGCCCATCGTACAGGGTTAATGAAAAGTGTAACCGGGGTGAAAAGGGTGTTACATTTACTTAATTATGAATGTTGTTACATCAAGGCCAAAAATTAGGATGAGTGCCAACGGTCAAAAATGTTTTTCCCTCCCAGAGCTACAAGCGCAGCGCCCCCCAGATCTGGCGCCCTAGGCGACCGCCTGCGCCTATGCCAAAAATAGGCCCTGCCAGTACATACAGTGGCAATGTCTCAAGATTTAGCAACAATCCCCCACAAATAGGACCAAATTCTGTGGGAAACACTGAAATGTATTGCAAGGTTCAAGTTTTTCCAGTGAATTTAAATCTAAAGGACAATCAAACGTAACTTTCAGTTCTAGTGGAGTATTTTCAAAGGGATCATTTTGTACTTTTACTGCAATAAAGCAAACGATTACCGTACTTCTTCCACCTCTGCTTCTGATTGAATTTGATGAAAGTGTTGTGGGAGAACTTTCAGCCACTATTCACACTTTTTTATTTCTCAGTAAAAATGTTTTAATTATTCGCAGATAATAAAATATTTTTGTTTTTGTGCTTTGTAGGAGCCGGGTGGGGGGTCAGTGAGGAGCTGCGGTCCCCACCAACATACTTCATCTTTTTGTATCTGTTATTTTTTCATTTTTTCCTCTTTGCTCCTGCCCCTGTAGCAGTGAGGCAGATGGCTCTGTAACTCGGCAGCAGGTTTGATCCCACCAACGTGTCTTTGAGCAACAACAAAGCTGAACCTGGAAAAGTTAAAAGAAAATTCTCCAAAACCCTTTAGAAGCATTTAACATGGCACAGTGACACGGACGGATTGTTGTTATGAAAAGTATTTTTGTTTGTTTTTACGATGAAGTGTCCTGTTGAGTCGGACTGAAGCGGCCATATAAACGGTTTCTTTTTTGTATCAGTTTATTCACACTATTTCAGCTAGTCGGTTTATTTGTTTCATTTTAAAGTAAGCAGAGTTAATGTGCGGTTGGAGAATGGGTTGAGTCTGAGCGCAGACGACCCGGTGCTTCCTGTTACAGCTCACTTGATAGTTTCTGATGTTTCGTCCCTTCACATTGACAGGCAGTTCCTGTATTAAAAGATCCCTGCATTTATTACTATAAATGACTTTCTCAAAGTCAGAGGTTATGTTATTAAATGTCATATAGTCAATTTAACACGATATAAAACACAAAAGAAGCAGATGTTCATATTTGAGGGTCAAAATAATCATTCCTGTGGTTATCAAATAGTACATGTTAAATCAGCGTTTAGTACGAAACCTGTAAGGAAAGTGAAAAATATTTTTGTTGGTGATCTATTTTTGAATTCTGATTCGGGTTACCCCTGTTTTATGACCTGCAAGTTTTTTTGTTTTTTTTAAACAATATTAGCACCAGTATTCTGCTTTATTCTTTTCATTACAAAAAGATTAGAAGTTCAAAATAAGAATTCTCGAGAATAAGATTGTATGTTAAAAATAGCAAAGAGGGCAGTGTAAAAAAACAATTACAAAGTTGGTAATGTAGGAGAGAAAAAGTCTCACACGGTCTAAGTGATACATTTAGTAAAAATTCTGATAAATCTGACGTAACGTTCCAGGGAACATTTACATTGTTTTTTTCGTAAATTAGAAAACAAATTCTAGTAAACTTTTGGGTCACTTCTTTAGTTTTGTCTCCAGAAATGTACACGTTTGTTTCCCACTTTAATGTTTGTAACCTTTATTTATCCAGAGGTTACAAACATTAAAGTGGGAAACAAACGTGTACATTTCTGGAGACAAAACTAAAGAAGTGACCCAAAAGTTTACTAGAATTTGTTTTCTAATTTACGAGAAAAACAATATAAGACAACAGCTAGATCCAACTTTTTTTTGCTAAAAAAATACAAATTTACGTGAAACAAGAACGTCACACAGAGACTGGAAGTTTGGATCACAGTTGTGATAGCTTCTAGAAACATTCTGGCCAAACATTTTTCCATTAGACACTACGTCAAAACCATTTAGATCAGACTTTAAAAGTTGGTCATCTATTCATTATCATCCCCCTTATCAACACATATTTTAATTTTTAATTTCCAGACGGCAGCTTTTTCATCGAGCAGAGTGAAAGTGTAGTCCGTCTGACAGAAGCGTTATGTTGCTGTATATAAAACAATCTAAATGTGTATATAGAGGCTTGAACAGATAAAATAGAGCAGTAAACATATTCTAATAAAACTACTAGATCTGATTCAGAGCAATCGGCAGGGACCTCAAATGTTAACGCTGGATTTAATTTAGAGACCACAAAGGAGCTGTGGCTTTAGCTATGATTTGTATGATTACTTATCCTTGTTTAATTTGAATACTGTTTCTTTTTTATTGTTAGTAAATGCAGGAATGTCATGAGGATTTAGAAGTACACTGAGGAAACACGTTATCTAACAGAAAATATTAATCGTTTGTTTGTCCTGCAACAGAAATACACTTTCAGAGATGGAAGTATAACCAGAATTAAAGGGTATTCCTCACAGTTTCTCATCTTCCAGCTCTTTATTTTACATGTAAGGTAAAGAATTATGTGTTTGTGGATTGATGTCAAATTTAAAAGCAGGTTGTTTAAAATAAATGCATGATCAAAATTATTTCAAAGAAAATCTTTTACAACAGGTTAATAAAGAAGCACATTTTGGCAAGAAAAAGTAAGTTTCTAGAGATGTGACACAGTTTCCCTTAATTAAATTAACAATGAAATTGAAATGAAATGAATCTACAATTAATGGTTAAAACAAAGAATCTATAGAAATGTCTTAAATTGGATAAACCCAGAAATATTTAGTTCACATATTTTACAAACGAAAAATATGCTTTTAACACAGTATTGAAAATGTTTCAGTTTTACTGCTTGAAAAATGACAGAATTGATAGATTATCAAAATATTACTTAAAATAGAATGTTTACCTTAACAACTCTGGCTCAGTGTCGTACTACAAGCTAGACATTTTACAAAATCTTTGCAATTTTTTCATAAATAAATTGAAAATCATTTGACAGGAATTAAGGTTAATGTTGAACAATATTTTCCACCAGTATTTTGCTGTTTGACAGAACACCTACAAATCCTTAATGTGCTTTAAGAAAAAGAAAAATACTTATGAGAATAGATTGAAAGTTACACAAAGTTCAGAGAGGAGAAATCTAAATTTCCAAGGTTAAAGTTGTGAATATATGACAGACTGATACTTAAAAAAAACGTTGTTTTTAATTCAAATGTTCTTATCAAATTTGCTTAATATAAGAGGAATGCTAATTTCATTTTTTTCCCCAATTTGTTTTTCTTCTCACATTTGTGATTTTCTCTACATGTAGGGTAAGGGTTATCCCACTTAGGTATTATTGTAAATGTATGCTTTTTTTTATGGAAATGTTCCCCTTTTTAATTTTGAATTCAATGTAATCCTTTAATCTACAAGAATATTCAAAAGTTTTTTTCTTGGAAAGTTACAACTTTATCATCAGAGAACATGATTTTTCTTACTCCGAAATGTGCTGCTTTTATTTTCAAATTCTTCTAAATTATTTTTCTCTTGTAAATTTACCACAATTATTGGGAAATTCAGGGCCTTTTCCCCTAGAAAATTGAATTATTTGAAGATTTGACCAACATACCCTTATCAAGTCATTATTTGTTTCAGATGTTTTTACTTTCCACATTCATAGTTGTATTTCCTGGAGGGATGGAGCGTGAACACGTGTTTTGGTGTGACGCATATTCAATCTGCCTTATGAGAGGGTGAAACTCGTTAGTGAGTCATTCATTTATCAGTGGATTATAAATGTTCTGGATCGTAGAAACGTTAAGGCGAGGATTCGTCTTGGTCCAGCCTTTGTCTTTCTTTCTCTCTTTCTACTTTAATGTTCAAGTAGAAACTGGTTAGACTTCATATCCTTGGACTGAGCAAACTGTTGGCGGCCATGTTTGTTTGTTTTAATGTTACAATGAAAACTGCATCTGTGGTTTGTTTTTGTCTGTTGGTGGAGAACGATGTTTTCCACACAGGATCAATAAAGAAAATGATTAACTATAAATCTTCATGTTTTTCTGACGTTATTTTCTTCCTCCTTTCCTTTCTTCTTGAGTTCCTTCTCTTTTTCTCCTTTCTCTCATCTCTGTCTTTCCTCCTAATTTCCTTCATTCCTTCCTCCTCTCTTACTTTCCTCAGTTTACTTCTCATTCCATTCTTTGTGCCATCCTTCACTTCCATTATTCATTTGTTCATTGTTTCCTTAACTGCCTTCTTTTAATATTTCCTTGATTTTCTTCTTCCTCACCACTCATTTGTTACGTCCCCACTAAGGTCTAGGGGACCTGGAGACAATAACAAACAACCAATAAAAATGAGGGAGTCAGTGTAACAGTTGACAAAAGGTTTATTTTGTGTAAACCCAGAATCGAACAGACATATAATTGAAACACTCGGTTGGTGAGGAGGAGGAGGAGGAGGAGGAGGAGGAGGAGTCAAAGGATTGTGCCAAACAAAAGAAACAAGCATAACAAAACCAGGCCTATCTCTACATCTATCCTTTGAAACCAAAACTCAAACAAAAAAGCCCTCACTAACTAAACTACAAAGAATTTGACAAAACAATATACAGGGGTGGCAACAATCCGCTAACCTAGTGTGTTTCAACATTAGTTAGCTACGTGGTGAGAAATGTACAGGGTACCCCAGACTTACCTAACTCCTCCACCTCTCAACACACACACTTTCAAAAAGGTCAGACAATACAAAGAGAATGAGTTGCTAAACACTGCAGGCTCCTTCATCAGCAACAGGCCCAGAGTGAGGTGTGTGTGTGTGTGTGTGTGTATGTGTGTGTGGTCAAATTACCGTCATTGATCTGTGTATGGGGTTTTCATTATGAGCTGTAATGTGACACACACACCTTTTCCCGTTTACACATCCCTTCTTTCTTATTTATTTCCTCTTGCCCTGTCTTTCTTTTCTAATTGTCTTCATTATTCTCTTCCTCCTTTCCTTCCATATTAACTTCCTGTTTGACTTTTTCTTTCTTCCTCATGCTTACTTTTCTTATCTCTTTTCTCCATTTAAACACTTTTCTCACCCTATTTGTTATCTAATCTGTCATTTTACCAACCCTTCTCAAACACACACTCTTACTCCCACACACACCTGCTCTGACCGTTAACATGAATATTCATCAGCTGGAAGAGGAGCTGTTATGTAAACGGTGTGATTGACAGCTCGGACAGCCAATCAGAGTGCAGAGCTTCCGATGAATATTCAGCAGCTGAACACAAAGACGCTCTCTCTAATTGAAATCCTTCATTACAGACTCATGAAGCATCTTTCAAACACACAACTTTATAAAAATGAATTTTCTTAATGATGATGTAACTAGGAGGAGCCTTCTGATTGGCTGGTTGGCAATGATGTAATTGCCACTCGACCACTCATGTCAGCATTTCTTTCTTTTCTTTTCTTTATATCTATCATTCTATATTCCATATTCTTTTTATTCACTTATTCATCATTCTTTTAATTTATTCTTAACTCATTCCTTCCTTAAAAAAGATAATACTCGTCGATTATTTGAATCTTATATTTGCCCTTTTATAAAAAATAAAAATAAAATACATTTCTGCAATTATTTCTTATTTATTTTCTTATTCCCGAAATTCTTTCTTTTTTATATTCTCCTATGACGTCACAGTCTGGAAAATCATCCAACTATTTTTGACATCTGTGCAATTCGATCTGCTAACTAAGGTTTTATTAATTTAAATACATTTGACGTATGCTCATTCATCCATACACAGTGTAACCTGAGTCATGTGACTGTCTGTCACTCGAAGCCACTGACTGCAGAAGCCCCCATTCTGAGCTTCTGATGTTTTATTGGAAGAAGGGCTGTCAAATGATTACAATTTTTAATCAGATTAATCACAGCTTAAAAATTAATTAATCATGATTAATCACCATTCGAACTATGTCCAAAATATGCAATTTCTTCATGTATATTGTTGTGGGAATGGAAAGATAAATGAAAGAAGGCGGATATATCCATTTAACATACAGTATGTATGTATGTATGTTTATTATAACATTGTTCTGTGTGTGTCAAAATGAAAGACAGCCCACACACCTATCAATCATCAAACCGTGGGGTCTTAATTCATTACGTGTTGATTTCTATCAACGGGGGAGTACTTCAGGAAAGTCGAGGCTTGTGGGGGGGGGGGGGCGGCGGCGGCTCGTGGAGTACTTCGTGACCACAGAGTGTGAACGTTGTGATCAGCTGTTTTAGCGCAGTTCTCCAGTTTTGGCACAATTCCGTTGTACAGACCGACGTTAACAGCAGCCCCGTCTGTGCACACGGAGACCGACTCTGTCGTCCGACGATCTAACCACCTTCTGGAAAAGCTTCACAAGTACGTCGGTACGCAAATGTGCTTTGTGACACAAGTGACCTGCTGCGTACCAGTTATGTGCACCCCTGTACTACAGCAAAAGTATTCTCCGTCGGGACTTCCTGCAACAACACCACGCCGTTATCTTGATTCTGATTGGCCAGAAGACATCATCAAAGATGTTCTATTGAGAAGACGATCACTACGTGACAAAAGTTTT
This sequence comes from Notothenia rossii, assembly GCF_949606895.1. Taxonomy (NCBI): domain Eukaryota; kingdom Metazoa; phylum Chordata; class Actinopteri; order Perciformes; family Nototheniidae; genus Notothenia; species Notothenia rossii. The sequence continues at coordinate 30,691,929 of NC_136906.1, forward strand.
CAAAACCGTTTCTGGTCTTCGGTATTTCCAGACAAGTGGCTACTGAAATCAATCTTAATAACTGCTGTCTGTGCAATTCTCGGCGCGAGTTGGCGGACTTTATTTTGCTTACTTTAACATCATTTTTCATGGCGGGGCTAAGCCATTTCTTGGTATGGGTGTAGCCTACCCCAGCCATACCCTGGCGCTGCCACTGGTGCGATGTATTCTGCACATGCGTTAAATGCGTTAAATATTTTAACGCAATTAATTCAAAAAATTAATTACCGCCGTTAACGCGATAATTTTAACAGCATTAGTAAAAATACTTAAATAAATGACCAATCCAGCCAGCTAACCAATCAGAGCAGACTGGGCTCTGGTTTCAGACAGAGGGTGAAAAGAGGTGCTGCAGCACAGGCAGTATGAGATCAATAAAGAGCTTTTTGAACATTAAAGCATGGAGACATGTCATAGTAGAGGTAAAACATAGAAAAATGAAACCTGAAAATGACCATAGTAAAGCCCCTTTAGTTCAGCAGTACTAATAGTGTTAAATACTCTGTTACATGTTAACGCCCTTCAAGATCCTGACATAAATGCCACCTTTTATGCAAAATCCTCTTCTTCATGTCTCTTCTACATCAACATGTGTCCCCTCTGTGGAAAGAGACTCTGAAAGTATCAGGAACAAAGATTCTCTTTCTTTTTGTCCTGATCCATAAAAACCTGAAAATGAGTTGATCAGATTTTGGCCACTTTATGATGTCATAACAATTTTTTGGCTTGTGTAACCATTAGCCAATCACCAACCAAGGTAAGGCCCCCCCACCACACCTTTTCACCCGAATCTCCTCCTAGAGCACCATTGTTATTTTTAACCAAATATCTCTGAGGGGTGTAATTATTGATGCATTAATGTGTTCATCAGCTGCGATATTACAGTGATTAAGGTGGTGTTCATTTTAATTAATTTATATACTGCTGTAGTTACAGCTATAATAAAACATACATACAGTACATATTGTGCTCACTTTAAACAGTTTTCTGATTGTGAAAACTGTATTTCTGTTTACGTCCCTAAGGTTTATACGTATATTCCAGTGTGTGTGTGGACACAAGACGCTGTTACTGCTATTTATTAAATGGCATTAATTATATAAGTGTTCACCCCTCATCTTTTCTGTTGCTTCTTGGTCGTCTCTGTGTTCCCTCCTACTGATTACCCAATTGTGTTCACCTGGTGCCCTGTGTTTGCTCCTCCCCCCTCACCTGTGTCTAATTGCTCCCCCCTCACCTGTGTCTTGTTAGTCTGTGTATTTAAGTGCTGTTTCTTGTTGGGTGTTTGTGAACTTTGTGCACATTGTTTTTAATAAATGCCCACCCCGGGTTATATTTTTGGAAGTTCTGCCTCCTTGCTTGGTCGGGCCGGTCAATGGTCAGTCTCACAGTGTGTATGTGTCAGATTACAGCTCATAATGAAAACCCCATACGATCGATGACGGGTAATTTGACTGTATACACTTTTCCAAAATGCTCCTAGTTTTTCCCTAAGTTTTCTCCAAACGCACTTTCATTTTTCCCCCTCAAATCACAATAATGTCTTTGCTTCCCAAAAAACATATTTCTCATTTTAAAAATAAATCCCAAATAATATTATTTATGACAAACATCCTCAATTCCTTAATTATGATTTATTTTTCTCACTTACATAAACTTTCAAACATTTTCTGACCTCTTTTTTGCCAAATTTTCCCATGTTTCAAAATCATCAATACCTTTTAGAAAAATCCACATTTGTCAATATTTTCAAAGAAAATATAATAAATATCCAAACTTTCCCAAAATATCAATGTTTGGAAGCAAATGTGCATGCACGCGCCCTTGCTGTATGTGTGTCGGGAACGCGCAACTGCAGCAGTTCAGCGTGTGTAGGGGGGGAGGAGGGGGGAGTATGAATGTTACGAGTCACTTCTCATTCCACTAATTTAGCAGAGAGAGCTGAAGAAGGGGGCGGACTGTCGAGGCTCTGCAGCAAAAGCACCAGAAAACCTACAGCACGCAAACGCACCGGCGGGCGGGTTCATGTGCTCCAGGTGAGCGGGGAGGGAGAGAGGAAATTACGCCGCAACGTCGATCACTCCTCCGCCTTTTATCCCGGAGATATCACGGAGAAAACTGCACCACACGCACACGGTGTACCGAAGAAACCCCTCCGGACAGCTGCAGAGGCTCACGACCGGGAAGGGGTTTATATTCCCCAGTGTTTGTTTCTTTTCCTTCCGCACACGGAACGGAGCTCAGTGTTTACGCGGCGGCCGCAGAGAGCGAGGAGCGCTGGGAGGAGGAGGCGCTGCAGCCGGGGAGGAGCGGCCGAGCTACGGACACACGGAGCAGCTCTCTAGGTGATTTCTTATTAATTTGTTTAGGTAAAGGGTTAATAACACTGTTCGGTGATAATACCTGAAGAGGAGTCTACCGCCACACTCCACCCCTAATGGGGTAGAAATCGGTTTGTTCTGCAGCCTCGGAGGGTCCGCTCGCACCTGCTCACTGCGGGGGCTGTATGATGTAGCCCCCGCTTCTGCTCCGGTTCTCTGCATCACCATCACCATCCTCAAACGTCCACCATCTCTTCCCCCCCACTACACACGCACGCGCAGACACACAGACCTACCATGCCGGCAGGGATGAAGCCGCTGGAGAAGTTCCTGAAGAAGCAGACCACGGCGCTGACCCGGGCCGGGGGTTTTGTCGGCGGGGTGGCGGATAAAGCCAGCGGGGGAACAGGGACGTCCCGCCGGCGGGCCAGCCTGTCCCGGGTCGTCCCTTTCTTCAGGGAGACTTCACCTGAAAGCGGCCATGCTCGGGAGGTGTTCAGGTGAGGATTTTTTTGTATTATTAATAAAAGATAAACACATTATAGTTGGGGGATTTGTGTGTACCTGCCATGGCCGTAGAAACCTGGACAGGGGCCCCTGGGGCAAACATTTAACAATGGTCCCAAAAATACAATTGCAAAATGAAACCGGTCTATGCTTTTACACTGAACCGGAAATAAACCAAACTCTTATTTGGGTCGTGTTATCAGGGCAAAGTCGGTTCTGAGGTCCTATTGAATTCCAACTATATATTTATTCCCGAAACACAGAAGTGATGTGATGATAATTAGTCCTGTGTGGATCGGCACACAATAATTTAGGATAGTGTGTTGTTTGAACTGGTTTAATGTAAAACCTAACATCTGTAGTTATGAAACCTAAATAAAAACAGTTGTCTGCATTGATCGCCAGGTCATTAGGGTTAGGATAAGGCCTTGGGTAAGGTTATCGTAAAAAAGATGTTCGAGCAGTTGTTTTCATCTTTTATTTTTCATATTTTTATGTTTGACGACGATTTAATTCAGTTTATTAAACACTCTGCTTTTTCTTCTCTGCTGGAACATCATGTCTGCAGAAACACTTTTTATTTAAATGTAGGTTTTGTCTTGCGAAACTTTTCATTAGGGTGCTAGAATATGCCTTTCGATTAGGAAATACCAAGATGTACCCGGAGAGTCTGAAACTTTGTTTCAGTCAAATCCTCATCCGTGGTACCTAAAAGGTTATGCATTTTTAGAACTATAGTTGCATCCTTGTTGTACAATCTTTTAACTTTTAAACCTTTGTCCCCCCGCAGCCCCGACAGTGAGGACCCCCCCTCCTGGCCCTCTGCCACTGGGCCCAGTCTGGTGTCGGTACCCGGCTCCGGCTCTGGGGATGTCCGCAGCCCGTCTCTGTCCAGCGACGAGCAGAGCTCAGAGGCCAGCCTCATCACAGAGTGTGTCGGTGGAGGAGGAGGGGGGACACCTCTTCCTGCCGACACACCGGACAACCTTACACTCGCTCTGCTGGACAGCGCGGCGGGAAGACGATCCGGAGTCTGCACAGGTGAGAAACTTTCTCCGTACAACAAAACCTCTTCTACACTTCGGTGCTCTGCCTTGTGAAGAAAAATGAAATACGATATATTTATGAAATACCTCCATATCGATATTGCCGCGACAATGTAGGATTGACTATGGGTGCTTTCACAAAATATTTATACAATGGGATGTGAGATTAAAAGGGTAAACGAGAGAACATTGTTGTATAAAACTACATACATTTATTCTAATAAAGTAAGACACTCATGCAATACTACGATATCTCAAATCTATGAGGATATCTAGTCTTATATCACAATATCGATATGATTTTTATAAATAGCCCAGCCCTTACATGTGAATGTCGGCTGTTGCTATTTACAGGGTTCATACTAGGGATACAGGATTTTAAAACAAATATATAATTGCAATTTTTAAACTTATCCTCCTCTAGTTCTGAAAATATTCACAATGTTTTTTGAAAGCTTACCTATTCCTAACCAGAGGTGGATAGACACACAGATCCTTTAGTTGCCTAGAAGTGAAGCTTATTTACAGTCTTCTCTTTCTCAATGTAAGTCAATGGGAAAAACTGTTTTTGGGCCCATTGACACCACTACATGTGTTGTGGTATTACATATCGTATGTAAACAGTAGATGGTTACTGTAAGTGTTTATTAAATTTAGAAGAATAAAAAGTATGATATTTCTTCTCAAATTTTCTACAGTAGTACTAAAAAGTAGAATAAAATGGAAATACCCGAATAAAACCACAATTATGTAAAGTCATGATTAGGTAAAGTACTTGAGTAAATGTACTAAAGTAGTTCCCACTACTGCTGCTATCTATTCTCAAGGCACTATTGTAACCTGGTGACCTCTATTAATGTGTTGTAATTACGGAGTTGTCTGTGATCTTCAAAACATTTAGATTATATCCAAAATGATAATATTATGACAAAATATCTTTATTGTACTTTCATATTTAAGTTCACAGGGCACTACTTTTAGATCCATGTTGCATCACCATATTATAACAAATGGACATAACAGTATTTTAAATGAAACTCCCAGATCCCTGGCTCGTAGTATACTGTATGGAGTGTTTCTTTTAAATATGCAGCAGAGTTTTACATAGGCGGAAGACACATTTGAAATCGCAGGCGATTATGTTAATTTCACTGAGGAAATCGCTGTTAAAATGTAACTTGTTAAGCTGCTTAATTTCAATCGCACAATACTTCACATTGGGGCTTCATTCACATGATGTCATTTTGAGTGTCGATTGAGAAGCGACAATGTTAGCATAGCCCTGATGGAACCCAACTCCATTCAGAAAAACAAGCATTCTAAAAGTTGTTTGCTTGTCATGTTGCGGACAAACCAGACAAAACATGAATTCACACTTTTTAAAAACCAACATCATTTGGACTTATTTTGGGCATCTTTTTGATCTGTTTATTGCAATTAAATCATCAACATATTTATTTTGGGTTGTCTCTAATACTTTCAGGCTGTTTTTTCATTTTGGCCAAGCTGTGTTTGGCTGCGTAGCTTGTATGCTAGTTCATATTTTTAAAACACAACTCAGACAAAGATTTTTTGTAATTTTGTTATTGCTTAGACTCATTTCAATTGTTTTCCAGGCTGAAAGGAATATTCTGTTTCGGTTATTTGATTCGTCACATTAGACATTTTTCATTACACTTGTGAATACCAAAGAAAAATGGATTAATTGATAGTGAATAATTTGTAGCTGCAGCCTTTGACTTCATGCATGAATGTGTAGCGTGCAGAGAGAGAAGGAGCAGCTGCTGCAGGGAGAAGTGAAGGGAACAAATTGATTTAGACATTTTTAGGATTCGTCCTCGACGTTCAGACGACGGTTTCTGTGAGAAAATACCAGAACAGGCCTGTTTTCTGCAGGATGCTTTATAGTTCATATAATACTGTGTGTGTGTGTGTGTGTGTGTGTGTGTGTGTGTGTGTGTGTGTGTGTGTGTGTGTGTGTGTGTGTGTGTGTGTGTGTGTGTGTGTGTGTGTGTGTGTGTGTGTGTGTGTGTGTGTGTGTGTGTGTGTGTGTGTGTGTGTGTGTGTGTGTGTGTGTGTGTGTGTGTGTGTGGTTACATAATCACTGCCGTCTTCTTTCAGAAACGCAGCCTGCTTATTACAGCTGAAGTGGGTGTGCATGCATGCGTGCACGTATGTGTCCCTGCAGGAATGTTTGCTTTTGTGTGTGTGTGCGTGCCTGCAGCAGTGATTGCTGTCTGTAAGTGACTACAGGGTGTGTTTGTGTCCACGTTTCATTTGTATTTTTCCAGAAATCAAAATATGAATTTGATATTTAAATAAAAAAATAAGGATTCATACAAATCTCGCACAATCCCATTCTCTATTCAAAACAAGGTTATTATCTGTAGGTTAACTGCAGGCCAATCTACTCAGATCACACAAGGCCTCATTGCCAGCTGAGTTATCATGTGTCACGCTGATGATCAATGTAGCGTTAAAAAGGCAAATGTGTATGCTATTTTTATTAAAAAGGCACATTTGTATACTAACAGCACATTCAGGTTCAGCCGGCTTGCATAAATCAAACAGGTTTAACGTTCGACATCGGACTGGACTGGCAGAACTTGAAATCTACTCTAGTGAACACAAGATGCCCAGTTATTTTGAAATGCTTTTGTATCTGTTAATTGCTATCATAATAGCAACATCTGATTATTTGGATTCATATAGCTGTATAAAAACAGATTAATGGGGAATAGAGATGTCGATATCTACACAGAGATTTGTGATAATAGAATTTGTTTTAATATTTCAGTTTTTGTGTGAACATCAAGATGCTCAGGAATTTTTCACAATTCTTTCAACTGTTCACTGAAGACTTTAAAGCACTTTCAAAGGACTACAAGTGCCAGAAGTCACAGATATTTTAGTTTTTAGACAAT
>NC_136906.1:30703241-31195813 GCF_949606895.1 Notothenia rossii
AATGTGATGAGATAACATATTTCAAACCAATTAGCAACTGAGATTACAGAGAAATTACTGCAGATTTGATAATGTAATATACTGTGAGTAGGATGTGTCCTCAGACATTACTTGTACTGGAGTATTTAACATTGCTGATTTGGAACTTCTACAAAAGTATAGTGTGTGAATACTTTCTATAACTGCAGTATAACCTCTCCGAGCGTGTAGGCGTTTACATCCCATCAGGATTCACACTTTCTCTCCTGTTCCTCCCACGTTCACACCATCTCTCTCTTACAGCCTCACATGGATTTGACTGCAAATTCATTAATATGTGCGTGTTTCCCATACGTTATATTTTTAATGAACTGATATTAATGAATTATTTCTGGGTTGTACAGAGTTTGAATCTTAACTTGTTTCAAACAAGTGCCCTTGAATTGAATGAGATAGTAGTTTTAATGTGACATTAATAATAATAGCATAATCTGAAAGTGTCATATCAAAATGTGGAGTGTCCTGTAAAGCACGCTATAAGGTTTAATTAGGCTTGCCAGAATTGAATAATTGAAAACATAAAGATATATATTACGATTAAAATCTAATTGTAATATAAATAACTGCTAATGCTGTTATGCTTTTATTTTTTACAAAAATATATATTAAAAATAAAAGAATACCATAGAAAATGGAAAAAATGACAGTCAGTGGCAGAAGGAATTTAAAATAAGGAGAAGTTGCGATACGTTTACAATTTTTAACTTAATAATACAATAAAATACAAAGTTACCTACAGCTTTTATTTGATTGGTTTAGATGCATATTTAATCAACATATACAGTGGAGGAAATTTGATCCCCTGCAGATGTTGTAAGTTTACCCACTTACAAAGAAATGAACAGTCTATAATTGTAATGGTAAGTTTATTTTAACAGTGAGAGTAAGAATGTCAAAAAGAAAATCCAGAAATGTGTCATTATATACAAGATATCCTTCCTGAGATGTGCACACACCTGGAGACCATCTACAAGAAGCGTCTTGTGTCCAACAAGGGTTTCTCCACCGAGTACTAACACAGGTTTTGAAAGGGGATCAAATACTTATTCCTCACAGTTTAATGCAAATCAATTTGTATCTTTTATATAATGTCAATTTCTGGATTTTTTATTTTTATATTCTTACTCTCACTGTTGAAATAAACCTACCATCAAAAATATAGACTTTTAATTTCTTTGTAAGTGGGCAAACTTAAATCCGCATGGGATCAAATACTTATTTCCTCCACTGTATGCAATAATTAGGATAATCAATATGAATAGAATATGGAGAGATGACACCCTTTTTAATGGTCACACATGCAGAGCACACAGTGACATTTGGCCTCTGCATTAAACCCATCCTAGTACCAGGAGTGTAGTACTAGGAGCAGCTATTGTACAACGCCCGGGGAGTGAGGGGGGTTGGGGGTTGTCCAGTGCTTTGCTCAAGGGCACCACGGCAGGGCAGGAGGTGAACTGGGACCTCTCCAACTAGCAGTCCACACTCCATATTGTAGGTCTGGTCGGGGACTTGAACCAGCGACCCTACGGCTCACAGTCCAAGCCCCTATTGACTGAGCCACTGACGGACATAAGGGTATATATAGGGTATATCTAAATGCATATACTGTATACTCTTAAGAGTTTGATTAGTTTGAAGGGGAATATGTTTATCTTTTGATGTAGCTATATCTGCATGCTATGAATCAGAATCGTTTTTTATTTCCGAGTAAGTTTACACATACAAGGAAGTTGCTTTTGAGTAAATGGTGCATACAAAGCAGGGACGTGCACAGACATTTGGAGGGGCTATTGCAAGGAAGTTGCTTTTGAGTAAATGGTGCATACAAAGCAGGGACGTGCGTAGAAATTTGGAGGGGCTATTGCTCTAAACTAGAAAAAGGGCCCTGCCCCTGGAAAAAACATAAGACCTTTTTGAATGTTTTTCTAAATGAAATCCAGGGCCATTTCGTAGCAGCTTTAAAATCAGCTGTGGTCAAGAGAGAATAATCGGTAAGGTAACAATCGTACAGCAACACAATATTCGTATTAAAAGCAATAAGGTTTGACGTCGTGAATTATTGTGTGTAACAAACACCATCAATAACTCTTCTATATAGCGCTTTTTAAACAGTTACCAAAACTGCTATAGTCACCAAAACTGTTTTGTCTAAACAGTTACCAAAACTGCTACAGTTACCCTCGATTAATGTACCAAACATTAATTAGCTCGTCGGCCCTCAGCGAGTTAACTTTTTATTTTATTCTCTTACATACAAATATTGTGCTCTCACCTTTTCTCCTCTTTTTGAAAAAAAAAAAAATTATTCCCTTGGAAAAATGTCGTACCGAGCAAGTCTATGATCACCTCTCTGCAGGCGGCTTCTGCTCTTCCCTGCGATCAGTTACCATCGTACAGGGAGAGGTTTTGCCTCCAGGATCCGGTATCTGGCTGTGCACAGTTTACCCGGAGAGGAAGCCTCACAGTAGATTACTCAAGTAGACAATTCCGAACGAGCCCCCAAATGTCGTAGCAGCTTTAAAATCAGCTGTGGTCTAGAGAGAATAATCGGTAAGGTAACAAACGTACAGCAACACAATATTTGTATTAAGAGCAATAAGGATCTTTTAAACTTGCAAGTATGACGTCTCCTCCAAAAGAGCACGTACTGTTCAGAGTGAAACAGGCTGTCTTTATAGGAGGACATCAAAGCAGATTTAGATTACATCATTCTGGGAGGCCAGCTGAGACCCCCTGGCACTGTATGCAAAACCTTCACTCAATACAGAGCAAAAGGGATACAGATAACACCTTATCCTAACTTCTTTCCCCTCATTCTTCCTGTAGTGTCACAAAAACCCCTTGCACAAACCTCTGTTGATCACTCACACACATTCAAAGGTCACTCCAGATTTGATTTGACCTAATCAGTCAAACCGTTGACATGACATTTGCAGAATACAGCAGTTTACATTTCATTAGGTTTACACTGTATTAAGCTTTAGTACCATCATTTCCATCACAGCTATTTTTAGTTTTGCTGTTCATATCTCATTAAAATATCTAATGTTAGTAACTATTAAAGAGAACATGGGGACAATTCTGTTCTAATGTAGTTTGACCATTGTAACTTCTGTGCAGACATACTGATAAAATAGGGCTTCTATAATTACCTTAAATAAACTCACTAATGAATGAAACCAGTTCAAGACGCATTATTCTTATCATTCTTTATGAGCGCAGTAACGGTAAGGTATCTAATTACTTATTTATTTTAGTATTCCATAACTTAATAACCGAGATGGTCAAACTAAAGTAGAGACATGGCAGAAATCCTACAATGAAGCGGGACAGTGAATTGATTACCCGTGAGAGGGCGATCAAGAAAAGAGAGAGAGTGACCCCGTTGAGGGAGTTTACGGGGCAGAGGAGAAGACATAGAAAGACAGAAGCACAATAACAAGTATACCCTATTAAGATTTTTGGGTGTAAACAACCGACGGTGTCAAGAGGAAGTAAAGTCCCCTGGTTTGTTCCCTACTCTAACTGCCATGAGAAAACTCAAAATCAATTTAAGCATATTTAAAAACGGGGACATTTCCGGGGACAGATTGACTCGGGGATTTGCCACCAAAGCCAGATGAGATGGGCATTTGGTATGATCACCATAGCCATATGAGGCCGGAGGGCCTTCCTTTGCTTTTCAGTTGTCAGATTGTAAACAAAGTCACGTGACTGGGGGCAGATGACAGCGCTGACAAGGTGTGTTTCCCGCAGCGAGACGCTACAATACTAATTGTGGGCTTATCATGTTTATTCGGCCACAACAGAAAAAACATAAACCTCTCACTCTCTCCAGAGGGGCAGGTCAGCCAAAAATTGCAAAAGGGCCATTGCCCGGGCAACATTAGCCCGTACCTGTGCACGTCTCTGATACAAAGACACAGAAAGAGGAATACATCTTTACAAAAAAAGCAAAAAATAGCACTATTTTAAAGTGTTTTAAAGACGAGTTTAATAAATAAAAAATAAAGACAATATTTACACAAAATATAATTATGTAAGAAACTGAGTACAGTAAAATAAAATACGACAAATACTAAATATCAGTCGTTGTGCTAAACTTGGTTGGGATAAAGCAGTTATCAACAATCTGCTACAATCAACAATATCCAAGTATTCCCAATATTGATTTCCCCTAAATGTAATGTTTAAGGCAGAAAAGTAAAAAAAAAAGGCTGTTCAGTCTTTCAAATATGGAGATGTTCTGCCTTTCTCTGTTTATATAATAATAAAGTCATTATCTGTTGGTCTCAATTGACAAAACCAGACATTTGAAGACAGCTTTCAGGTGCCGTGTGCTGCAGGCTGCTCATCATAATTTCATATCATTAAATGTAACTCTCGGTTTTATCCAAGCGGCAAACTCTGGGGAACAGCCGGGACGCCAATACGGAAGTGCAACACAGTGCAGTTCATACATGGGCCGTTAGGGACTGACTGCAGAAAGGAGCCATTTCCATAGACCCCCATGTTAAAATGGCCAACTTTACAGCAGAAAAAAACATGTTTCTACCCATGGATGCAATAAATATTATTATCGATATAGTTAGATTCCACCTTCATGATTATGAATCTGTGAGTGAATTGTTTTCTAACACGACCCTTTTATTTATATATATACAACCATAGAGGCCATAACGTTAGTTAGTCATAGTACCAGTGGCGGCCGGCCCATAGGGCCCCACCTCTTCCCACATGAAAAAATAAAAATACAAAATATATTTAAAAAAAATATATATATTTTTAATTTTTAATGAACAAGGTAAATATTATATCATTGGTATCAGTAAAATGTATAATCTACAATAAAATATCGTTTAAAATTGTGTTACGATGTCTAAAGTTACTGATAAGTCACATGTTTCCTGCCTGGCCTTGCCATGTATCATTACCCTCTCTTTCTCTCGTCGTCTGGGCGCTAAGAGAGGAGCCCTCAACCAGTGCAGCAGCAGCCACTAGCAGCTGAATGTTGCTATCTTTAAACTATGCTGCCAAAACATAATTTCAGCCAATCAGCGTCGTCAAATCTGATGGTCACAGGGCGCCTACTCAGCGCCCGGTGCAGTCTGTGAGTTGTTTGGACTCGTATCCAAGGAGACAAAACAGGAAGCTGTCATTCACTCTGGAAGCTATCATTAGCAGCAAATGAAAACTCCGTTTTTGACATAAAAATGTAATTATGGATTATCAATACTTTTTCAAAGTGACAGACACATTGGTTTAACCTATGGATTAACCTTCAGCCGCGTTTTTCTCGTTTTTGATCAGAATAACAGCAAAAGGTGAGCATATCTCCGTGTTTTGCTACCTAAAGCTACGTCGTGTGATGTATTTGTTTCCCCTGTCGCGAGTTCTGATCGCTCAGTGATGATACTTATATTTCTAGAATCTGTGGAATCTCAGCTTGTTAGCATAAACGTGTTTGTGCATATCCGATAAGTATATCGATTGATTTATACCTAGAGTGCGTTCGCATTTTTTACGCTCAGGGCTCATTTAGACGCTTCTTGTGAGACTTGTGTGTTGTTTCGGTAAACATGGTTCATATCATCAGTTAGCTGAGTTTCTTCCTGTTAAATGAGCAGGACACATGAATAGTTTATTACATTTTAAGAAGCCCTGAGACACAGTTTTATAGAAAAAAAACGGGGGGGAAAAGCCCCTTAACAGGTTAAATGGGAATTAAATCATTTAAAGTAACTTTTAGTGTTCCCAAAGCCCCGGTGTTGTGCAGTTTGTGTGGGCCTACTGTACTGTTGCACAGTTTATACTGTTGAAACTATGTCCAGGACAAGGTGTTTGGAAGCTTTGGAAGATTCATAGCTAACCACACTGAAGATTATGGAGGTATTGATCAGTCTTCTCATATTTGTAAGCCTCAATTTGTCCTGTGAAGTCCAATGAAGTACTTTACTGTTGGACTCAGTACTAGTTGGACTTCTACCACAAGTAGGCTATGTTACAGAATGGTTTAGGCTAGGTTGCAGCTCCACCCTGTGGACGTATTGTGCCTGTGTTATATATATATCTGCCTCACGTGACTCTACCCCAGTTGTATGATTACCTGCTTAATGTGAATACACGGCGTCGAGACACAGCCTGATTTGCCTTGTTTAATAATGCACCTACATCTACAAACATGGTGTCAGAAGCTCAAATAGGACCCAGCTGTGGACTGCATGCTACTGTCCGTCGCTGAGACGGCGTGTATTTATTTGTTTTGGTGAGGTTTAGCAGTTTCAGTTAGCCTGTTAGCATTAGCGTCACGTTGGAACAATGGCATCCAGCATCCCACCTCCGGAGCCTATGAAGATGGCGGGGGACATCCACGGCAACTGGGTGAACTTTCGAGCAGAATTTGAGGATTATCTGCTTGCGACCGGGCTCAGCGAGAAAGAAAAGCCGGTACAAGCAGCTGCGCTAAGGAGGCTAATGGGGAACGACTGCCGCCATGTTTACAAACACAACCTGGGACTCACCGCGGACCAACAAAAGGATGCGGGTGATATACTGGTGGCACTGGAGCAATACTTCACGCCCGCAAAGAACGTAATCTTTGAGAGGTACGTTTTTGGCAACCTTAAACAAGAGGATGGAGAGCTCTTGGATGCGTTTGCTACCAGGCTGAGGGAAAAGGCTGCCTCTTGTGAATATGGAGCTATAAAAGATGAACTCATAAGGGACAGGCTTGTTCTCGGGATAACTGACGAGGGTGCTAGACGTCGTTTACTAAGGGAAAAGGACCTTAAATTGGACGAGGCCATTAAAATTTGCCGTGCAGCCGAGGTCATGGACAGCAAGTTAAAAACCATGTCACTGGGCAGCTCTGGACCTGGAGACAGCATTAATGCCACACAAGGACAGCGATATGGACGGAGGTCTGCCAGCAGGCCATCCGAGTCCACCAACACATCTGCACAACCACAGAGCATGAGAGACGCTGGCGAATGCAAGTACTGTGGCACACGGCACAAGCGCGGGCGGGACCTGTGCCCTGCTTTTGGTAAATCGTGCCGCTCGTGTGGCACTGCTAACCATTTTGCAAAAGTATGCATGAAAAGAGGCCAGCAGGCACGCCAGTTGAATGCTGTGGATGACCCGTTGCCAGGGGAACTGGAGGACAGCGATGAGAGAGACGTGTACACAGCGGAGAGCGTGGGGGCTGTGAACACTCAAGGTAAAAAGTGGTTTGTCAACCTGCCACTGCAAAGTGGGGTTCAGAGGTGCCAGCTCGACTCTGGAGCCACTTGCAATGTGATGAGCATCAAGGACAAGACGAGACTGGCGTCTAGAACGCCTCTTCTGAAGAGTCTCACCAGATTAAAACTATACAACAGTGAGTGGATGAGCTCATTAGGTGTGTACAGCACACAATGCGTCATTAGGGGTAAGACGCACAGACTGGACTTTGAGATCGTGCATACTGGCCAGAGGCCCTTGCTTTCGGGTGAGACATGTGAGAGACTTGGTCTGATACGCTTCACCATTCCTGAGGAGCTGAATAAGGTGGAGCACTGCAGGAAGGGAGACCTGACCAAGGAGTGTCTTGTCAGCACCTACCACGACGTGTTCACCAGCCCTGTTGAGTCTCTGCCTGGTGATATTCACTTTGAGCTGGACAGCACTGTGACACCGGTGCAGTGTGCTCCCAGGAACGTTCCAGTGGCCCTCAAGGCAGCTGTTAAGGCTCAGCTTGATCGATATGAAGAGGAGGGACACTTGACCACAGTCACTCAACCCACGGACTGGATTAGCAATCTAGTCATAGTAAAAAAGCCAGACAAATTGAGACTATGCATTGACCCGAAGCATCTCAACCGTGCTCTGAAACGGTCCCACTACCTTATGCCCACTTTAGATGACGTGTTGTATAAGCTGCCAAAGGCACGTATATTCACCCTGGTGGATGCACGTGATGCATTCCTGCAGTGCCGCTTGGATAAAGAAAGCAGCCTGATGACAACATTCTGGACACCGTGGGGTAGGAAACGCTGGCTGAAACTTCCTTTCGGTGTGTCAGTTGCCCCGGAGCTGTATCAAAGGAAGCAGCATGAGCTGCTGGCTGGCTTGACAGGGATTGAGCCCATAGCTGATGACATCCTTGTAGTCGGCTGTGGGGACACAGAGGATGAGGCCAATCGGGACCATGACACAAACCTCATCGCTCTGATGGACAGATGCAGGGAAGTAAAGCTGAGACTGGGCCTGAAAAAGCTGCAGTTCCGAGTGAAGGAGGTCCGCTTCCACGGCCACATACTGTCCGCGGAGGGCCTCAAGGCTGACCCTGACAAAGTCAGGGCGGTGCTGGACATGCCAAACCCCACAGACGCAAAAGGGGTCCAGCGGTGTGTCGGATTCGTGAACTATCTGTCCAGATTCATGCCACGCTTGTCAGCGGTATGTGAGCCGCTGAGGAGACTGCTGGACAAGGATGTGATGTGGCACTGGCTGCCCAAACATGATGCCGCCATGAAGGAAATCAAGGCACTGGTCACGGCGGTGCCAGTCCTAAGGTACTATGACGTCCGCAAGCCAGTCACCGTACAGAGCGACTCCAGTCAGGCGGGTCTGGGCTGCTGCTTGCTTCAAGGGGGACAGCCTGTCGCATTCGCCTCCCGGGCATTGACCCAAACAGAGCAAAATTATGCACAGATTGAAAAGGAGTGCCTGAGCATCGTATTCGCCTGCCAACGCTTCCACTACTATCTATATGGGAGGGGTGATGTGACTGCAGAGACCGACCACCGCCCGCTGGTGTCCATCTTCACCAAGCCCCTCCTCAGTGCGCCAAAGCGCCTTCAGAGCATGCTCCTCACACTTCAGAATTACTGCCTTGCGGTGGTATACAAGCCAGGCCCTGAGATGTACATAAGTGACACGCTCAGCAGAGCCACCACCCCGCCACAGAGAACAGACACACTGTACCAACGTGAAATGGTCTGCAGCATGCAACAGGAGCAGTGTGACACGGCGGCCATTCAGCAGGCAGACTATTTAAATGTCAGCAGCCAACGCCTGGCACAGATTCGGACACACACTGAGGAGGATGTGTGTCTTCAAACACTTAAGTCTGTCGTGGTGGAGGGATGGCCAGGACACAAAGAGGAGACCCCTGTAGCCGTCAGGGACTACTGGGCCGTCAGAGATGAGATAAGTGCACAGGATGGCGTGCTCTTCAGGAGTCAGCGCGTCATCATTCCAAAAGCTATGCGCCCGGAAATGCTGAGACGGATCCACTACAACCACGTGGGGGGCGAGGCGTGCTACAGGCAGGCCCGTGATACACTTTACTGGCCCGGTATGCAAGGGGAAGTCAAGGATTATGTGCAAAAGTGCTCTGTGTGCAATGAGTATGCACACGAACAACAGAAAGAGACTATGATGTCACACCCGCTCCCCACACGTCCCTGGCAGCTAGTAAGCATGGATCTGTACAGCTACGCAGCACAGAACTTCTTGCTCGTGGTGGACCATTATTCTGACTTTTGGGAGATCGACCTGCTCCCTGACCTATCAGCGGACACCACGATCCGTAGATGCAAGGCACAGTTTGCACGCTACGGTGTCCCAGACAGGGCCATTTCTGATGGTGGAGGCCAGTTTGCCGGTGGAGAGTTCCGGGCGTTTGCGAGAGAGTGGGGTTTTGAGCATGTCATGTCCTCACCGAGGCACCCAAAGGCTAATGGCAAAGCGGAGTCAGCAGTGAAAATTGTAAAGAGCCTGTGCAGAAGGGCAGACCGTGCCAAAGAGGACCCCTGGAGGGCCATATTGCATTGGAGAAATACGCCCACTGAGGGTATGCATTGCAGCCCAGCACAGCGGCTTATGTCGCGGAGACTGAGAACCCTTCTCCCTGTGGCCGACCAGCTACTGGTGCCTCAGGTCGTCACGGGTGTTCCTGACAAGCTGAAAGTGAAACATCAAGCAGCAAAGCTGACATATGACAGATCTGCCAAGGATCTGCCGGAGCTGAACGTCGGCCAGCCCATACGGATGAAGCCGCTCCCAGGAGACAGGACGGGCCGATGGAGGAGAGGTGTGTGCCTTCAGCAGTTGGGACTCCGGTCCTATCTGGTCGGTGTGGAGGGGACCACGTATCGGCGCAACAGGGTTGATCTTCGACCAGCAGAGGCGGCCCTTCTCCAGCCGTCAGTTCTCCCAGAATCGGCCCCGGAGCAGCCTGCGAGTGGGGGGAGGGCCAGAGAGGTCGTCTGCGTCCCCGAGGAGTCTCCAAGGCCATCACCCCCGAGGTCGTCGCGGTCTTCCCCGCAGACTGGGGGTACACCATGCCGTGAGTTACAGGGCCGGGCCTTCTCCCGGAGCGGACGGCTGATTAGACCTCCTGACAGACTTGACCTCTAGGACACACACACACACTCACACACACACACTTGGACTGTGCGCACTCAAACACACATGGACGATAAAGATTTTAAAAAGAAAAAAAAAAAGGAAGTGGAGAGATTGTAAAACAAATGTGATTGATTGTTCTGAGTTTATTGCTGATGTGTTCTGATCCAGCTATTATTGAAGTGTCTTTGCTAGGTGCACTATTTGTTGTTGAAATCATTTGATTAATGTTCTGTTTAAAGGTCAACAGTTTAATGGCAGTATTGATCCTGTGTTGTTACTTAACAAAAGGAAGGGAGATGTTACAGAATGGTTTAGGCTAGGTTGCAGCTCCACCCTGTGGACGTATTGTGCCTGTGTTATATATATATCTGCCTCACGTGACTCTACCCCAGTTGTATGATTACCTGCTTAATGTGAATACACGGCGTCGAGACACAGCCTGATTTGCCTTGTTTAATAATGCACCTACATCTACAAACAGGCTACTATGAAGTTATTTTACTGTGTACTTTTTTCAGTTATTCTCTGTCAAACTCCTGTGGCAGAAAATCATTTTATCTCATAAAATATGGCAGAAAACATGCAGTTTGACAAGAGAATTAAAACTATAATCAGAGCCCTCTCATCTGAGCTCTGTTACACACACACACACACACACACACACACACACACACACACACACACACACACAGGAGCGGGACATCCTCCTCAACCTGTCCGCCATAAATGCCTCAGAGCACGGATACCTGAACCCAGCGCCGTATAGATAGACCCTCAGTCTATACGGCGCTGCCTGAACCGTAGCGTCCAGCTAGCTTAGCGATAAATACACACATCGTTCTATTCTCCTCCCCCTGTTGGCCCTAAAAGCTTCAGAGGGCGGATAGCTGGGCTCCGTAGCGTCCCACTAGCCTAGTCACTAGCTAAAGGTAAACAAACATAGATGGGTACATAGAATATGAATAAATCGTCACCGATGTAGAGGATATATTTTTGTATTCACTTTGAACTCGGCCAAATGAGTTTAATGCTTTGGGATTTAAGTTAGGCCACATAGTACGTGCATGAGTTTGAAAGTATAACGTGTTAGCCTGCTGTAATACATCGTATAGTCAGGTACACATTTATGAGATTTAACAATGGCCAATTATATTTCTTAAATAATATGTAGCCCAGGGGTGTCAAACTCATTTTAGCTCAGGGGCCACATGGAGGAAAATCTATTCCCAAGTGGGCCGGAGCGGTAAAATCATAGCATAATAACAAAAAAATGACGACAACTTCAGATTGTTTTCTTTGTTTAAGTTTAGTGAACTTTAGTGCAATAACAGTACAAGCACATTTAGACTTGGCGTATCAACAAAAAGCCATACAACAACATTAAGTCATATACTGGGAATGAACAAAATACAAAAACTCTTCTCAAATAACTAATTTGTCATTTTAACATATTAATCCTGTACTAACTCACCAAATGATTGAGACAAATTGAGGTAGAAACTTTTCAAGAGGGTTGAGTTACTTACTTCCTGCCTTGTAGGCTACATTACTTATTGATAAATAAAAGCTGTGCAATGCATGAACAATTTCAACAAACCTAACTTATGAACTGAAGTTACTGTCATTATTACAGTAAATCACACACTGTTCACTTTCTTTCAATCTGCACAGAAGACAATCATTTTTTAGATAACTATATCAGGGTGCAGTGTCTTATGCAGCATTTTAAGTTGGGTTACCCACTGTTGTTTTTGCTCCTGAAACCTGGCATCTTTTAGCTTTCACAAGTGCATCAATATCAGGGGTCAAAGCCTGAGTGGCAGCCAATTTCAGGATGTCATTTAAGTGCTTGTGCGTGAGCCTTGAGCGCAGCTTTGTTTTATTGATGCTCATTACAGAGAAAACTTGCTCACAAATATACGTGGTTCCAAACATGCACAACACTTTTGCAGCAAGGGCTGTCAAGTTGGGGTAACCTGGCAAAAGATACTGATAAAATGTGTCTAAGCCAGCTGCAGCAAATTTCCCCTTCAAATCTGAGTCACACTGCAAGTCTATTATTTCAAGTTGAATGTTGACGGGCAGATCAGAGGCATTCGCGGTGAATGGCGAGCAGAAAACTTTGAAGTCTTTCTCCAGTTCACCAAAAATCTGAAAGCGTTGCTCAAACTCCCGCAATAGTCCTATTAGTTTATCTTTGAACCGCTTCATGTCTGCGACATGTTGGGTATCGCACACATTTTTCAGACAAGGAAAGTGCGCTGCATCACCTCCCGCGAGCTGCGTCTCCCACAATGACAGCTTCAACTTGAACGCACATACGCTGTCATAATACTACCTGCTTTTTTCCCGATCATTGAAGGCGCACCGTCTGTAGCCACGCTGACAGCGCGTGACCAGTCCACTCCGACTCTGTCCAGGGCACCCTCGAGTGTGTTGAAAATATCAGCCGCTGTCGTGGTATCCGTCATCGGCACCAACTCCACAAACTCCTCGGTTACGGTCAAAGTATCATCAACTCCGCGGATGAATATGGCGAGTTGCGCAACATCTGTAATATCCGTGCTTTCATCAATTGCAACTGAAAACGCAATAAACGACTTAACTTTGCGCTTCAATTGGCTGTCCAAATCCTCCGAAAGATCAGAAATCCTGTGTGCAACTGTGTTTCTTGTCAGGCTGATATTTTCAAAAGCTTGACGCTTTTCAGGGCACACAATCTCTGCAGCTGTCAGCATGCATGTCTTCACAAATTCACCCTCGCTAAATGGTTTTGAAGCCACTGCAATTTCATTAGCAATAAGGTAGCTGGCTTTCACTGCAGCATCGCCGATTTCTCGGCTATGAGTAAACACAGACTGCTGTTTTTTCAGACCCGCCAGCAATTCCTTCACCTTTTCGCTTCTCTGTTTTCCTTTCAAGTTATCATATTTGTCGGCATGTTGAGTCTCATAGTGGCGACGAAGGTTATATTCTTTCAGCACTGAAACGTGCTGCGAACAAACCAAACACACGGGTTTCCCATTCACTTCCGTGAATAAATAGGAGGATGACCATTTTTCTTGGAAAACTCTGCACTCTGTGTCCACTTTTCTCTTTTTTGATAGCGACATTTTGGGGAGTGAGGAAGCCAAGCACGATAGACTGTAAACACAGGATTACTTCCTCAGCCCCGTTATACATAGTTTGCTCGCTTCACATAATTGCTATTGCGACACCCAGTGGACACATTTAGAACAGCAGTTTCTTTCATTGAAAAATTGCAGCTCTTTTTATTTTTTATACTTTCCAAAATCATCTCGCGGGCCGGATTAAACTTGTTCACGGGCCTGATCCGGCCCGCGGGCCGTACGTTTGACACCCCTGATGTAGCCTATTCTCAGACCATAATTCATGGGGCAACAAGGTGAGATGTAAAATGTGTTTTAATATCATACATTTTACGCCAGCAAACTTCTTGTACGGACTTCGGCAGTAGTGAAGACTCACTGAACGAATTAAGTACAAAGACGAATTGTTCGCGAACGTGCAAATCACCAGAAGTCGTTCGTGAACCGGTGAACGAATCAGTGAACAAATCTTTAAAGTGAACTGAATCAAAAGATTTGTGTCCCCGAAGGGATTCGAAATGCCCATCACTAATTTCCACAGCCCCATCGAAGATATTTTCCACCAGCCGCCACTGCATAGTACTGTACTTGATCCTTTAGCTTTAGCCGTGTTCGTGGTGATTGTGCCTTTTAGGGAATATTGTTACAAATACCAGACAATTAAAATGTCGTACTGTGCGCTTGAATATACTAACAGAGCTTCCAAGAAGTCTAAAACAGTGGTCCCCAACCCCCGGGCCCCGGACCGGTACCGGTCCGTGGGTCGTTAAGTACCAGGCCACACAGAAAGAATAAATAACTTTCATTATTTCCGTTTTATTTATTATTCGAGTCTGAACAATCTTTTATTTTGAAAAATTCTCCGAATTCTCCCCGTTACATCCGTCTATGACTCACGTGACCCACTCTTGACACCGCTTGACCTATGCGATTGAAACATGTCAATATTGTGGTCACGTGATACATTAACGGTTAGCGCTAATATTAAATATTAACGGTCGCGCTAACTCACAAGCTAGAAACTCACAAGCTAGAAAGATGAGTAAAAAACAGACGTCTTTGGAAAGTTTCTTTGCAAAGGGGAAAAGGGCCAGTGAGGAGACAGAAGAAGAGCCTATACCCACCAAGAAAAAGAAAGCTGCATTTAACAGACAGTACCAGGAGACCTACTTAAAATATGGATTTATCGCTACAGGTGATTCCCACGCACCAAGCCCGCTGTGCATAATATGTGGTGACCGGCTCTCCAATGAGGCAATGAAGCCTTCAAAACTGCTTCGCCACTTAGAGACTAAGCACCCTGCTTTAAAAAACAAGCCTTTGGAGTACTTTGAAAGAAAAAAGCAGGAACAAGAAGGACAGAAGCAATTACTGAGGGCCTCTGCAACAAGTGCACTGAGAGCATCCTACTTGGTGGCTAACCGAATAGCTAAGGCTAAAAAACCATTCACGATTGGTGAAGAATTGATTCTTCCGGCTACTAAAGACATTTGCGGTGAACTTTTGGGGGAGGCTGCGGTTAAAAAGATAGCACAGGTCCCTCTGTCAGCTAGCACCGTCACGCGGCGCATCGAGGAAATAGCAGAGGACATTGAGACACAGTTGTTGGAGAGGATTAATACATCACCGTGGTACGCACTGCAGGTTGACGAGTCAACAGATGTGGACAACAGGGCAATACTGCTTGTTTATGTGCGATACCTTTATCAGGAGGATGTGCATGAGGATGTGTTGTGTGCACTATCGTTGACAACCAAAACCACAGCCGCAGAACTATTTAAGACGCTGGATAATTACGTATCAGGAAAACTTAAATGGTCTTTTTGTGTCGGCATATGCACAGACGGAGCTGCTGCCATGACCGGACGGCTGTCTGGTTTAACTACTCGGATTAAGGAGGTTGCACCTGAATGTGAATCTACACATTGTGTCATACACAGAGAGATGCTGGCGAGCCGAAAAATGCCACCGGAACTTCACAGCGTATTGAATGATGTTGTTAAAGTTATCAACCACATCAAAGCACACGCACTTAACTCACGCCTATTCGAGCAACTTTGTGAGGAGATGAACGCGGAGCACAGACGCCTTCTGTTATACACAGAAATAAGATGGTTATCCCGAGGGAGATCGCTGGCCAGAGTGTATGAATTACGAGAGCCGCTGCAAAGATTTCTCTTAGAAAAAAAGTCACCGCTGGCAGCACATTTCAGTGATGAGGAGTGGGTCGCAAAACTGGCTTACTTGTGCGACATATTTAGCCAGCTCAATGAACTCAATCTGTCTCTTCAGGGGAAAATGACAACAGTCTTCAAGTTGGCAGATAAAGTAGCTGCATTTAAAGCCAAACTGGATTTGTGGAGACGACGTGTGAACAGAGGCATATTTGACATGTTTCAAACATTGGCGGGGATTTTGGAGGAGACTCAGCCGGAGCAGTCATTCTCCCAGCTGGTGCACGATCACCTGTCTTCGCTTTCAAAAGAGTTCGAGCGCTACTTCCCAACCGCAAAAGACCCACGAACTGAAAAGGAATGGATCCGCGACCCATTTGTCAACAAACCGGGCGAATCCAGCATGTCCGCGCAAGAAGAAGATCAGCTGCTGGAGATCGCAAATGACGGCGGCCTGAAAAGGATGTTCGAGACATCAACTCTGCCGGTATTCTGGATAAAAGTCATGGCAGAATACCCCGAGATTGCCACAGCAGCTCTGAAAACCCTGTTGCCATTTCCGACATCATATCTGTGTGAAGCGGGGTTTTCTGCAGTCACAGCAACCAAAACAAAATCACGAAATAGACTGGACATAAGCAACACACTCCGGGTGTCTTTGTCTCCCATCACCCTGAGATGGGACCGTCTCATTGCAGAGAAACAAGCTCAGGGCTCTCATTAATTTAGCGTTATGGTGAGTTGTATTTTTCATGAACTTCATATGTTTTATGTTGTATTTTGAAGGTATGTTTAAGTGTTACCAAAGCGACCAGAGAGCGCGAGGCAGAGAGGTTGTTATTGTTATTATTATGTTATTATTATTATTGTTGTTGGTGGATGTCAGGAGGACGCAAAAAAAAAAAAAATGTCAGGAGGACGCTGCTAATAAAGTTACATACAAGTACACAGTGGATTCAGGCTTTTTATTATTATATTTACAAAATACCATGGTCTTGTCATTTTATTTTGTTGTATTTATCCGCCACACCTTAAAGGCCGGTCCGTGAAAATTTGTCTGACATTAAGCCGGTCCGTGGCGCAAAAAAGGTTGGGGACCGCTGGTCTAAAATGATAATATTATACATGTTAATCCCGTTCGCAGGTGTTTGTGTGCTTGGTAGCTTAGCTTGATACTTATTAGCCAGCTAAGGACGTAACCCTTTATACATACATATACATTTTAGTTTATGATTCAGCAGTGGCGGCTGGTGGAAATTATTTTAGGTGGGGCTATTGTAATTGTGAATAAACCACACGGGGAACATTTTGAGAAATTACCCCTTAAATTAAATTGGCTACACTATTTCATCGTTGCTGTTGTATGATTGGTGTTTAGCTACGGTATTTAGCGTCTACAGCACCTCCGCTTTTAGGGTTGACATAGACCCAAACGTCGCCCGGAGGTCCCCCGGTGTTGTTGCGGGAGCTGCTGCACTAGCTAACGCTCCACTAGGTAACGCTGCACTAGCAAAACAAACGCTTATTTATTTTTGAAAATGATGCGGCGGGCTTCAAACACGTTCCCCTCCACTGGTTTCAACCAAGCACTAAATTAGATGTTTTCCAACCAAATACGGTTGAACTGACACTTCCCCATATTAATTTTTAAGTAGATTCGAAGATACATCAGTTTCTGACTGCCGCAAGCTGAAGCTTGGTTGCTAGGTTACTAGCTGGGTGTTCTCCAATAAGGGGCCGGGGGAAACAAAGTTAGTGATTACTGGTTCCATGTTGATTTAATTCAATACAACTTGTAAGGGGGAACTGAAAGGCTATTACCGTACTGGTTACTTTGCAGCCCGGACATTTCCCCCAAAACACATTTAGACGCTATTGCAACACAGAAGTACATTTCAAATCCGATCATTTTTAAGACCTTCTAAATCATATTTAAGACCTTTCTTATTTCTTTGGTCATATTTAAGACCTTTTTAAGGCCTTACATTCAGATTATCAAATGTAAGACTTTTTAAGACCCCGCGGGAACCCTGAGGAGACTAAATACGAACATTATATGCAGACACAGACGTGGTTCAGAAACACAGACATATTAGAAAACAGACCATTAAGGCAAAACATCTAGTTTGATGGATGCTGTCAAAAGTCGTGTGTGTGTGTGTGTGTGTGTGTGTGTGTGTGTGTGTGTGTGTGTGTGTGTGTGTGTGTGTGTGTGTGTGTGTGTGTGTGTGTGTGTGTGTGTGTGTGTGTGTGTGTGTGTGTGTGTGTGTGTGTGTGTGTGTGTGTGTGTGTGTGTGTGTGTGTGTGTGTGTGTGTGTGTGTGTGTGTGTGTGTGTGTGTGTGTGTGTGTGTGTGTGTGTGTGTGTGTGTGTGTGTGTGTGTGTGTGTGTGTGTCACGGGCACATAGTATCTGTCTCCGGTTGTTTAAAGAGCAAGCATGGGAAACAAAAGACAGTGTTTACCTCTTTGCATCCAGCTAGTCACACACACAGTTACAATCACACTCCCTGTAATCGACATAATTAATAGATAGTTTAGCTTCTCACCATCATTTGCTGTGGCCCACTGATGTTAACAATCGTAACTGAAAGGCTGCTTGTCAAACGTAAACATTCAGCCACGTGACTCGCAAACTCTCGCGAGAGTTTTACACAAGACGGATCCTTTCTAGCCATAACCCTGCACTGGGCGCTGACATTGGCGCCCATCGATCATCAGATTAGACGACGCTGATTGGCTGAAATTATGTTTCGGAGCCATAGTTTACAGATAGCAACAGTCAGCTGCTAGTGGCTGCTGCTCTGGTTGAGGGCTCCTCTCTTAGCGCCCAGACGAGAGAGGGTAATGATACACGGGCAAGGCCAGGCAGGAAACATGTGACTTATCAGTAACTTTAGACATCGTAACACCATTTTAAACGAGATTTTATTGTGGATTATACATTTTACTGATACCAATTATATAATATTTACCTTGTTCATTAAACATTTAAATTAAAAATATATATTTTATAAATATATATATTTTAAAAAATATATTTGTTTTAATTTTATTTATTTTTATTTTTATTTGTAATGTGGGAAGAGGTGGCGCCTCTATGGGCCGGCTGCCACTGTGATTCAGCCTTGGGTAAGACTTTTATGACGCCCATAATGCTAAACGGGAGCAAATGTGAATAGGGGACCCAATTATCCCAGTGGTGGCTAACGGAGCCGCAGGAGGCTAGTTCCAGCCGGCGTCCCGGAGCTAGCCCACTGCGGCTCCGTTAGGTCCGGGCGATGGAGTCCGTCGTTATAACTTGAGATCAAGGAATGCAGCGAAATGCAGACTTTGTTCGCCTGCTGTAGTATTAGCTAAATAAATTATGTTGAACAAAGCTTATTAAGCTGAACATCGCCACAATTGTTCTGCTATGTATCGGTACTTCTTTTCTTAACGTGTGAATGACAAGCATTAAGAATAACAAAATATAGCAAATTCTCTTGCAGATTGTCTCATTTGATTATGAATGTAACGTTTATATAGGGGAACTACACTGTTATCATTAACTTGGTATGCATGTATTTCATGTTAGCTTAGCTTCTTAGCCTGAGCTAGCTCTGTTTACTTCCAGTTCGGAGGCAACAGGTCCCGCCTCGGCTCCGCCTCTTTGCCCTTATTTGGAGCAGGCTGGAGTAGGCGGGAGTTGAACTCTGACGTCACTGTCGAGCCGTTAGTGGCCGACTCCGCCCATAATGGATCCGGCTTCTCGGCAACTCTGCAGAATCCTATGGGTGACGTCACAGACACTACGTCCATTTATATATAAAGTCTATGATTTTATCTAAAGAACAGTTTGGTTAGTTTCAGTCTTTGTGTTTTCGCTGCCCTGCTTTTTGCCTGCAGGCTCACTCTGTCAGCAGCTTTGGCTTCATGTTGCTCTTTCGTCTTCAATCTGCCCGTACAGCAGAGAAAATCAGGACATGTTTCACTATTTTCTGATATTTTATGCACCAAACATCATTCTGTCAATCAGTCCGTATCAAAAAAGAATGGTTAGTTGCAGCCTTTTTCGTTGAAGACTCCATAAAGACAAACAATACATAAATAATATAGAAAATGTGAATTATAATAAAATGAAATGGTAAAAAGGGCAAATAAAAATGATAAAATGTATCATGTATTTGGGATTAGTCTCGTGTAGTGTTAATTATGAGCGCGCGCGCGCGCACACACACACACACACACACACACACACACACACACACACACACACCGTTTATTCCACTCACTGTCGGTTGTCTCTATGGTAACTGCCTGCAGAGAGGCGGATCCCGACACGCCCACTGCAGCCTGCATCCTACACACACACACACACACACACACACACACACACACACACACACACACACACACTCACACACGCGCAGTCACACACGCAGTCACACACACAGTGTATTTTATGGAATCAAATTAGGGTCAATAATATTCACAAATTATTTCACAGTCTGCAGTTGTATATCACCTGTTGTGCGCATGTGAAAAGATTTTGTGCATGTGTAAAAAAGTTTTGTGCACACAGATATAATTTGCTCGTGTAAAAACATGTTGCAGCTGTAGAAATATTTTGTGCGTGTGTGAAAAGTTTTTGCAGATATAATTTGCACGTTTTAAAAAAGCTTTGCAGGTGTAGAAATATTTTGTGCAAGGATATTTACAACAGTGAGGTTTCACAAAGTCTGAGATACGGACACACACATTTCCTATCTGTGTGTGCGAACCTGAAGTTACAAGCTACAAGCTGCTATTTACGAGTACGAATTTTGACCCTGTTTTTACGCCTGAGTATGCTAGCCAATCAGCACGTTGCCCACTGACTAGCCAATCGGGACGTAGCCCACTGACCATCCAATCATAGGACACAAGGTTCTAACGCGTTCGTTTTGCTGACCTGCGCCACTTGGAGCGTGCTTGCGGGAGTCAACATGGAGGAGCCCGAGGCGAACTCTTGTGGGACACAGGTGGGTTAATTACATGCTACCACGGAACATGCCACTACAGTTTTAATTAACTAACGTTACATCGTAATTAACTAAATATATCAAGACAGCTGTGCGTGCATCCCGGAGTTACTTAAATTGTATATTTAACGCTAGCTAGTTGATGTGGTCTTTGCTAATACTACTTTGTGCCACCCTCCTTTTTTGGGCTCAGTACTACTATCCCAACAAAGTATTTCCATTTACCTATATATAAAACAACATGGTAAAGCAGTAAAATACAGCTCATCTTTAAAAACGCAAATGTCATTTATTTGATGTATTTCCACAACCTCTTGTTGTCTTGAATGCAGCCTCTCCATCCCAACTCGAACAGCTGACAAAATTCTGGGTAGGGTGGGAAATCCCTACAGACACCTTGAAGGTCCGAGTTGTGAAGGGGGCGTACCTGAAGTCTTCCACATGTTTTGGCACATTGCATGTACCTGGGCACTTCCAAAACTATGAGGACTTTTCCAAGCATGTGGAGAGCTGCATTGCAACCTATGTTACAGGCTTTGGTCTAGTTTAGATACTGCTCATCAGTATGATTCTGTTGCAAAAAAAAACATTGTTTCAGTGTTATGGAGCTTCTGCTTTTGTTCATTGGTGTAAAAAGGGATTTTGTCTTTGGTATTCTTTCACCTGAAAAGAGATCTCCATTTTAAGAATATCGACTCACAGAAACGAAACCTTTTGAGATTATTACTACTTCATTTGTTCCAGTGGTCAGCTCAAAATTGAACTTGAACATGACATTTTGTGACAGATACTATAACCTTTGCCTGGTACTCTTTTTGTACTGCATTTTGTTGGAAGGGCTGTTTGGATTGTGCCATATGTAGTTCTGGCACCTGGTTCAGGTAGTTGTAACCAATGGCATCATTCATTCTGTTAATAGAGTCAATATTTAGAAAATGGTCTATTACAGTACTTGTTATTGCTGATGTATTTACTTGAATCCTACAGCTCTTGTATCCAAAGATTCTAAGAAATAAACCATTGACCAGTGACTTTGGATGTTTGCTTCATTTCAATTTACCCACATTTTACATTTTTCACAACAATCAAAATTTGAATTATTATATTATATACCTTAAAATGTTCTGCGGCTAAAAAAGTAATTTCCATTCATAAACCACAGAACTGATCATTTGCTGTGTAAACATTTCCCCGGGGACTATTTTGAATGCAGGTTGAAGTCTCTGAAAAGGATTTTTTCAAGTCGTAGCGGAATGAACAGAAGTCAATGTCAGGATGAAAGGTAGGGACATTATTGTGAGTTCTAAAATAGAACATTATACTACTACTGTAGTATCTTTCATGTAACAAGGAACTGCATTAGCTAGTGGAAAGCCATGTTATTCTAAGAGTAACATTTCAGGTTACTACAAATAAAGTAGGCCTCTAAAATTGAAATACATTTATTTTCCCTTTTCAAAATGAGAATATAACAGTCATGCCCTATATATATATATATATATATATATATATATATATATATATATTCCATCATCCTCTACCCAACCACCCCCACAAAAGTACCACGTATCTCCAGATGTGTTGGTGTTGAATGTTTGTGATCAACTGAAGGATGAAGTGTTACTTAAATTCTTCTTCAGCTAAATAAACTCTTTAAAAAGCCTCTTGGATCAGCTTGAAAAGCCGTCGTCACAAAGCTGAAAACAGGCTGTTTTTCTGACTTTGTAGAGATACGTGGTTTTCACAGGACAGAGACAAAGATACAAACACATGATGATCTTATAGAATATGATGCATTGATGGAGATTAAACTAGCCAACAGGATATAAAGGATTTATATGCAACTAATTACTGAATACTTCTTCCACTGCTGAAAGTTAGTATGCATTGTGCCTTATGCTTCCTGACTGATTCAAGGACACCCTCTATGTAGTGAACTACAGCACTATAGATGTCTGCCCCAAAACACAATGAAGGAGCAGTAGGATTCAAAAGTTGATTCAGTCCTTCCAGTTCTTCGATGCCCAGGGGAGATGCCAGTTCAGGAACTTGTACTCCAATTTGATCCATGTCTGCAATTTCCACATCTGGAAAATGGATCCCCTGAAATAAAAAAGTAATCGGGTTTGTTAAAATAATTACATGGGATGACACCCTAAAACAGTGGTCAGGAACCTTTTCTAGAAATCATTTGGCTCCCAACAAATACAAATTCTAAATGACTAATACAGTCCATTATTTATTATTAAATTATTTCCACCCCACTGATTCAATTGTTGTTTTGTCTTGACATGAACACTAAACTAGATTTCAATCACTTGACATGCATTACTGAACTGTAATGTATTAAGCCATTTATTTAGTTTAAATGTTATCCTTGTACAGACTAAATAGACTAGTGCACTGCATATTCATTGCAGTTTTCAGGTGTTAATTTACCAGTGAAAGAAGTCAGCATCTTTTTTTCCTGCAATATTCTTTTTGAGGCCTACAAATTCAAAGACAAATAAAATGAAAACAACTACAACAGTAGTTGTTTTCATTAGTTTTACATTTTTGGGATTGTGGCCTATGTCTTTGTATATCAACAAAACTATTCTATGCAACTGAAACTCAATGTTACATTGTGTTGCATAGCCCATTGTTGGCTTTGACACAAATTGTAATTCTGCTGTAGCCTGATTATGCATATGGTTATTGCTGTGTACTATTGGAAGATGCCTGGTAAAGTGAAACACAGTGGTCCTGGTAGGCTAAATTCCAGTTCCTGTGTGTTGCATTTTCATTATAATATTAAGAACAGTGTAAGGATTTTGTCAAATAAACATCTAACCAAATACTAACATTGTTATGACTTCTAAAAGAAAGCAAGGTGTGCTAACATTGGCTTCCTCCACAATGGTGAATAAAACACAGAACTACAAAACAGTTTTTCCCCTTTACCTCGAAGTTGTCAGGAGGGCTGACAGGGCTCTGACTCTTCCCGATTTCCCACAGCTGGTTAGGAGTGAGGTTACGTTCTGTTCGGAGTGAATGGTTATTCCAGCCATCTGTGAATGTGTCAAGATCTTCCTGAATTCGGGGCAGAAAGACATACTGAGCACAGAAAAGGTGTGTGCAATTTGCTGGGTCGAGCAGGCCATCCTCCTCTAGGCTGTGGAGCAGATCGTAATAAATACTTGACACGACATTCCACACGTCACGCCACAGGCGCTCTATCCTGAAAGACAGTTGACAAAAATAAATGAATAAATGCAGTCCGTAAACAATTATCACACCTTTACGTTGCAAAAAATGCAAATAGTAACTCAATGGATTTTTCCCCATCCCTAATAACACTAATATGTACATTAATCTCAGCAACAACTTTTAGCACCATAATTAATGGCAGCACGTCACTATTAAGCGATACACTAGCAGAAGATATTTTGACCAAAGAAAGCTTTATGATAGAAGCTACAACCATACACTGATATTACCTTTGATTATGAACACTTTTCCCTGAGATGATGCTTCCCCTGCCGCACCCACGAACGTCAAACATATGTCTGGCAATGTCCACATTTTCCACACCTTGGTCTCCTCTGACCCTTGACATGTACAACCATACAGATACCATGTTAAGTCATTTGACAATGTGAAATTTGAATCTCTGTACTCTTAGAGCTGGCTGTATCTCCAGTTTTCTAAGTACAGCTATAGCCATTTAACAAGCTTCACTATTGGCTACTGGCTAATCCCCCAGGGAACCAGCAGTTTTAAAGATTGTGTTACCACAGAAACAAGAGGTTTTAGTATGAGACTGAAACATTCTTTATGGGCACATCACTGGAAAGACCTACACATAATATTGGGAATATGTCATGAGGTCATGTAAAGTCATATAAACAAGGAATGAATAATCCAATCTCATTCTAAGGCCATCCCCATAAGTGTCATCACTGGTAAAGTGTTGTTTCAGAAATGACATATAGGGGGTACTAGGGCTTCCTGGGCCTTTGCTTAATAGGCACTATATCCCCAACTATCAATTTACAACTTTTCTTGTAAAACTTAGTGAAAAATCTGTTGATCATGTAGGCCTATAGACCTTTTTGAAAAGCAGCCATTTTGACATAAAATAGTAGGGTAAACACAGGTGTTACCAGTGATACTAATTAATGTTCTGTTCCATTCAGATCAAACAGTCAGGGTGCTGCTATTGTGCATGTTGGCTCACTAGAAGGCTCTACTGCACTAAATAGAATGGAACCTTAATCAACTTAATTAATTTAACCTGTATTTACCTGCTAGTTCATGTCAGTACGGCTGCCGTGACAAAAGTCTACCTTATTTTTATAAAATGGCCTAGACTGATACAAATCAGTGTTCTTTTAACTGTATCAAGTGCACCTGACATTTTTCTTCATATTCAGTATTTCCAATAATCCAATGTTTACATGTAAAAAAAAACACACACAAAACAAGAAATAGCCTGTTACCTGGATGGAAATCCGTGTTTGTCCACAGCCTCAAGGAAGAACTGCAGAGCTGTTGAAGCCTTGTTGTTATTGGCTACTTGTAGGTACATGATCTATGAGAGCATTTATAGAAAGGAAAAAGTAAGCACCACAGAAACACAGTACTCAAATAACCTATTAATGAATTAAATACTGACCCCATACTGTATGTGCGTGATAATTCACTTTAAAAAATGGCATTTAATATCAATTCACTTTTGGTCAATTGTAAAATAAACTCCAGGAAGCACGAACCTTTCTTGAAAATCCATCAATTCCACCAAATATTACCATACCATATCTGCAAAATAAAAAGGTATTAATTGCTTGATGTATCCACACCACATCTTGTCCCACCAAGTCCTTTGATGATTGAAATAATCTTCGTGTCCATCGCCAGACCCCTTTTTGTGGTGTTGTGCTGAATAACATGATGTGATCGGCGCCTACATAAGATGACCCGCACAATGTATAGTGAAATGTTTATCTTTGGCTACAATACTGCTTGTGTTTACATTATATAAAACATAGCTGAGGAAGAGCATTTATTGTTATAAATATGTTATTTGTGTCCTAAATATTGCTGATTGGTCTTTTAAATGAATGAAGTAAGGCTAATTTTGGCCTGAACTCGAGCAGTGAGGCATGTGTTTCAGGTTAAAGCTTTTGAAGTTCTGCCCTTTTCATGCAAAAAAGTATAATGCATGGACTGTAGAGTATATGAAAAACATATAGAATTATATTTAAACAAATAAAATAATTAATACATAAATCAATCATATACTGTAGAGTATATGATTGATTGATTTTTAAGAAAACATGAATCGCTCATCGTCTATTGCAGCGGGTTGTAAGGAGCATTTGTGTTGAGTAGGCCATACAGTTATTTATTATTGATTATGAAGATCGTATGGTTAGCCCACTTTACCGTTCCTTTTCTGTTCACTTGCTTTATTTTCCAGCTGACGTGAACACAAATCGGATTGGAAACTGAACCTTTTCGACCTTTGGCTAACTAACGTTACGTTACCTTCCTCTCCATATTAAATGCCCGGGGCATTATGTCAGGAAGCACCCGACAAAAGTGTTGCATTAATTTCTTTAACATTAACGTTACTCATTCAAACGGCACAACAACAAGAAACGTTAATTTAGCCAACAGACTGTAGCTAGCTAAGACAATAGCAAAGACCACATCAACTAGCTAGCGTTAAATGTAAAATATAAGTAACTCAGGGATGCACGCACAGCTGTCTTGATATATTTAGTTAATTACGATGTAACGTTAGTTAATTAAAACTGTAGTGGCATGTTCCGTGGTAGCATGTAATTAACCCACCTGTGTCTCACAAGAGTTCGCCTCGGGCTCCTCCATGTTGACTCCCGCAAGCACGCTCCAAGTGGCGCAGGTCAGCAAAACGAACGCGTTAGAACCTTGTGTCCTATGATTGGATGGTCAGTGGGCTACGTCCCGATTGGCTAGTCAGTGGGCAACGTGCTGATTGGCTAGCATACTCAGGCGTAAAAACAGGGTCAAAATTCGTACTCGTAAATAGCAGCTTGTAGCTTGTAACTTCAGGTTCGCACACACAGATAGGAAATTTGTGTGTCCGTATCTCAGACTTTGTGAAACCTCACTGTTGTAAATATCCTTGCACAAAATATTTCTACACCTGCAAAACTTTTTTACACGTGCAAATTATATCTGCAAAAACTTTTCACACACGCACAAAATATTTCTACAGCTGCAAAATGTTTTTACACGAGCAAATTATATCTGTGTGCACAAAACTTTTTTACACATGCACAAAATCTTTTCACATGCGCACAACAGGTGATATACAACTGCAGACTGTGAAATAATTTGTGAATATTATTGACCCTAATTTGATTCCATAGTATTTTAGTGAATGCAATCGTTCTGTAGTATTCAGACAGATCTGCCGATTCTTTAAATATAGAAACTGTTCTGGTTCTGCACATCAGAAACAACATGGCCTACATTTAGTGTGCATGTTTTGTGTATGTGTGTGTGTGTATTTAATTTGCCTGTATGTTGCCTTTTAAATGTATTTGTATGCCTCTTTAAAGCAGTTTGGTATTTTACTTTCTGTTTTGTTGAGTTTTTTTACTAGAGGAAATTAAAAGCTTCATTTTCTTCAATTACATGTATTACATTGGAGTTTCAGGGCTTCAAATAACCAATGTTCTCACTTTTGACTGCTCTGCTGATTATTTCTATAGTTATACATTTTAAAATGATGTCTTTATACGTCTTATACATTCACATTAATATGACATAAAACAGATAAAAGGATTGATTTCTGAGAGGCTGAAAAAGGCATCTAAAGGCAAGGTAAGTTTAATTACATAGCACCTTTCAACATAAGTGCTTTACAAACAAATAAAATACATTTAGAGCAGTTTTAAATATGTTAAAACCACACATTATTACGAAAAAACCCTCCAGCAGAAATATATCTTTGGCAGTTTAGAAAATACGTTTTATATCATAAGTCATTTTTACTGTTCAGAGTTTGGTTGGTGGCTGCTGATCCTGGTGCTGTTTGTTTTTGGGCTGCAACTGAAGGCTTTTTACATTTCAGATTATTGTTTTGATGTTTACTTTAAATATAAAACATAGTAAAAGATTTCCATATCTTTTTCTCAAATATGAGATATTCACTTCATTAAGATATGAAACAGAAAATGTTTTTCAGCCTCTGAAATAGGGAGATGATCTGCTTTTCTCTGACTTCTTTGCATTAAAAGTCTCTTCATGATTTCAGTTCTCTCAAAGGCTCAGGTTTATCGTGTCTTTGTGTGTCTGCTTTCTATTTGGATCGATGACAATATGTTCTGCGTGGTGTTCAGGTACAGTCTGTAAATCTAACCTCTCTGTTTGTCTGTCTCCGTGCAGAAACCTTGCTGGATGACTTCATGTTGACACATCCCATCTTCATGGCGGCCGACAGGTTCCAGCAAGTCCTGCTGCAGCAGTATCCTTCACACACACACCCTCACACACACATACCTTCCTTTGTGTCTGCATGGCACGTAATGGACGTGTAAATATGCATGCTGCTGCATTCTGCTCACAACCAATGTTTATTCTGGTTTAATGTAAGCTTTTATTTGAAACACAGTTTGGTTAGCATCAGTCTTTGTGTTTTCGTGGCCCTGCTTGCTGTCTGCAGGCTCACACTGTCAGCAGCTCAGTCTTTAATCTGTACAGACAAGAAACTCATTAAACAGTGTAAAGAGTGTATCTGACGAAAAACACTAAATAAACAATGATATAGCTTTGTTAACTAGAACAGAAGTATGTTATACAAAATAATATACATTTTAAACAAATAATATCATTACTTCCCCAATGTATAGAGATATTGTAATTTCCTTTTTCCTTTGACTTGACTAAACGTCTGAGAAGTTTATATTATTCATGTTTTAACCTTGTACAACACACAATTATTATTATTTTTAAATCATTAATTTTGAAATTAGTGAAAGAATATGAAGGAAGTTTATACTGACCGAAAAAGTATTTGACATACCTATCCCTACTTTAGACTAGAATAGTTACAGTTTTTTTACTAAAATAAAGATGAAAGCCTTTAGTCAACTAAAACTTGAGGTGGAGGTACTCAGATAAGTAAAAGTAGCAATACCACAGTGTAAAAATACTCAGTTACATGTAAAAGTTCTGCATTCAAACATTTTCTTAAGTAAAAGTGCAAAAGTATAAGCATTCAAAAAGTACTTGTTATGCAGAAAGGCACATCAAAACACCATAACTTTATTTTATTATTTTATTATTTATTTTTGGTGCATTAATGAAGTGTTATCTTGACTTTAAACACTACTGTTTAGCTTAACTTATAATAAAATATGATGTGTGTCGATTTATATTTTGTATCCACCTAAATCTGCAAAGTAACTAGTAACTACATATCAAAAATAAACGTAGTGGAGTAAAAAGTACAACATTTACCAACAAAATGTAGCAAAGTAAAAGTATGAAGTAGCATAATGTGAAAGTAAAGTACAAGTACCTCCATTTTTTTTTACCTAAGTACAGTACTTGAGTGAATTAAAGAGCGCCTTCAGTTTGGACAGAGGAGTCCATGAAGCAGGATGAAGTGACACTTGCATACTCACCCACACAGAGAGAGGGGGGGGGGGGGGGGTGCGTGCAGGACGTGGAGCAGAGAGGTGTGTGGGAGGAAGAAGAGTGGGAAGGATGGACCAAGACAAACACTCGCTGGGGTTTTTATTTCTTCCAGGATGAAAAACAAACCAGAAAAAAAAACGTCTTCCGTTTCTGTGACAATTAGAATACTAGAGGTGTGTGTGTGTGTGTGTGTGTGTGTGTGTGTGTGTGTGTGTGTGTGTGTGTGTGTGTGTGTGTGTGTGTGTGTGTGTGTGTGTGTGTGTGTGTGTGTGTGTGTGTGTGTGTGTGTGTGTGTGTGTGTGTGTGTGTGTGTGTGTGTGTGTGTGTGTGTGTGTGTGTGTGTGTGTGTGTGTGTGTGTGTGTGTGTGTGTGTGTGTGTGTGTGTGTGTGTGTGTGTGTGTGTGTGTGTGTGTGTGTGTGTGTGTGTGTGTGTGTGTGTGTGTGTGTGTGTGTGTGTGGTCATCATGGCGGTGTCTCTGAAGCTGACACATTGAAACTAAATTTAAATATTTAGCAGGGCTGTTTATTTGTATACATTCACAGCTTGTCTGGCGTCCTATTTAGTGGCTTTTTCACCCATAAAATGAATTAAAAATCATCTAACAAATCCTTTAAAATGTTCATATAAATAATGATAATAAATGCATCTGATTACATGATTTATTTTTATTTTGTATTCATCAAATGTTTTTATATAATATAACTTGTCATTGTGGGCAATTATACGAATAATATTATACTATTAATGTAAGCTCTATCCTTATGTTCTAAAAGAGTAACAATAATATAAGCTTTATCCTAATATACTATTAGTTAAAACTTCTAATATTTGTGAAGCCTTATCTTAATATTATTGTACACAAATAACAGCTGTAAACAGTCAATTTAAGGCAAAAACTTTATTGATTTATTAATATCTCCTTCATTTTACACATGTTTTTATTTTCCTTTTCCAATCACACATTTAAATGTAAGCTTTTACTTGAGAATTTAAAATTAAGCTCTTTTTTGTTTACCATATCAGGATTTTAAATATATTTTATTTTACATTTACACATGAGATTTCTCTGTCGTTTTAATTAATTAATTGATGTATTATTATTTATTACTTTTCAAACTTCTTTTGTAATTATCTGCCATTTAGCTTTTATTTAGTGTTTCCCTATTCCCTTTAAGCCTGTGCAAAATGACCCTCCACTCCCTCGTGTTTCCACCTTAACTTGACTCCCTCAGATTCAACCTGGAGGGGAAGCAGGGCCAGAGGGGAGGGAGGGAGGGGGAGAAGAAAGATGGAGAGGGTGAGGGGGGGATGGACAGAGCGGAGAGGAAGCAGGCGGTGCTGAGCGTCGCCTTCCGATATCTGGACACATACAGAGAGCTGCTGCAGGAGGAGCGCAACAACAGCTTTCCAAAGGTCAGACCTCCTTATATCTCCTTAATTTTCTTATGTGCTCCACATTTTTTAAAACTTTTTATTTCCCAAAAATCGATTTACCCATTGTTTCATTCTACTTTATATTCTATATTCATTATACAAATTAATCAGAAAAAAAAGAAAGTCAGGAAAACCGGTTCGTTTCTCGTGCGCACGAGAAAACTCATCCGTTATCCTGATTTTTTTTTTTTGTTGAGAAAGTTACTGGTGCGCCAAGTAGGAAGTGGAGCACACAGGAGACAACCAACTCTTATGTTTACGTGGGGAAATGACAGTGCTTGCATTATTTGAGATATATTTCGAACTCAGACTTAATTTTAGGGACATTTCGGCCAGGGGTGTAGATCTATTTGTTCAAGCACCGGATTGGCAAAACAGGAGAGTGTGAACCAGTCTGCTTCGATCTGTGAATTAATATCCGTGACTCTCAGAGTACCTGCTGTCCGCAGCTGGTTTAAAGACACACACACACACACACACACACACACACACACACACACACACACACACACACACACACACACACACACACACACACACACACACACACACACACACACACACACACACACACACACACACACACACACACACACACACACACACACACACACACACACACACACAGCCAGTGGCGGACTGGCCATCGGGACGAATACAGTGTAGGCGGTGCGTGGTGGGCGCTGGTGCTGCTCTTCTCTGAGTTACATGTCGTGGAGTGACCACACACCCCTGGCTGAAATGTCCTTAAAGTGAAGTCTGAGTTCGAAATATATCTCAAATGATGTATGCACTGTCATTTCCCCACGTAAACATAACAGTCTGCAATGAAACGGTTGTCTCCTGTGCGCTCCACTTCCTCCTTTAAGGGCTCCGTACTTTTCTCTTTCCTTAATAAATATATATACTCATTTTTTAAAATTATTTTAATTCCGTATATGTCCTCTTATATGATTTAAAAAAAATACATCTCTTGACTAATGTGTAATCCGATCTGCTAACTAAGGTTTTATTTATTCAAATACATTTTATTTACGCTCATTCATTGGTTCTGTGGCGTTTGCATGACGTTCACACACGCACACGCACACACACACACACACACACACACACACACACACACACACACACACACACACACACACACACACACACACACACACACACTCGCATTTACATATGATAACATATACATATACTTTTAAAAATATGTTTCTTGTAATTTAAGGGTAGGCTATTCAGCTTTTCTGCATTACAATGTATAACAAGTAAACTTATGGTTATTTATTGATATTTAGTTGAGTTCTTTTTATTTGTTAAAATCATAGTAAGAAGTCCCTAGTTTCTTAAGTAAATCTAATAAACCCTTCACACATTTATATTATGGATGTCATTTATTGTTAAATAGTTATTAATTGTGTTTTAAGAATCAGTTGGGACAATATATCTTATGTATGTACCAAACTGTGGATGGTAAAAGTGTTTTCTTAGTATTTCATCTCTATGTTTTTCTCTATTTACCTGCTTATTTAGCAGGTGAAAGCCTAGTTAATGCTATATTTACAATATGTTTACGGGTAAAGACGTTACCATTGGTCATTTTTCGTGAGACAATAAGATTGTAACTTGATTTTCAACCTACATGAGAAACATTTCGGCTGTAACCTCCTCAACATACCCTGTACTGCATAATACATTACAAACTGTTCAAGGTATATAGTATGTGACATTTCTGCGTGTGTGTGTGTGTGTTTGTGTGTGTGGGATTATAGGAGCTATACATGTGTGCGGTTCAGGAGCTGAGTCGGAATCCTGAGCTGGTGGAGGACGTCCTCAAACTGCAGAGATGGACCGAGATATTACACTGCCCGTAAGACACACACTCTACACACAGTCATACACACAGAGAACAACACAATGACACTCACAGTGAAGGGGCGGACAGAGACTAAAAATCAGCGCGGGAAACTCTACCGGCCGACCGGCCCAACTCGGGGGGGTTGGGGGTGCTAGTGACTGGTCCGACCGGCCACAGGAGACAGACAAAACACACAGTAAACCACATATGGACACTCGGAAAAATACTCGCAGTAACAACAATTAAACAATAATACACAAACTGACACCCACAGTAATACACACAGAAATACACACAGGTAGACTCACAAAGATACACACAGTATTACATACAAACACTCACAACCACACGTAACATAACACGCTCATAATAATAAACACAATTATAGACATAGTTATACACACTAATACACTCACAATGAAACACACAATCTCCAACATGATACGATATGTGTATTAAAAACATAAAAAATATCCAATGCATCACATTTTTATTATAAATTAATCAAGTTTTGATTTTTTTTGTCCTGTATTTATTTTATATTCACTGTGTTTATTTGTTATATATTTATAATAATTATCATACAGTAATTATTATAATATATATCTCATAATAATTACTGTATGATAATTATTATAAATATATCTATATCTATATCTATATATATATCTATATCAGGGTTTCCGTTAGCCGGTAATTGCCGGTTAAAATTGAATAAAAACCGGTAAAATCAAAATGTCCGATGCTCCGATCGATTGGCCGCCGGTCGTTATCGGCCGGTATTCACTCTTAATAGTTTGATCTGTGCTCTCTATAAAGGCCGATCAGGAGAGCTGGATCTGATCGATATGGACATAAACACGAGTGAAGTGTAACCGGATGCGAGAGAGAGGGATCAGATCAGCTGCTGCATAATCACCTGAAGCCCCGCCCACTGTTTAGCGCGCTGCATGAGAAACTGACGGGCTGTCAGAGAGAGGGAGGGAGAGGGGAAAAGAGAGGATCCGTTTCTCCCGTGTTATTATTCAAAGTTAATTTAAACTTTTGAATAATGTACTTCATCTGCTACAAGTAGTTTCTTTGAATGTAATAATTATGTTGTTTGTTGTTTGTGGAATCATTTATTGAAAAATTAATCTAAATTTTTCAATCTGTTACGATTATAAACTGAAGCAATATAAAAATGAGCCCCATTAACTGAGTTTTAAACATCAGCGTACCTGGTCCTAGTTCGGTAATTACCTCCTAACAGAAACTGAGGTTACCTACTGTAACCCCAGCTTCTATGAGTAAATGGCGCAGCCCTCTAAGGCTATCGCTATTGGGTAATCCCCCTGCGCCCCCGCGCAGCACTGAAACACTTGTAGTCCACGCCCACCCGCAAGGTTGGCCCCACCCTCGGGCCTCCTTCCGGTATAAATAGGAAGGTGGCCCGGCAATCTGCTCCCATACAACATAACTTTTCTTCAGCTATTCGTAGAGCCAGTGGGGCCCCGCACTTAGAGGGCTGCGCCATTTACTCATAGAAGCTGGGGTTACAGTAGGTAACCTCAGTTCTATTTCGTATATGGCTTCGCCCTCTAAGGCTATCGCTATTGGGTTAAGGGCGAAGCATGATGTAGTCTGCGCCCCACTGGGTCCGCCCGGCACTAGAAGCACAGACATACCTGCTCAATAACACCCCCCTGCCTGATGTGCCATGCGTAATGGCTCATCACCGTACCTGGAACATAGCAGACATGCCTATCTTCCCGACGGGGTGAAGGCTGGGAACAATACATACCGGCCGCTGTGAGAAAGTAGAGACGAAAGTCCCATCTCGTCCTGCGATCGTAGTAGGGGAACAGCAGCTCTCTGCGTGCAGACAGGCAGGAGAGCGCACAGCTGGATCCCTGACGTCACTCACTCTGACCAGGCACTCCGTACAAAGTGTGTTAGAGGAAAAAGGAACATCCCTCAGGGGAAATGGGCCGCTCTCCGCGTGCCAAAAGGCAGGAGAGAGAGAGGCGCACAGCCGGCTCCCTGACATCACTCACCCCGACAGGACACCCAGTACAGGGTGTGTCAGAGAGGAATGGGAGACATCCCTCAAATAAAAATGAATAAATGAACAGGGGGAAGACCAAGATGCAGCCGTGCAAATATCTTCTACTGACATTCCTCCGTGCAAAGCCGTGGAGGAGGAAATTCCTCTGGTGGAGTGCGCCTTGATGTTCTCCGGGGGCTCCACCCCAGAGGAGACATATGCCTGTGACACAGCCTCACACAGCCAGTGTGACAGCCGTTGTGCAGACAGAGGTTGCCCGATCGAGCGCTCTCTATAGTGCACGAACAGGCGCTGAGAACGGCGCCAGGCCGCCGTGCGCGCCACATAGCAGGACAGCGCGCGCACCGGGCAGAGGAGATGAGATGTGGCTTCTTCCTCCGATTTATGAGGAGGCGGAAAAAACCCATCCAGGGTGATCACTCTTGACCTAAAAGTGCTTGTGATGACCTTTGGCATAAAGGCTGGGTTAGGCCGTAGCACAGCCGAACTGCCATCTCCTTGGATCCGGAGGCATGACGGGGCCACCGAGAGAGCGGATAGATCACTCACCCTTTTTGCTGATGTTAGAGCCAAAAGCAGTACTACTTTGGCTGATAACATTTTAAGGGGAACCTGCTCTAACGGTTCAAATGGGGCTTTGCTTAGTGCTCGTAACACCAAAGCCAGATCCCACTGAGGCGCCAGTGCGCGTGACACCGGTCTGAGTCTTCGTACCCCTTGCAGAAAGCGTTTCATCAGGGGGTGACTGAACAACGTCCCGGCTCCGAAACCCACGTGACAAGATGATATGGCAGCCGCATATACCTTGATTGTGCTGAAAGCCAAATTCCTGTCCAACAACAGCTGGAGGAATAACAGCACGTGAGGCAGGGGGCACGTAGTGGGGTCCAGGCTTCTTTCTACACACCAGCGCTGGAACGCTGCCCACTTGGCTGTGTAGGTCGCTCTGGTAGACGCGGCCCTGGCGCCCTGAATGGTCCGTACAACATCTTGAGAGAGACCCAACCTCTCAAAGTGTTCCCGTTCAGGGGTCATGCCCATAGGCGCTGGCCTATCACTGGGTGACTGTAAATCGCTCCCTCCACCTGCGAGAGAGCGTCCCCGCGCCACGGAATTTCCCACGGTCTGCCTGACAGCGTACGCTGTAGGCATGGAAACCAGGAAGCGCCCGTGCGCTCCGGGGCAATCAGGATCACTGACAGCCCCTCCTCCTGCACTCGGTCCAGAAACCGGGGAATCAGCGGGACTGGGGGGAAGGCGTACAGCAGTCCCCTGGGCCATGGACGATGTGCGAACGCGTCCACCCCTAGGGGGGGAAGGTCCCGCGCTGACAGGGAGAACCAGAGGGCGCATTGCGCGTTCCCGCGTGCGGCGAACAGATCCGCCTCCGCCCTCCCGAACCGGCTCCAAACCTGGGCGATCAGCTCGGGGTGTAGGCTCCAGTCCTCCTGGCGAGGGCCTCCTCTGGACATGAGGTCTGCCCCTTTGTTCAACTCGCCGCGCACATACAGTGCTCTGATGGAGAGTAGGTGCGCGCGCGCCCAGATCAACAGCCGTCTGGCTGTGTTCAGAAGCTGCACTGAGCGTACCCCGCCCTGGCGATTGATGTAGGCTGCCGCGGCTCTGTTGTCTGTGCGAATCAATACATGTTGATTCTGCAGCAGCGAGGCAAAATGCTGAATTACTCTCCGTACGGAGATCAATTCCAGCACGTTTATGTGGAAGGACATGTGAGCCGGCCACTGTCCCCCCACTGCCTGCGACATGCACGTTCCTCCCCACCCTGAGAGAGATGCGTCTGTGAACACCGAGATGTGTGACGTAACTCTGCCCAGGGCCACACCCTCTGACAGGACGTGGGGACTTTTCCAATAGGTTAAGTCTGAACCCACGGACAGAGGGATGACCACCATGCGTCTCCTCTGTCGCACGGGGTCGATGCGTAGGCGAATAAACCACCTCTGGAGTCTTCTCATGTGAAGGAGACCCAGGGGAATCACCCCGTGGTCGGCTGCCATCATGCCGAGCAGCCGCATCACGGAGAGTGCTGTCACCACGCTGCCGGGTGTGAAGCGTCGAAGGAGAGCTGTCAGCGTCTCCACTCTCTGCCGTGAGAGTCACGCTCTCATGCGGGCTGAGTTCAATTCCACACCCAGGTAAACAATACTCTGGGAGGGAAGAGGACAGCTCTTTTTCCAGTTTATCATGAAACCCAGCTTTGACAGAGGCGATATGAGCTGTACCGTCTGTAAAGCCACTTCCTCCCTGGAGCGAGCCATCAGCAGCAGGTCGTCCAGGTAAAATAGTACTCTCATCCCTCCTCTTTGTAGCGGCTGCAATGCCGTCTCTACACACTTCGAAAAGGTGCGAGGAGCCAGGGAATAACCGAACGGCAGACGGTTGTACTGGTACGATATTCCCTGGAATGAAAACCGCAGGAATTTCCTGTGTTGTGGGATGATGGGTACGTGGAAGTATGCATCCTTTAGGTCTATAGAGGTGAACCAGTCTCCCTGGTGAACACACTCTAGCACCCTTTTGACCGTCAGCATGTGAAACGGCCTTTTCATTATTGCCTCGTTGAACGCTGACAGGTCGAGGATGGGTCTCATTCCCCCCGTCTTTTTCGGGATAAGGAAGTAGCGGGAGTAATATCCCTGATTTTCTTCCCCTCGGGGAACCCTGGAAATAGCCTCTTTCAACAGGAGTTCCCATAGCTCTGCTTGGAGCGCCCGACACTGTTCCCGGGATGACAGGCGTGTCTCCTTTATCCCGTTGAACTGTGGGGGGGGGGGGGGGAGGCGAACTGCAGGGTGTACCCTCTGCTGATCAGCCTGCTCATCCATCTATCCATCAGACACACGCGCTGCCACTCCGAGAAACACTCTGAGAGCGGGCGCACATGCTCGAGATGTGTTGTGGTTGTCATGACGACGAGCCACGCCAGAGCCCTCGCCGCCCGTGAGGCAACCCAAGGTGGGCCTAGAGCGAAAGGGCTGTGAGGGGGCCTCCACACGCTGCGTTTCACTCCGACTCTCATCGTGAGGCGCGTACACGCTCAGAGGATGAGTAGAGGTGTGTGCAGTAATATCCACATGAGGCGTTACCACGGCGCTCATGGGCTT
Source organism: Notothenia rossii (assembly GCF_949606895.1). Classification (NCBI taxonomy): domain Eukaryota; kingdom Metazoa; phylum Chordata; class Actinopteri; order Perciformes; family Nototheniidae; genus Notothenia; species Notothenia rossii. The sequence goes on from NC_136906.1 coordinate 30,741,101, forward strand.
ATTGTGACCGTGTGTAGGTGACAGATCTCGGACAGAGGAATGCCGCGAGGTCTGTGGTTTAATAACCGAAAAGTTATAACCATCAGGCCCCCGCAGCGAACCCCGCTGCCTACTAATCAACAGATTGAAGGCAGCTGGCGTAGTTACTGCGCTCTGTAACTTATTAACCGATAGATTAAAATGTGCAGGCTTTTGTAACGAACCCTGCTGGCTATTAACCGATAGGTCATAGGCAGCTGGTTCACCCAGAGTGGGGGATATGTGAAACCCATTTGAAACTGATGACAAAAGGTTGGAAATTAAGCTTCTTTTATTTCCTTCACACTCCCCCCCGACTCCCGTCGTCTGCTTCCTCGGCGGCTCTCGTGGAGCAGACGACGAACGGGAGTACTTTTCTTTTTTCTTTTCTGGTGGGGGGGCGGAGGCTCGGGACGGTGCCCCTGCCGCCGCCGACGGGCGAGTCTGCCGCCTCGGCTGTCTCTCTGCCTGCCGCGGTGGCCGGGTTGGACGCTGCTGCTGCTGCTGCCGCTGGTGCCGCTGCGGCTTCGCCGCAGGCTGGAGCCAGCCAACGTGCTGGCGGATATCATCCGCCTGCTCCGCTGCCGCTTTCATGGCCTCTACCATGGCCAAAAACTGGGGTCCGAACAGCCCTTCCGAGCTGATCGGAGAGTCCAGCAAGACCTTCCTGGCCGGCTCTGTAACAGCCGCCTGTTGCAGCCAGAGGTGGCGCTGGATCTGCGTCATCCACGCTTCGATCCTCGCCTGGGAGACAGCCACGGACGCGCACAGCGTGAGCGCCGTGCTGGCCGCCTTCCCGATCTCTTCCGCCTCCTCTGGAGCCACGGTGGTGGACCGCTCCACCAGCGTAACCACCGAGTTTGCCTGATGTTGTTCGCCGCCGCAGACGCCTGAACCGCACACTGGTGCGCCCGGTCAGCCTGGATGGCGACATACTGATCCTCGGGGGAGGCCAACACAGGGCGCCTGCTTAACCCCAAAGAACGCTGTCAAGTTCTGCTCCAGAGCGGGGGTGGTTGCGAAACCCTCGTCAGTAAATCCCTCCACCTTAGTGAAGGGAACAAAGGTGGCCACCGGAGCCCTCAGGGTCCTCGGGTTCGCCGCAGCCCCTTCCTGGTACCTCCTAATGGCTGGGAAGCGCGGCCAGATCGGGTCACTCCTGCCCGTCTGAACGCGGGAAAAAACTCTGGCCATGTCATCCAGAGCTACCTTTTCCCGTCCTAGGGGAACGAGGAGACCCTTGCAGGCTGCCGCCTTGCCGATGATCTCCGGCAGCTCCAGCATGATGCCCCCCAACGCCGGCAGTGCCGTGGCAACGGAGAAGGGGACCGCGTGCTCGGCCGCCATACCCCTACCTCGCTCCGACCCCTTCTCCCCCGTCCGGGGGAGAGGGGGGAGGGGAGAGCCGCATGGCGAGCCATGGAGGGAAACGGGGTAGGAGTCGTCCGACTCCTGCACACCACTCGGCTCCAGAAACAGGCTGTCGTCCCTGTGCTCCTGGACTGGCCAGTCGTTCTCCTCAGCCGCGGCAGCTAGAGCGTCCACTCTTCGCTGCCTGTCGGCTGATGGGAGACGGGCTCAAATGCGAACACGCGACCTGCTGGTTGAGAGCCGCGTACGCGTGCTCTGGCCCCAGACAGGATTCGCATATCGCGTGTAGATCATAGCTCATGATGTACCCCGTTTTACATGAGGGACAATCACGGACACAATTGTTGCTCATGACCTTTCCTGTGCTTCAGTACTCTGACGGTTGCTGAAGAAAAGAGGGAGCAGATTGCCGGGCCACCTTCCTATTTATACCGGAAGGAGGCCCGAGGGTGGGGCCCACCTTGCGGGTGGGCGTGGACTACAAGTGTTTCAGTGCTGCGCGGGGGCGCAGGGGGATTACCCAATAGCGATAGCCTTAGAGGGCAAAGCCATATACGAAATAGAACTCTGCTACACAATTGTTATTATTATTATTATTATTGAAACATGACCGGTAAGTTTCAAATTTGTCCGGTAAAATAAATTTTGTTCGGACATTTGACCGGCGAGAAAAAATCCTAGCGGAAACCCTGATATATATATATATATATATATATATATATATATATGTCTTATTTCCTGCACCATTTCTCTCCATGTTCACTGGGGGAAGTATATATATACAGGACTGTCTCAGAAAATTAGAATATTGTGATAAAGTTCTTTATTTTCTGTAATGCAATTTAAAAAAACAAAAATGTCATACATTCTGGATTCATTACAAATCAACTGAAATATTGCAAGCCTTTTATTATTTTAATATTGCTGATTATGGCATACAGCTTAAGAAAACTCAAAAATCCTATCTCAAAAAATTAGAATAGTTCCTCAGACCAAGTAAAAAAAAAAGATTTATAACAGCAAAACACAATCAAACATTTGAAAATGTCCATTAATGCACTCAGTACTTGGTTGGGAATCCTTTTGCACGGATTACTGCATCAATGCGGCGTGGCATGGAGGCAATCAGCCTGTGGCATTGCTGAGGTGTTATGGATGCCCAGGATGCTTCAATAGCGGCCTTTAGCTCATTAGCATTGTTGGGTCTGGTGTCTTTCAGCTTCTTCTTCACAATACCCCACATATTCTCTATGGGGTTCAGGTCAGGGGAATTTGCAGGCCAATCGAGGACAGTAATGCCATGGTCAGTACACCAGTTACTGGTGGTTTTGGCACTGTGGGCAGGTGCCAGATCATGCTGGAAAATGAATTCCTCATCTCCATAGAGCTTTTCAGCAGACGGAAGCATGTAGTGCTCTAAAATCTCTTGGTACACAGCTGCATTTACTCTGGGCTTGATGAAACACAGTGGACCAACACCAGCAGCTGACATGGCTCCCCAAACCATCGCTGACTGTGGGAACTTCACACTGGATTTCAAGCAACTTGGATTTTGCTCCTCTCCAGCCTTTCTCCAGACTCTGGCGCCTTGACTTCCAAATGAAATACAAAACTTGCTTTCGTCTGAAAAGAGGACTTTGGACCACTGTGCAACTGTCCAGTGCTTCTTTTCCTTAGCCCAAGTCAGACGCCTCTTCCGTTGTCTTGAGTTCAGAAGTGGCTTGACCATGGGAATACGGCTATTGTAGCCCATTTCCCGGACACGTCTGTGAACAGTGACTTTTGATACCTGGACTCCAGCTTCAGTCCACTGTCTTTGAAGCTCCCCCAAATTCTGGAAGCGACTCTTCTTCACAATGCTGTTAAGGCTGCGGTCATCTCTCTTGGTTGTGCAGCGTTTCCTGCCACATTTCCCCCTTCCAACAGACTTTTTGTGGATGTGCTTTGAAACTGCACTCTGTGAACAGCTTGCTCTTTGAGAAATTTCTTTTTGTGTCTTACCCTCCTGATGGAGGGTGTCAATGACGGTCCTCTGGACAGCAGTCAGATCAGCAGTCTTCCCCATACTTGTGATTTAGTTTACTGAACCAAGCTGAGTGTTTTTCAAGGCTCAGGAAACCCTTGCAGGTGTTTCGAGTTAATTAGACGATTCAAGTGATTCGTTGAACACCCTACTAGTATACTTTTTCATGATATTCTAATATTTAGAGATAGGATATTTGAGTTTTCTTAAGCTGTATGCCATAATCAGCAATATTAAAATAATAAAAGGCTTGCAATATTTCAGTTGATTTGTAATGAATCCAGAATGTATGACATTTTTGTTTTTTTAATTGCATTACAGAAAATAAAGAACTTTATCACAATATTCTAATTTTCTGAGACAGTCCTGTATATATATATATATATATATATATATATATATATATATATATATATATATATATATATATATCTCATGTATTATGTGTTTATAATAAAGATTTATCACATATGTATTACACATTAATCATGTAATAATGTGTATATTATATGTAATATAGGTCTGATGAGGAGAAGGAGATCAGGAAGAAGCAGGTCCGTCCTCTCTTCAGACACTTCAGACGCATCGACGCCTGTCTGCAGCCCAGAGAGGCCTTCAGGGGCTCGGACGAGAGTACGACACGCACGCACGCGCGCGCGCGCGCTTCTGTTAAGATGCACTACACATAATAGGTCACTAGTTGACGCTCTAATATCTCTATATCTGTGCGTCCAGTCTTCTGCAGGGTGTACACTCCGGATCATTCCTACGTCACCATCAGGAGCCGCCTGTCCTGTCGGGTCGGAGAGATTCTGGCTCTGGTCCGAGAGAAGCTCCAGTACAGCGAAGACCAGCCGGTTCTGCCAGGAAACCTCATCCTGGTGGCCGTGACGTCGGCTGGAGGTCAGCAGGCGCAAACTCTGAACATTTAGATGATGATACATTACGTTTCTGGTGTCTGGTGAAGGAATGTCCGGAAATTAAGTTGATACCAATCCCTGTGCAGTGCTTCCCATATACAAATAGCGGTGGCGCAGCTAAAACATTTATAGTTACATTTTTTTATTAATGTTTTTATTAAAATAATTAGGAGTGGCTAGCGATACCACCTATTATATATAATAATATATTATTATATTTGTAGTATTTGTGTTACTGTATGTTCAATAAAGGTGTATTTTGCTAAATCTTGAGACATTGCCACTGTAGTAGAGATGTTAAGATTCACCGATTCGCATCGGTGCACCGGCATAAACGTTCAAGATGCGAGTGCACCGGTTGAAAGAGTGCACATCGGCTACAGTTTGGGTTGAACCGGGTTGAACTCGCGATGCATCGATTGCGTAGCGTCTTTGCATCGGTAAAAAACCGATTCATTCATATAAAATCCCCTCATCTTGTCAAAGCTCAGCAGAGACGATCTTTGATATTTGCTTCGCCACTACGGAGAACGAGAGTCTCAGTTATCAACACACACGGAAGTTGAGGAGAAAGAGAAACACAGCGCACCGAAAAATACCTACAAATCAAACCTTTGGCAACACTTCGGATTGTTCAAGAAAGACGGTGTAATAGTCATTTATGCTATATAGTTGACCGCAGGTCATGGAGAGTAATAAGGTATCCGTAGACCTTTGTATGAGCTATCTTTATTACTTAACAGCCATGATACATAGATCCGTCCTAGATGCGGACTTGCATACACACAGTATCACTCCGCAGCCGCACCCCATCAGTAACGTCCTGATGGTATATGTGCGTGGCACTATTAATACAGACGGTCAACTTGAAAAATCACTCGCAAATTGTTAACGATGCCGAGCCGCTTTAAAGTACACAAGTAGTACGAGGAACTTAGCGACGCACATAAAGAGGCGACGTGGGGTCTGCGGCTGAAAAGAGAAACCTGAAAGTGAGACGTATGAGTTAAATCACTCAGTGAGGTGTTCTGTCAGAGAGAGGTGTTTAGCTTACAGCAGCCTGTGACGGCCAATAATAATTTAAATGTCTTCCTTACTGTAAGCATTTATGGCAGCCTGTGACGGCCAATAATAATTTAAATGTCTTCCTTACTGTAAGCATTTATGAAATACCTGTTTGTGAAAGGTTATTTGTTTTCTTTATTGTTCAGATAGAAACCACTGCTTTCTGCTCACTGGTGAGTTAGCCTCTGAGTGTTAAGCACATCAGGCTGGCAGCTGTATGGGCATTGCTCTATGGTAGCTGTTATTTGCACATTGTTAATCATGAGCAATGCATCCTTACATTGTTTAACTGTGAGGTGTTATACAATTGTACTCTGGAGAGCTTTTAAAGGTAAAAACATAAATGGCATGATGGGATGTGCAGTACCAAATATGTAAAGCACTTTTTTGTTAATGTATGATTTTCTGCATATAAGGAATAAAACAAAAATCCTCTGTCGTACCATATTGAAGTATCATTATTTTTGCATCGTGTTGAATCGCATCGTATCGCCCCGAATCGCATAATGTTGAATCAAATCGTATCGAACTGTATCGCAACAGGGGTGAATCGTATCGTATCGCATCGCCTGGTGTTTCAAAGGTATCGTTAATGTATCGTATCGTGGCAACGTATCGAGATGCGCATCGCATCGGCCTCAGTGATGGAGATGCACATCCCTACACTGTAGGTACTAAACCTCAAGAGCCTTTCTTGTGCTGGCAGACGCATAGAAACATATTGGCGGGGCGCACTTTGCACGCGCACTCACAAAAAAATTCCACGCGCTCCGCGCTCACATTTTGCTGGGCCCGTGTGCCTTAGCACCGCTGCTATGACTCCATCACGGGAAACACTGCTGTGAAACTACACTTACTGAATAGAGCTGCAATGTGACATAATGTAAGGAAATACAACCTTTGTTAACGTTAGCTGTGAGCTACGTCATTTTGCTAAGCAGGACTGTGCTGCTAACAGCTAACGCTAGCTAGTTCACCTGGCGATTTATCAGGTAAAACATTGGAAAAAAACTATTTTCATCACACGCATTTCCCAAGACAACGATACTCTAAATAATAATAAGTGTATAATAAGCTTACCCACATACTATTTGTAGTAAAACCTCAGTAACGGAAATGTTTGCAGTGCTCTCTTAATTGTTTCTGTGTATATTTCCATGTTGACGGATGTGTGTTGTGTGTTTCAGAAAAGGCAGTGTTTCGTCCCAGTGACGAGGCCGTGTTCACCACGCTGGGAGTCAACACTCACCTGTTCACCTGCGAACCCTCCGAGCTCGAGTCACTGGTGAGGAACACATTGGTCTATTTAGCAAATACAGCCACCAGCTATCACTTGCATTTGTTGTAAATAGTTTTTGTTTTTTGAATACCTTTTGTGTCTAAATACTTTTGTTATCCACAGTGGTAAATGATAATACTTTAAAGATAAAGGTATGTTGTGTTTTGCTACCCCCTCAGCTCCCTCTCCCGGAGGAGATCCACTGGACGCCCGGGGACAGCAAACTCCATGACATGTCAGCCGAGGAGGTCTCCAACCAGCTGGTGGTGTTCGACTGGGAGCTCTTCAGCTGCGTGCACGAGGTCAGTAGTGTGGGAAAAATGTTTTTATTTTCACATGTTTTTCAATAAAAATTGCTGTTAAGATAAAAGTTATTTACTATATTAGCTTATTTTTTTATGTCAAATTAAAGTACCAAAATAAAATGCCAAAAAAGGTACATAAAAATCCTGTTTTGGGGCAAATGTTGTTAATGGATCATTTGCATTGACATCATTGGTATTTAAAAAAAAAAAAAACGTTACTTAAACTTAATTTTTATTTCAGTTTCATTATACAGACATGTTCACATTTTAGTCAACAGTTTGTTCCATTTTCCTTTTCATCGAGCTGTATCTGCAGAGCCGTGCTCGAGGTTAGTGACATGGTTTCTAGCGCCACCATGTGGATTTCACTTCTCCTTACTAAACAAAACAGTTACAGTAGAGTTTATCCAAGCGGAGTTTTTAAATCCACACAAAAACTTCAATAATTTGAATTCTTTATACTTTTGGAGTGACTCCAAGACTAAAGTTGCGATCCATACATTACTATGAGGCTTTGATCGTTACTCCGAGAGCCTGGTTATGACTCTAAACCTCCATAAGATTCTCTTTCTTTTTCTTTGAGACTCCGTACATTACTAGGTCACCCTAAAAAGTGTCCCTATATATTTCTCTCTGAGCCTGTGAATGACTTTGTGACTCCATACGTTACTCTGTGAATCGAATCATGACTCTGCAACTTTGTGCTTTCTGCAAATGACTTTACGACTCTTGAAGTTTCTCTGTGACTCTGTAGATTGCTTTGCTAATACAGAGTCATACTGTGACTATAAATGACTTAGTGGTTCCTTTCGTTAAACTGTTACTCCGTGCATTACTTTCCCACTCCTTACATTTATCTGTGACTCAAGTTTTTATTTACATGACTCTATTTGTCTATTGACTCCATACAATTAATTGTAAGGGCAAAAATAAATCTGACTTTTAATGATAATTTCTCTATGAATATATTAATTATATTTGTATAACAATGTAAGCTCTTCTGGGACTCTGTAAGTTACTTTGTGACTTGGAAAGGTTCTCTTTGAGACCGTTTATTCTCTGCGACTCCGTAGCTGTAAATGTTTTGCGGCTTAACGTTTCTCTGTGCGTCCACACGTTTCTCTAGCAAATTCATCGTTAACAGCTCCATTTGTCTTCTTCTTCGTTGGTGTGTCCTGCAGGTGGAGTTTGTGTGTTATGTGTTTCACGGGGAGCAGTCTCGCTGGCGCCCCCTGAACCTGGAGCTGGTTCTGCAGCGCTGCAGCGAGGTGCAGCACTGGGTGGCAACAGAGATCCTGCAGTGCCAGTCGCTGCCCAAGAGGGTCCAGCTGCTCCGCAAGTTCATCAAGATCGCAGCGCTGTGAGTCAGCATCGCCTTTACACAGAGTTTGATATCGTTCAAATAGTTTGGTGCATTTATGTGCTTTTCTTTATTGCTTTTATTCATTTAATTGTTATTAATGACAGCGCTTAACCAACGTGAGAGCATTTATTGAATAAATACAAACATACAGAGTAGGGATGCCAGTGATTATTCGATTATTCGAATATTCGTTAAAGTCTCCATAATCGAATATTATTTTTAAAAATCGATCGGTCGAATAATCGATTTTGATCATGGTCAGTTTCTGGCAACCCTAATACAGAGGAGGAAATAAGTATTTGATCCCCTGCGGATTTTGTCAGTTTGCCCACTTACAAAAAAATGAACAGTCTCTAATTGTAATGGTAGGTTTATATAAACAGTGAGAGTAAATCCAGAAATTGACATCATATAAAAGATAAACATTGATTTGCATTAAACTGTGGGAAATAAGTATTTGATCCCCTTTCAAAACATGCCTTAGTACTCGGTGGAGAAACCCTTGTTGGACACACAGAGGTCAGACGCTTCTTGTAGCTGGTCTCCAGGTCTGTGCACATCTCAGGAAGGATTTTGCTCCACTCCTCTCTGAAGATCCTCTCCAGATCCTGAGGGTTGAGGCTGATGCTTGGCATCTGGAAGCTTCAGCTCCCTCCACAGATTTTCTATGGGATTAAGGTCCGGAGACTCGCTAGGCCCCTCCATCACCTGAATGTTCTTCTTCTTTAGCAGCTCCTGTGTTGGTGACTGTGCTCCCAGCTACCTTGAGATCATTAACAAGTTCCTCCGTATAGTTCTTGGCTGATCGCTCACCTTTCTCATCATCATCATCATCAAGACCCCACGGGGCCAGATCTTGTGTGGAGCCCCAGAGTGAGGGCGACTGATGCTCATTTTGTCTTTCTTCCATTTAGAAACACACACATTCTTCTTCTGAATAATCACACCAACAGTTGTCTCCTTCTCACCAAGCTGCTTTCTGATGGCCTTGTAGCCAATCCCAGCCTGGTGCAGGTCTACAGTCATGTCCCTGAGGTCCTTAGACCGCTCTTTAGTCTTGCCCGTGGAGGAGAGGTTGGAATCTGATAGATTGATTCTGTGGACAGGTGTCTTTTATACAGGTAACAAGTTGATATAAGGAGTACTTTCCTAAAGGAAGAGGACTTATTTAACCGTTTTGTGGAAGCCAGAATCCTTGTTGGTTGCAAGGGGATCAAATACTTATTTCCCACAGTTAAATGCAAATCAATTTGTATCTTTTATATAATGTCAATTTCTGGATTTTCTTTTTGACATTCTTGCTCTCACTGTTAAAATAAATCTACCATTTAAATTATAGATTGTTAATTTATTTGAAAGTGAGTGAACTTACAAAATCTGCAGGGGATCAAATACTTATTTCTTCCACTGTACATATTTATATTTTAAAAAATGTTTTTATTCTTATTAATTTTAGCCAACTGCTTTGCACATTTCTGAACAATACTACTTATCCTAAAACTTTACAGCTTAGAACAGATATACTTTAACATTTTTAATTTTGTGTCATTTTCGTGTGTGTGTGTGTGTGTGTGTGTGTGTGTGTGTGTGTGTGTGTGTGTGTGTGTGTGTGTGTGTGTGTGTGTGTGTGTGTGTGTGTGTGTGTGTGTGTGTGTGTGTGTGTGTGTGTGTGTGTGTGTGTGTGTGTGTGTGTGTGTGTGTGTGTCAGTTGTAAGCAGCAACAGGACCTGCTGTCATTCCTCGCTGTCGTTCTGGGCTTGGATAATCCAGCTGTCAGCCGACTGAGACTCACCTGGGAGGTATGACACGCACGCCTGACGCCGCATAAACACAACTGCTGTGTTTATATTATCCACCGACTGACACAGAAAACAAAGGGTGCAGGTGTTCTGCTGCTGTTATATTTAAGATTGAAATGTTTTTAAATAAGAGGAGACTGCTGACAAGGTTTATTTTGTCCATTTGGACTTGTAGTTTAGTCCTGAAACAAGTATCCTTAAATATATCATTACCTTTTTGTTTGCACTTGTACTATGTTTGTTTTACATGGTTTCTCTGCATTTGACCCATCCTAGTGTTAGGAGCAGTGGGCTGCCATTATGAACGGGGAGCAGTGTAGGGAACGATGCCTTGCTCAGGGACACCTCGGTAGCACTTGGTCTTGCCGGGACTTGCTGGTGACCTTCCAGTTGCCAAGCCAAGTCCCTATGGACTTCGCCACTTATACCTGTTAAACATGATTTTTGTGTGTGTTCTCAGGGTCTCCCAGGGAAGTTCAGGAAGCAGTTTCAGCAGTTTGAGAGCATAGCGGTGGGTAGAAAAATAATAATATATATTTATAAATAAAGAGTGGTATTTATTAGGGCTTACCATGTTATTAAACTCTCAGTGAATTTTTCTCGAATTAATATTTTTTATAGATACTGTATGTCTTTTTCGCGACGTTACGAATTTAATCTCAAAATTCTACCTTTTTACCCCTCTACCAGCTCTTTACTTTCTGACATTCAATCACCTTAATATGCTTAATTTTATTTAGCTTATGTTTTGAATCCAGAAATGTAAATACTAGAACTAGTATCTGTTTCCCCCGAAGGGTATGGGTTATTCTACTGCAGTAAAGTACCTGAACACTTGTGATATTACAGGATCCCTCCAGGAACCACAAGTCCTACAGAGATCTGATCACCAGCCTCAGACCCCCTCTGATCCCCTTCACTCCTCTGCTGCTCAAAGGTGAGGCGGCACTAAACACATCTGGGCTTATGTAGACAGCATTTAGTATCAAACCAATGAAATGCCTCGGAACAGGAACAACATTGTGTTGCAATAGCGTGAAGACATTTGAGGGAACATTTTAAGAAGTTCAAGTGGGAACACGAGAAATTAACTAATTTTGGAAAGCTTTTAACTGTAAATGGCTTGAATATCAGGAAATAGAACAACATTATGTTTAGACGATAAAAATCAGTAAAGATATCGCAAAAATATTTGTGCAAAACACAGAAAATTCAGAATTTAAATATTGCAAAAAATCCCAAGAGGAAATAAAACTTAAAACATCACACATATTTTGAGTGGTAACACAACAAATTGGAGGTAATGAAATATTGTACAAAACATCACGTAAATGCTTAAATTTAGAAAAAATAGCGCAAAAATACAGTTAAAACATCTTTTTCAAATATCTCAAAACAGTGAAAACACAAAATACATCTTTATAATCTTGAAATCTCTATGATTACTATAAGTGAGTGAGTAACATAAGTTAGTGTATAGAGGAAAGATTTAGTAAATAAAACCATCCCATTATATCAGTGTTAAGTTTAAAATTGAAAATACTGCTGTATGCTCTCACACAACAACAACAACAACAACAACTGAGTTTCCTCAGTTCATTATATAATAAATAATAATAATACTTATTATTATAATGTATTATTATTTATGTATATATTATTTATTTATAATTAGTTTTGTCCTCCAGCTGTGGAGCAGATGTGAAGCGCGTTAGCATGTAAACTCCTCCTCGCTAATTAGGTCTTCTGGCACACACACACACACACACACACACACACACACACACACACACACACACACACACACACACACACACACACACACACACACACACACACACACACACACTTCAAACACTCCTCTTTATCGTCACTTCTCCTCTTTGCTCCACTTTTTTTCATCTCTTCTTTCACTGCGACTCATTCAACAGACACGCACACATGTATTTCAACACAGACGCACACCGACACACACACAAGGAGCACATGCACAAACACACCCGTACACAGATAGATACAAAAACTTGCACATGTCTTTCCTCAGCTTTTACTCGTTCAGTGTGTGTGCGTGTTTGAGAGGGATCAAAATGTTGTTTCGTTCATGGCTCTTTTAAAAAAGATATATATACGTATACAAAGAAGTGCCCCGGGCTTTGAAAGCAAACCACCACCAGAGGGCAACATCTACGGTAATCTCCACCTGCTGACATTACTGATACATATCTGTTTCCTCCATATTTGATTTTTTAAATAACATTTTGATGCACATTTCAATCAAATCAAATAAGAATCAACACTGCCAATGATTGGCTTAAGGTCTTTAAAAATCTTAAAATCCAAATGTCACAATCATCATATTTTCCCGAATGGAAAATTAAAGGAATTAAGAATACAGTTCCTTTGTGAAAAACTGAAATACTTTTTCCAAAACGAAGAATTAAAAACACAAGTATTAGAAATACTAAAATACAATCACAGATTACATCTTGAAAAATGTTGTGATAGTTTACTCCATTCGTCATTAATTGAATCAAGGACAGAATCTGTGAAAATACAACCCTAAAGTGATTTAATTACGATAAACAGAAATTAGATGGTGTTTTTAGTTTTCTCTTAACGTTGGATTCATGAATGAAGTGCTTTTTGTTTCCTGTTTCTCAGACTTGACGTTTCTTCATGAGAGCTGTAAATCCTTTCACGGAGAACTGGTCAACTTTGAGAAGATGGTGAGTTCATTTAAATTGAAATAACTATTTAAATTAATATTGAGAAGAAATCCGTATATGAATGTTGTTGAACCTTTAAAGCAAGTACAGTGGTGTGCTTTTATTTTAAAGTAAGAGCCTTCCTCTTTGTCTGATAGTACATGTATATAAATATTATCCTGTTGTCGTAGCCAAATGTTCAATGAAGAAACGCCTGTGAGCCGTGGGGCTGCAGAAACAAATTGATTCGTTATTATAAACAAAATGAATGCATGATGAATAAATCAATATTCCTCTAAATTTGCCGAATAATATTAGAATAAAGGTAGGCTTTATTAAATGATTAAAGGGTAACTTGATCGTTTGTAATTTAAATGACTTCATACAAATTAAATGTTTTTACTTATTTTTGCATTTATGTATTTTGTCTTCCATCCTTTTCAAATAAAAGCTTTAACAGTAAATTGCCATGTCATCATTGTCAATAATAGACCTGATACAGTGAACATATTTATATTTCAATCAATTTTTTTCTTTTGTATTTAAGTAGTAGTGGTACAGGTTGTGCTATGTTAATCTGCACAAAATCGGATAAAAACTGGAACATTTGTGAATTTGTCACATTTCATTTTTTATTTTGAGCGAGTCTAAGTTTGTGAAGTCAGACCTCAGATTTGAAATGAAATGAAATGAAAGGTTCCGCTCCTCTTCCATCTCTCTGTTTCTCTTCTCCTGCAGCATAAAGTGGCGGAGATGGTGAGGATCATCAGGCGGTACCGGAGCAGCCAGCTAGGTAACTCACTCTATGTAAAACAGCTGATATTTATTAAACAAAAGAGAATCAAATGATATGATGTCAAATTAAAATACATGTATTATAAAAAAAATGTGTGTTTTTTGATGGATACTATTCTCCCATAATGCAATGTTAAAATAAGATGGAGGACAATTAAAATAGAAGGAATGGTTCCAAAAAGTCTCACCCAAAAGATGAGTTGGTTTGACTTCAAATACTTTTATTTCAAACGGAAAGTAAACTCCCTAAGCACACGTGTTGGACTTTGTTCATGCTGTAACATAAATAATTCATTAAGTGTTTCTAACTTCTGTGTTTTTTGTCTGTATCTGCGTCACCTGGTAGCCATGGATACAGAGACGTCCCCCTCCCACCTGCAGACAAAAGCGTACGTCCGGCAGCTGCAGGTGATCGACAACCAGAACCTCCTGTTCGACATGTCCTGCAAACTGGAACCCAAAGACACATAGAGGGGGAAAAAGACGGGAGGGAGATAATAGGAGGAGGAGAAAGCTGTTGTTCCAGCAATTCCTGCCCGGAGACAATAAAGCTAACGGATGTAGACAGTCAGAAATAAGGAAAAGACGGAAACTCAAACTGGAACCACACTACATCCTTCTCTTCATCTTCTTCGACCTGGATCACAAAAAATGTCATTTGACTCAGACTTTGTTCTTGATCAGCCACATGAAGACAGTTTATCAAACTGGACCAAAAACTGGATACACAAAAAAAAAAAATCATTTCGTGATCCAGTCAGAGTTCGAATTTGAAGATGCTTGACCCAAACAAACGGAAAAGTCAACAGTCTTTTTCAACAAGTCTTGGAAAAGTCTCAATGTGTTACGGCTGCAACTTAAGAGTCATTTTAGCTGAGGAAGGTTTCTTTTTGTCCTCAGGAGGAACCACATTTTCACAGTGTCCCGCCTCCAGCGCTGTATCCAGTTCTCTTTGTACATCTTTGGAAATGACCCGCAAGTACCTTAATGGAAGCCATGATAAGATCTGGGGGAATTGTGAGTGCTAATGGAAGCTGCCTCAATGCTCTCTTATCTCTTTTAGCATAGGACCATATTTTAGGAGAGGAAATAAGATAATGCCGTTCCACAGTTCCTTGAAGCAGCAACACATAAAGCAAAGCTCATCACTAACATCCGCTGAGACGTAAATACTTAACCTAGTGTGGGTGTAGAGGGATATCTTCTTTTACTATGTCCAAGGTTAAGGAAGAGCAGATAGGGTAGTGTTTTTGTACTACTTGTCCGCAGTTTTTATCGTCTTTTATTCATGTCAATATGGTACTTTTGGAAGGATGCATCTCGGATCTACACAAAGACGGCTGTATTGGGTAGTTTTTGGCACCATCCACCCAACATCAACAAGACGCTGCACTTCAAACAGATGACTTGTTGATCCAACGTGTTGGGAAGCATGTTGGAATTGTTTTTTACAACCATAATCCACACAGGAAAAGAAAAAAAACTTCCATGTTGAAGAACATCATGCAGACGGATCGATTCTTTATCCAACAGATGGCGCAATTGTGAAAGTTTGGTTCTTCAGGATATTTTAGGATGCATTACACCAAGAATCTGTTTACACCTGGATTCAATGTGTTTTGGGAGATTGGATCAATAGAACCATTGGGTCGTTTGACATGTCTTACGTAGTGTAAAAGCGTTCTGATGAGTCTTCAACAAAGACGAATCAGGGAACAACTTCATCAGAGCTGCGAGACGCTTTCTAAGGCCAGGTGTAAATAGGGCCTTTATCTCTTCAGTTACAAATAGAAACTAAATCATTCAAGTCCCTCTGAACCTTCGTAGAGACCAGTTTGATCGCTGATTGAATCAGTCTACTTCAAACGTCGCAAGTTTACGCGCAAGACTTCTGCGCTCCGAAAAACTGGATTTCAGGTCTGACTATATTTTTCCATCAGATTTACAAACTCTTTAATGTTTAATAAAGGGCACAACGGACCTTGTGCATCTGGCACTGAACCCTCAGCTACGATGGATTGTATCCATGGTCTACATCTGTGGTATTGCTGACCTCTGATCTGTGGTTCCTGTCAGCTGCCATATCCCACACAGAGCTGTCAGAAACTGGGTTGGTTTTATTTGATTCCTCCGTGATTTCTCAGACTTACTTGGATCCCTTGATAGGAGACGTTTCTCAGAGGACGTTCAGGATGTTTCCTCGCTGGTTGAGAGTGTGTAGATGCTGGTTTTCTACCCAACGTGATCTTAAGTGTTATGCTGAAGACGTCAACTCTTTGCTCTTTTCTGCTTTTTGTTCCAGGTCTTTGATGACACACATGAAGTGTCACTTTACAGTGTTTGAGGATACAACCAATCGGTTGGAGAATTCACGTCGCACTCGCTTTAAAGGACCTTACCGCTGTTTTTTTTTTTTCTACATGTTTGAACCATTTGACAAAAAATCACGTGCACACTGCCAAAGCAATACTCAGTGATTATTTTTCCAATATGGTGTAATTCCTTTGAGACGGCAGCAGCTATTATTTTAAGAAAATTGTCATGCAGGGATGGTTTATCAGTATATATCGCTAGCGTCAAACATATCAGTCGATAATTCAAATAAAAATGTCAAAATATGAGATTCTAGAGAAAGATATACAGACGTTGTCTAATAGAGAGGTTAAATGACCATCTGTTACAAATGTGTTCTTAAGCTATTATGAGGATAAACATTTAGTGTGCGTATCTAGAAAATATAGACACATTCACAGAACAACAAAGTAAAAGAAATGAATTAGGTTTTGTCTTGGTAGACGCAGCGAAATTAAGTGAAATCGATAGGCAACGTTCACCATAAGATACAATTAATCAACAAATTAAAGGACTTTATTTTAATTAATAATAACTAAACCTATTGAATTACACTTTCTAGGTAAAGTAGCTAGAACATGCTAAACTAGAATACCACCCTTGATAGATCTGCGCCAATGGTGCATTCAGTTGTCCTAAAGATGGTCCTATTCCGCAAGTTTGGAAGTATTTTTCCCGACTCTGGTGTGATCATTAGCTTATAACAAACAACAACACAGACCCTTTAAAGGAGACATGTTTTTTTTATTGCTCAGAGCGGCTAAACCATACTTCAAAATCAGTCAAGTAGTTCTTTAGTCAATTAATTTCCCAAATCATTTGGACACAACTTGGTTAAGTGTATTGTATGCAGTATATCCATCTGGTATTTTGGATAAGACAAACAAACTGAAAACATGACCTCCTTTGGGAAAAGAAACAGCTATGGTCCTTTTAATAAAGTGACTGAAAATGCTAATGGATGGATGGAACTGATAACCACAAGGCAGCCAATCAGCCGTGTTTACGGGACAGAATTACTCCAGGGAGATGAATACAAACTTACGAAAGAGTCGACAGAAGAAACTGTTTTATTCTTCCTTTTTTTCTCAGCGTTTGGGATCTAACTGCTGTCACATTTTAATGACCAATCGGCTGTAAGGAAGGACTCGATCAAAGCTGCCATGCCATTGGTTCGTTCTGTTGGCAATAACAGGAAGTGGAGCTTGTTGGTCAACCTATCGCAGCAACAAAGCACTTTTGCCAAACCTCAGGGCTCAGAGACACAGAGAGGTTTTGTTTACTCTTTATGCTAGATTTTCATTAGAGTTCAGTTGAGTCCAGTTGTGTTGCGATCGATTGGTTCCGTGTTTTTACAGCTGATCACACTTCAGTCATATTTACTATAATAATAGAAATCTACAGAGTTGTTGTTTTTCTGCTGTGATCACCACCAGAGGCCTGTACGAGGAAGCCGGTTCAACATAACCTGGATATGTTTGAGTTACCCAGTTTACCTAATCCAAAACAAACGCACTCTCGCCAAGCGGTCCTACGACGCTGGTTATCAACTCGTTAACTCAAGCCAGCTTTGCCCTATCTAGTTATGTGCGCGTTCACATAAAAGTGGCGGGTTAGCCACATTTGACCAATCGCAAAGTTGGAGAAGCGCACTGACAGCGCAGCGTCATACTTCCTGACAAATATGAAGACTTTAAACATCAATGACACACTTTATCCAGGATAAAAGCCACATAGCTGCACCTGCAAGGTGAATACAGCTGGTAAAAGAAAAAGTGTTTGAATGCGTACATTAACAGGTTTATGATATCACTGTCTAAGACACGATCTGACTTTAATTACATTTGACTCGAGTGTTTCGTCAACTTAATGTGTTGCTTAAAATAATACTTCTGCATACAGTATGTGACACTGAGTGTTCCACGGCCAGATGCGGCTCAAGAAGCTGACTCAGATAAGCAAATATATGATACATTATGATGTGATATGATGTGATAATGGGACACATCGACGTCTGCACTCACAGTGGAACGGACTGTAGACTACGTAATGTTACTTTGATCCGGTTACTTATGTTGTGGCAGATATTTGATTAAGCTTTCTTAACATAATAGTATAATAATAGTTATAATAGTCAGATTGCTCTGAAGATGGGAGGTGATATTCTATTCATTTTCACGTTCACACAGTCGGTGATTTTGGCTGGCCGTCTTTCCTGCAACGGCAGTTTAAACTGTATTTCCTCCGCACACTGAGCTCTGATTGGTCAGCAGGCGATGCTTTCACTGAGTTGATCTCTTATCCTGGAACCTATCCTGCTCCGGCGCAGGCTAGCCGCTCAGCATAAGTTATCTATCCCGCTAAAAAGTGAACCAACTTCTTAGGACCGGAAATCCCTGAAGTTAGCTTGCTAAACGAAAATGCTGATTCGTAGTATAGGCCCCAGGCTAGCCGTTCAGCACAAGTTACCATGGAGATCTAGCTCGCTAAGAAGAGAACCAGCGTCTTAGGACCGGAAACCCAGAGTTTTCCCTGAAGTTAGCTCGCTAAGCGAAAATCCGGCTTCGTAGTACAGGCCTCTGGTCTGAGTCCAGCCTGAACACTGACACATTGTTTTGGTTAAGATTTTTTGTATGATTTGCAAAGCACTGAAGAGTTTCCCTCTAAGATGTTGTACATATTATATATTAAGAAACAAATATTAATATATCATGTTGCTAATAATCAGCTGCTCAAAAACATACTTTTTTAATGATAATATAATATTTCAGAAAACAGTCCTTGCGATGATGTACATTTATAGAATTTTGCGATTTTATGATTACAGTCATAATGTAATTTTATCATATGCCTAATATTATTTCATAATATGCACATTCATGCTTAATATTTAATGAAAATGTTGAATTTCATTGCGAAATAAACTTTTATAGGATTAAAAAAGTAATTTGTCATGAAGTCATTTTTTATAAAGAATTCCTAAGGAGATAATTTTTTAAAACTTATTGAAACATTTCTGGTGCATCAGATTCTCTAACTATATAGAACAAGCAATACCACAAATATCATGCACAGTAAACTTGAATTATGAATAATGTTAGAAATAATAACAAATCAGACTTAATAAATACAGAAATAATGTGTTAAGTTTAATTGATACATTTGAAGTATGTCATTCTAGAAATAAACTAAAAGTTGTATTATTTTGAGATAAAATTTGAATATGAGGAAATTATTATTATATTATACTCTTACTTCCAACATGAACTGACCCTTTATCACAACAAATATGTAGGCCAGCTTCCTTTCAATTTTAATTTTATTTAAAATTTTCCGGTTGGATAAGTTAAGCTATATTCATTAAGACGTCCAGTCAATATTTTGCTTTATGGTTGGGCTGAAACTCTTCAGTGCGTCCGAACAGTGCACGTGTTTGTATACATTTTCTGAAAAGGTGTAAATGGTTTTAAAAGTGTTCTCTGTGCTCCGATCTGGTGGCAGTGAGACTTTGTCATTCTCCATCTGTACCATAACATCCTGTTTGTGAGAGCTCAGCGAGGCCGACCCTTTCACGAGACAAGTCCGCCTCGTATCCACGTCAGAAAAAGACCAACAGTTCAGCTTTCAGACCCAACAGTATCATGAAAGTCTAATTTATTTTAAAGTAGTATTTTTTGTTGTTTGGGAAATGTATGGACAGAATGAGACCATTTTGAAAAACAAGATGATTTATATAAAGAGTAACACTAAGCTGAAAATCCTTGATTTATTGAGTTCTTTCCTCGCTATTTTACAGCATTTCAATTTTTTTTAATGATGTGTGAACTGAGGCGGCTTGAGAAACGATTCTAGAATTTGCAAGAAACAAGTTTAAACTCCCCAGTACACAAATTGGTTGGAACGGCAAACACTTTTGAAAACAAAAACTTTCTAGAACATGTCTTCAATTATTCGGGAACAATAATTACAAATTCGAGAAGACAAGTTGGACTTTAGAGAACGGGAGTTCAATCTTTTGATAAAACTAACAACATTTCAAGGATACAAATTTAAACTTTGATTAAGATAAGAGTTTGAACTTTGCCAAACCTAAAACAAACTTTCAAGAATATGCATTCTAACTTTTGAGTACAAGAGTTTGACTTAAATGTGGGGTAGGTAATTCACTTCAGAAACATTTTTTGTTATATTCCATGGAATGCTCTTAACATCCCGATAGCAATGAATAAATTAAATGCTTTGACAATAAAAACAGTTCATCTGTAGAAGCCTTGGCGGTGTAAAAAGCACGACCAATCATCTGAGCCGGCTCGGCTAAAATAACTGGATGGCCTACCTGCCTGTCAGCCTTCCATCTCGTGCACAAACGTATCTCGTGCCCTCATTGGTCATGTGCACGTTCGTGTGTGTTGGAGGAGGGGCTCTGTAAGGAAGTCTGAAGGAAGGGGCAGATTTTTTTCTGCTGCGTACTTTCAAATTCTAGTGCACTCAAGCTGGTTTCCCCACTCTTACCTACCCTACCTTTAAGTGTTCTTAAGTTAAAACTTTCAAGAACACTCGTTCAAACTTTCATAAAGACGAGTATACACCTTGGAAACCAACATTTTGAGAACCAGATTTTGTGTACACAATTTTGAACTTTCAATGACACCCGTTTCAACTTTCTAGAAGATGTGTTCAAACCAAGGAGAGGACGAGTACAAACTTTCGAGAGCAAGAGTTTGAACATTTAAGCGTGACTTATTTGTAGAACATGAAAACGTTGTTTAAAATCCCTTACTGAGTCTGAGATAGAATACGTTTTCAGGACTCCATATTTGCTGTTGAGAAGTTTGTGTTGGTTTGGTCGGCTAAAACGTGTGAAACCCAGTGAAGATGACCTCAGCACTAGTCTGCCGGTGGCTCTCTCAGGACCACTTCCTGGGTGATGGGCGCTTTACTATTAGATCCCGCCGTAGTTTTGGGCAGAAACAAAAGTCTTGAATCCCAACTGTCTCTAATCCTAACCTATCGTCAACGTTTCAAATCAACTAAACCGACCAAACCTTCCAGATCTCTGACCTTTCGCAGCTGCTGCCTGTAATTCTGCTGAGATCTATCATTTTTGGATGCGGACGGTCTCTTGGGTCGAGGCTGTCTGCTGTGCCCGCATTAAAACACTGAATAATTAAACAAGTGTACATACTGCTTCCCTGTAAATAGGCAAATACTAACGGAGACTCTATTTTATGTATCAGCTGAAAGAGAGTGATGCTTACTCGATGAGAAATATTTGATTTGATGTTTTTTATTTGTAAAGGGAAAATGTACAGTGACGACCGAAAGGGAAAGAAATTATGATGAATATATGACTTTATGAATTGTACAGTTTAATCTCTTCAGTTGGATTGTTCTGTTGTTTTCTATCTAAAGCTTGGGGTTGTTTCGGTTTGTTTTTTGTACAGAAGTCGTTGTTTACATCGATTACAAGTCTTTCTTTAAGATTTCTGTGAACGTCAGACAAACGGAGTGATTGGAGCCAAGGTCTGTGAGGAGACGGGGCTTGCAGGGTTGGTGTCATATTACCGAATATTATGGAAAACTACAAAAAGGAACATTTGGAATAAGGTCATTCTATACAATAAATATACGGGCGAGTTATGAGGACATTACATTCTGAGATTTATATTCGCTATGTTATAGTGTTCTTTTATTTTTGACTAACAGTTTATAGTATTTCAAGTCACACAAAGTTGTAATTTTATTTGTAAACTATTAAAGTTTTTTTTATTTGTAAAGTTTTTTTATTTGTAAACTATTAAAGCCATATTTGACAATACATTGCTCATTTTATTAGGAAACAAAGCAAGTTCAAGATTTCCTTTGAGTTTCATTCATTTCTTATGAAACTGTATTTCATAATAGGATTTTTCTTCCTACATTACTTTATCATCCTCATTTCTTATTTCTTTCCTCTTAATTGTTAACGTTTTCCAACCACTGATTTATTTTCGCATCATAGCGGTGCACTTTATTGTCATTTTTTTTCTGCAAAACCAATACATTTTTCAAAGCCTTGTAAAGAAATCATGAAAAATAAAGATCAATGAAGGTGTTTTTGCAGTGTCACTAAAAGTGAGGCTTTTAATTTGAAATAAGACAAATCCTTTAGCATTTCTGGGAGAAATGGTCTAAGAAAACGTTATCCTAAGACATTAGGCAAATGAACGGCTGGATGTATTTCTTTTTCGGTGAAATTCATATTTGTATCCATCTATGTATAACATTGCATCTTACTAAGTGTTCCTACAGTTTAATTTTCTAAATTGATTTGAAGTCTAATTATTGAAATAGATGTTGGTCTCGTCTCCTCCAGACTGACGCTCAATCTACTGGCACTGAAATAATAAAACCTCTGGACAATAATACATCTGCGTTGAGTTTTAATTACTAGCCAACACTACGCTATCACTCTACTACTATTTTAGGTTATAGAGGAATTATGTTAGCATGCTAACTTATGAATGAATTGTTTCTGTAGATATTCGTTCCTAAAGCAGAGTATGTGGACGCTTTAATTATTTCCTGATGATGGCGCTTTTATCTGATTGACTTCACATTTGGTAGGTTTATTACTGAGCACGGCCAAACACTGCAGTTCCTCTAATGGCCACTTGAGGCATTAAAAGGGGGTCTCTGCATAGACCCTATGTAAAAATGCCCGACTATATAGCAGAAATAAACATGTTTACTGCCTGAAACCAAAGGTGGTTTTAGATTCTAATTTATGTTTTTTTAATAACTCCCCTGGTTTAAATATATTAAGGCTTAAAGTTACTCATTATTAAAGGTGTGGACATTGGCCAATAACAAAAAGGAAAGGAAAAAAAAGAAACAAAAAATATGTAACATAATATTAGAATATAATTAAATGCAGTGTCCGTGCCCATAAGAAGTTCTGGAAAACTGCTATCCAATATTTGCATCTTACCAAGCACATTTTTTATGGCAATACATGGAGCACAGGAAACTGAATACAAGCATCTAACACATTTTGCACTGGCACTGCAATAGTTCCTGCAACGTACAAGTGGCATTCTGAGTGCACACTCTTCCACACAGTTCTACACTCAGGACCATTCAGGTTCATGTGTCCCTAACGTCTTGCCATGTAAGATGGCAGTCGAGTGGCTGCGTATGAGGGGAGGTGTGTTTTGAATTCAGCTGATAGGGTCCCTTCTCCCTCCCAGGACTGTAAGGACCAGCGTGCCCCCTGGGAGGATAGCTTTCCATCCCTGATTAGGAGTAGGTTTATATTTAGGGTCAAACGTGGGGGAAGGTTGGAGCTCCAGATTAAAGGTATATAGCAGAGGGTGTGTTTGCGTGTCTGCAGCAGTCTCTGATATTCTTACTCTCACTGTTCAAATAAACCTACCATTACAATTATAGATTGTTCATTTCTTTGTAAGTGGGTAAACGTATCTGCAGCAGATCAAATACTTATTTCTTCCACTGTACATATTTATATTTAAAAACATTTTTTTATTCTTATTAATTTTAGCCAACTGTTTTACACATTTCTGAACAAACTTATCCTAAAACTTTACAGCTTAGAACAGATAAACTGCAACATTTTTATTTTTGGTGTGTGTGTGTGTGTGTGTGTGTGTGTGTGTGTGTGTGTGTGTGTGTGT
This sequence comes from Notothenia rossii, assembly GCF_949606895.1. Taxonomy (NCBI): domain Eukaryota; kingdom Metazoa; phylum Chordata; class Actinopteri; order Perciformes; family Nototheniidae; genus Notothenia; species Notothenia rossii. The sequence goes on from NC_136906.1 coordinate 30,764,769, forward strand.
GTGTGTGTGTGTGTGTGTGTGTGTGTGTGTGTGTGTGTGTGTGTGTGTGTGTGTGTGTGTGTGTGTGTGTGAGAGAGTTTCAGTTGTTATGTAACAGTTTCAGGACAAGACCCCTCCATTACATTACACCTGTTATCCCCTAGTACAGGGGTCGGCAACCCGCGGCCCTTTAAGCCCTCTGCTCTGGCTCCCCTGAGTTTAGACAAAAATAAGAAGGAAATAAAATAAAAGTACTTGTAGGACTATTTATATTTTGTTGCACGGTTGAAAATGTTTCGTATCTTGTATTTTGAGGTGATACTGTGACACATAAATAAAAAACAAAACGGTTTTAATTAGGTCAACTAAAATATGCATCACATCCTGCTACGGTCCCGCGCGAGCGCCTTTTCTTGGAGGCACTCGCGCGGGGACCCCCGGCTCGATGAGCGAACTATGGATAAATCAAAGAAAAGTACCGGAGGAACACAGGAGTTAATTCTGTGTGGACAGAGTTATATGCTTTCACAGCAAACGATGCTGGTTTACCGGTATGTTTGATATCTAGAGAGAAGTTGTCAAAGGTGCTGCAGCCTTTACGTATCGAGGAACAACATGGGAGAGGAAGACAGCTGACGATCTTCAGTCATAATTCAATGGGGTATGTAATTTATTTCAGAAAACACTTTTTGTTATATTCCATGCAATGCTCTTAACGGCCCGATAGCAATGAATATATTAAATGCGTTGACAATAAATACATACAAAAATTCATCTCTGGAAGCCGGAGCGCTGTAAAAAGCACGACCAATCATTTTAGCCGACCCAGCTAAAATAACTGGATGGCCTACCTGCCTGTCAGCCTTCCATCTCTGTTCCATCTGTGCACAAACTTATCTCGTGGCCTCATCGATGATGCACGTTCGTATGTGTTGGAGGAGGGACTCTGTCTGAAGGAAGAGGCCTATTTTTTCCGGTTGTGTATTTTCAAATTCTAGCGCACTCGAGCTGGTTTCTCCATTCTTACCTACCCTACCTTTAACTCTTTTTAGGGTGCAGCTATATGTTTTATTTATTTCAAAGTGGGCCCATTTTAATAATATTTTTTTTTCCTTCAAATGTTCAGAGGACTCCCCAAGTGCTGTTTAATTTATTTTAAAGTAGGCCTGTGTATTATTTGTAATTCTCCTTATAGGAGTTCTTTGCTTCTTATTAGAGGTTAACAGTTGTATATAATGTAATAAATAGCCTAATAAATGCAAAAAAACTGTAGTTTTTGTCTGATATAACAATAAATACAACTTTATTAGCTATCAAGCTATGAAATATGTTTTGCGGCTCCAGACAAAAAATGTTGGGGGAAAAAGGAGCAAAATGGCTCTTCTGGTCAAAAAGGTTGCAGACTCCTGCCCTAGTAGGTGGTTGCTGTGCTATAAGAACTATTGCAATTATTGATTAAAACCAAGTGGAATCCCCAGAGTCTGACAAATTAAGACAATACCAAAGAGCCTAAACCCTACGTTTTATTTTCACCTCAGTAGGCATTTTCAATATGGGTTCACGGTCTCAAACTCCTGTTTCAGAGCTTCTTTAATACTGCATGATGTACTTTTAGTTAATGCTGCCCCTATTTAGAGTTAAATGGTAAAAAACATATTGCGGTTAGTGTTTTCACTTTATCAAAGTTAATTGTAAACATTTCTTGTTCATTGTACTTTGCTTCACCTTCTGGGTTGCTGTTGGTCCCCAAAAAAATCAAGATGGCAATGTTAAAAACTAGTTAAGTATACAAGTACATGTCTACCCCCTGTCAAGGCAAAGTTTTATATTATACTATTGCTATTATTACTAAAGCTTTAACATAGGCATTACTTCTATGTTGTAACTGCCTAACTTTATGCTAATACTATCTTAAAGGTTAGCAACAGTTTCTAGGTGGTGTTAAGCTTAGCAAATGGTTTGTTGTTCCACATGCTATACTTTGTCCAGCGAGTTATACAAAGATAAAAAACTGCATGGAAACAGAATCTGAAGCTCTCTGTTGGGATGGTTCTTTTAGCTATGCTCTTCAGTAAAGCTCTAATTGGTTTGAATTGCATGGAAATGCCCAAACTCACTTTCCTTCTTATTGACTACATATTTGTTGGCCTTCTGGAGAGTAGTACATTAACTCCAATGCTAGAAGTGAAGTTCTGTGATTCTGTTAACTGTCTGTGTTTGTGTGTTGGATACGTGTGTGTGTTTGTAATGTCTCCACAATTCAAACTCATTCACCTGCTGCCTCACTCTCTCACCCAGATATCCGGTGTTCATCTCCTGTTGCGTCAGACTGTCTGTGTGCCGCTACAACACAACAACCTTACTGCTGCAAAGTGTCAAAATCATGATGCAGTTTCTTGAAATGATAAGTCTAAATATGAGCCTCATGGCTCACTTTTCATAATTCGACAAACTAGCAAAAAAAAATGAAATTGGAATTAATTCTGTTTTATATCTTGGGTCACTTAAGCAGCTGTTGTGTAGTATTTTCAATAGACTCAATCGAGAGGGTTATGGGTACAATACTTTTTATGCTGACACTTTAATTTAGAGCAACATACACTTCAATATGGGAGTACTTTGGGGTTAAGTATTTTGACCGAGGACACTTTGACGTGTTAGCTGCAGGGGGGGGTTAAAGCCCGATGGTGTGCATTCCGAGTTTACCTGACCTACATCAAATAAAAGGGACCATGAATGTTTATGCCTGTGAAATTTAGTAGGCTTTCTTTTTCAAAAATGTCCTATATTTTCATAAATGTCCTCACCTTCTAAAGATGTCCTTATATTTAACAAATTTCCTCACTTTTAACACATTTCTTAGCTTTCAACGAATGTCCACACTTTCTCAAAATGTCCTCATTTTCCAAATTGGTCTTTATTTTTACAAAGAAAATGTTTTCCTGTGTTCTAAAAAGTCCTGACCTTATCCACACGTCTTCACTTTACAAAAAATATCTAACTTTCTGAATAGATCTTAGCTTTTATAAACATTGGCTTCCCTTTTAAAAGATCTTTATCCTTTTGACAACATTTTTCACTTTTCGCAAATGTCTGCACCTTTTAAAAACAATATATATATTGTGCATGACTTCTCAAGACAATCCATTGTTCACTTCTCACAAATAATATAAATATATTTTAATAATTTATATTTTTAATGAGAACATACAGTTATTTGTGAGGACTGTCTTTTACCACACACACACACACACACACACACACACACACACACACACACACACACACACACACACACACACACACACACACACACACACACACACACACACACACACACACACACACACACACACACACACACACACACAGGGTGTTGAAAAGATCTGTTGACCAGAGACACAGATTCAGCCACTCAAACTTGACACATATGCTGTAACCCACCCCGCTGACACACACACATTTTTGACGCCCCCCCCCCCCACCCTGTCTCTCCTTTAAATAGAGCTCCTCTTGGTGTCTTCGGCCTCGGTGATCACATCTCTGCTGCTCCTCTTCACAAGCCCTCCTCAACCCAAAGCCAAGGTAGATATCAACACACACACACACACACACACACACACACACACACACACACACACACACACACACACACACACACACACACACACACACTAAAGGGACACCATTTTGTGTTTTCTCTGGACTCAAATTGAGGTTAACAAGATATCTCTTCATTCAAATTAGGTTAAGATATTATTTTATAATCTGTGGATGTATATCAGACTTTGCAACTTGTATAACATTCTGCACGAGAAAATACAAATGTTGATTTGCGCAAAGAAATGTGCAGTCCACATGTTTTTTTTAATGCACAAAGATTTTCAAAGAAATAACTGTTTGGACAAGTGCACATTTGCAGCAGAACATTTATTGCATTGAAACTTAAACAAATATTGAGAATAGACAATCTTTCCTCAACACACTTGAAATCAACTATGAATTATTTGACCAGTTTATAATAAAAGTAATTATTTTTGAGATCAGAAAGTTCATTCAATTAACATTAACATATGTCATCTCACTGAAAGATTTGATTGAATATTAACTCCACATTATTAACTATTTTCAACTGTGAACTTTTTTACAATATTTTAGATATATTTATAAATGTTTATATATTGCAGTACTTTGTGTATTTTACTCTAACTTCTCAATGTTTATATATATATATGTGTCTGAAATGTTATTGTTTTCAAAAATTGAGCAACTGGTCAGTATTTGCAGAGATACAGCTGTCAGACATCTTGCTGCGAAGAGGTTAAAAAAGGACACCGTGACTTTGATAAATGAGCAGAGCATGACCTTCGATATTTGACCCTGAACCCTAATTATACTCCTAGAAACCTCACCCCTGAAGTGTAGAGATGTTTTTCTTTTCCGCCATCTCAGCCTGAATTCCTCCCACAGTCACCTGCTGATCTCGGCTTAACATGAGCAGACACAAGCTGGCAGTCTGTTAAAATGAGAAAGCAGTCGCTTTGTTCCGTGCCATGAGCCGGGGTCCTGTTTCCAGGCAGAGAGACGAGACTTAAGGGGACGTTTTTGATTTCACATACAGCAGAAGTGTCTCTAATGAGGGGTTATTTGATATCGTCTTAATGAAGGAAACATACGATGGAGACATGATACAGAGCAACAGGGAGAAACACATCAGATTAACCCTTTAATATACATTTAACACAGAAGAGAACATATTGAAATGTCTTAATAAAAAAAACTTTATTTTTGTTTTTAAAAGATTGCAATAAAGAAAGAACGAATCAGACAAAATGAGAAAAAACACTCACAAATCAGTAGGCAACAATACAAAAAGAAATACTCAAAGAACATTTCAAGGAAAAAAAGAAAGATACACGAAGATACAAGTAATAATAAGACTTTATTAATTACAAATAATTACATTTCCCTTTTAATCCCTTAAAATAATAAATCCTCCTAGCACTTTATAACAAAATTAAATGACTAAAATACTTACAATTAACGAGTAATAAGAAGTTACTAACAAGAATCAAGTTGGTTAAATAACATATCATCTTTTTTTTTTTTTAGGTTTGCCTCTTACGACATACTAACAGACATTTTCAAGAATTCAACACACACCATTTATTACCTAAATGTAGTGCATAACTTTATTCTTATGTATGATTTTTTCTTCTTCACTGGTGTTTGTGCAGCCTACTCTCAGTCGACATGGAGCAGACATTCATCGCCGTGAAGCCCGATGGTGTGCAGAGGGGTATCTGCGGAGAGATCATCAAGCGCTTCGAGACCAGAGGCTACAAGCTGGTGGCTGCCAAGTTCGTGCAGGTAAACTGGACATCTGTTTTAATTGAGGAAATCAAGAAAAAAGTTGGAAAAGTATCCAACATTTTTACAGGGATGTATGAAAAATAAATCACTGATACCAAAACAAAATGAAAGTTAGTTCATATTTACTATCAATAAATTGATTTAAAAGCAACATTATCAGCTATAGTAATACAACAACGAGGAAATTAAACAAAATAACCAAAAACAATATACAATCTTACAACTTAATACAATGTTGTTGGTTATATTTGTTTAAACAACAACAAGAAATATTAACATGTTGTAACTTAAATACAATAACATATCAGTGATTAATAATAAAAACATTAAATTGAATACCATTTTAAAACTTAAATACAATGAAGCAAGTAAATAGATGAAAGAACAACTTAATCAAAAGTGGTTAAACATTTTGGTATAGGGTAAAATTTACTATGTTATATTTTCCACATTTGTTGTGAGGTTGTAGTGTTATTTTATCAATAAAAGTGTTTGTTGTTGTTTTTAGGACGGGCAGATGTTTCATTTAGGGACATAAGGAATCAAAGAATCGCACATGAAATATAAAATACTGATTCTCTGGGAAAAGTTGCCAACCAAAATTGTTGAGCGGGTTTGACCTTAAAGTACAAATGGGTATCAAACTTCACTCTACATGGACTTAAAAAGGTCTTAAATTAAACGTGTTAAATCACTGAAGTAGGGGAAGTTGTGCCAGCAATTCCTGTTCTGCTTCATATTGTAGTTGATATTCTGATTAAGTTAATTTTAAACCACACACACCCCATTCTGAGAAGTGACAAAGAGATAGTGTCCTTGCTCTGAATGTCCAAGGAGTGGTCCTCACTAAGATAGAATAACAGGAACACACACACATACAGTATAAGAGTTGACAGCTGTTGAGTTGATGAATGTTGCAGCTACTCTCACACACAAGGACTCACACATATCACTATCACACACTTGCTGTAGTTATTCACAGCTGCCGTGTGTATTTTTGTGTGTCCTCCACAGTCTATGTGTAGTATTGTAATCTACATTCATGAAGACGAACTCAAACTCATGTACAGAGTTTATGTAAAAAGGAGTTTTTAGCAAATAAGTTTAACCTTTTTTTTGTATAGAAATTAAAGAGTTTATAAAATAATTAACAACAGATATTAATACCTTTAATAAAATATACATGATGCAGAGATAACATTGATTTTCAGGCAGATTGTTGTATTAAATCATGACTTTTGATCAGATAAATAAAACATGATAACAAACAACTAAATAAATAAAAATAAATATAAATGTTTTGTAGGCAGTTAACCTAATTGAACAATGGAATGTTTTATCAAGTTATAAGGACAATATTTAACATAATTTATCAGAAAATTCTACCTCATAATGGTATTCAGATAAATGCACTTTATTACTTTGCAGCTTTGAGTATTTGCATTAATATTTCAATATTTTTTTGTTTTGTTTTTAGTCCTCTGAGGAGCACATGAAGAGCCACTACGCTGACCTGAAGGACATGCCTTTCTATGGCGGTCTCTGCAAGTACATGTCCTCTGGACCCGTCTTCGCCATGGTAAATCACTCACTCACTCACTCACTCACTCACTCACTCACTCACTCAGATATGCAGATATGTGTCTCTGTAGTGTTTATCTCTCCCTCCTCACACCTTCTTTGTTTTTAATTGTCTCCTTTTATGGAGCAGACTGTGAGCAGGTGTGATCAGAGACATTTGAGATCATAAGGTCAACTTGAACACTATTAAATACATTTGAAAACTCAATCAAATGCCTTGATCAAGAATCAGTAGTTTTTTTAACAAATTGTTTAATCTATATTTCACATAATATATTTGTCATTTTGAATACTTTTTTTTAAACTTTGAAAACGCTCTATATGATTCAGATTTTAATCAAATGAAAAAGATGATGCTTATTTAATCCATTTGATTGTATCATAAGCTATTTTCCTTGTCTTATTCTATCTCGGCTTGTCATTTCATAATGCGTTTATTTTGTACACAGGTGTTAACTTTTTAGAAATGGCCATATTGTTCAAATAGGTTGTATAAATGAACTTGTAAAGCATTCACCTTTAATCTACATATTACTTTGCTTCTCATTTGAAATGCGCCCCTCTGACATGTTGTTGTGCTGCAGGTGTGGGAGGGTCAGAGCATTGTGAAGCTAGCCAGGATGATGCTGGGTGAGACCAACCCCGCCGACTCCAAGCCCGGAAGCATCCGTGGAGACCTGTGCGTCAACATCGGCAGGTGAGTTTACACACACACACACACACACACACACACACACACACACACACACACACACACACACACACACACACACACACACACACACACACACACACACACACACACACACACACACACACACACACACACACACACACAATAGTAATGCCATACACAAAAAACAATACAACATAAAATGTTTTCTACCACATTGTGTTGTGACTTTTTGTCAGGACACACTTTACTTTATTTTAAAGACATCTTTATTCCTAGAACAATACTTTCAAAAGTCATAGTGTAGCAAAAGATCTGTCTTTACGACATTCTATGATGAACCTTTTTGAATGAAAAGGAAATATGGTATGATCTGTCAATGACATATGATAATTTGTACACACAAAATTATTATCACATACATAACTATTGCTTTATGTCTTCCACAATATGGTTATTATATTTCCTTTTTATTTATTTAAACTAAATACTTTGTCACACACTATATTATATATATATATATTTTTTTTAACTTTTTGAATCATGCTTTTTTTGTATTGGTTATTTATAAAATAATATACCATGACACAGTATGACTTTTTAGTGCTTTTTAAATACATGCTATAATATAACTTATAACACACAATCATCACTGACTCTGTCTATGATCCCACTGACCTTCCTGCTCTTTTTCTCAGGAACATCATCCACGGCAGCGACACCCTGGAGAACGCCAAGCGTGAGATCGGTCTGTGGTTCAAGCCCGAGGAGATGGTGACCTACACCTCCTGCGCCCAGGCCTTCCTGTATGAGTAAAGTGTCCAATCATCCACCAGTAAACTCCACCCCACTGGACCCCACTGACCCCGCCCCCTTCACATCCCTCCTCCCTGCAGACGATCCCCTGACTTGGTCTTCAGTCATCAATCCAAAACATGTCCCACTTATCAATAAAGTCTCATGTTAACAACTATCACTGATTCCTTATCAGAAATCATTTGGGTCTAACCCCCTGAGTAGCAGCTGTGTGAGGCCGTACCTACACTGTAAAATGTTTGGCTGTAAAATTACTGGCTACTAGTTGCATGGATTTCACAGTCATTTACTGTAAATATTTCACAGTAATTGACTGTAGATATTTTACAGTAAATTAGAATAAAAGTAAATACTAAATACTGTGACTTTACAGTTGCCATGCCCATGGAATTACTGTGATATAGCAGTACAGAGCTGTAGTATTATGGTACCTTGCTGTACATAAATTACAGTAATTACTTGTATTTTCACACTTTTGCTGTAGAAGTAATGCAACACATTAGCCAGTAATTTACTGTAAATATAAAAATGTAAATAATACGATATTATATTGTAAATCTGACTAGTTAACTGGGATTTAACCATAACTACACAATTCAATCAGCTCAATCAACAAAGAAAATGCCCATTTTAACTTTGTATTACTCCATTGAAGTGCAAAGTACATTTCACAGTGTCTTGGACATTACATTGCATTTAGCTGATGCTTTTATCCAAAGCGACTTACAATAAGTGCGTTCGACCAACAAAATACAAACTTGAAGAAAACAGAATCATATACAGTGGGGCAAAAAAGTATTTAGTCAGCCACCAATTGTGTAAGTTCTCCCACTTAAAAAGATGAGCGAGGCCTGTAATTTTCATCCTAGGTATACCTCAACTATGAGAGACAGAATGGGGGGAAAGAATCCAGGAAATCACATTGTAGGATTTTTGGTAAATTCCTCTGTAAAATAAGTATTTGGTCACCTACAAACAAACAAGATTTCTGGCTCTCACAGACCTGTAACTTATTCTTTAAGAGCCTCCTCTGTCCTCCACTTGTTAACTGTATTAATGGCACCTGTTTGAACTCGTTATCAGTATAAAAGACACCTGTCCACAACCTCAAACAGTCACACTCCAAACTCCACTATGGCCAAGACCAAAGAGCTGTCAAAGGACACCAGAAACAAAATTGTAGACCTGCACCAGGCTGGGAAGACTGAATCTGCAATAGGTAAGCAGCTTGGTGAGAAGAAATCAACTTTGGGAGCAATTATTAGAAAATGGAAGACATACAAGACCACTGATAATCTCCCTCGATCTGGGGCTCCACGCAAGATCTCACCCCGTGGGGTCAAAATGATCACAAGAACGGTGAGCAAAAATCCCAGAACCACACGGGGGGATCTAGTCAATGACCTGCAGAGAGCTGGGACCAAAGTAACAAAGGATACCATCAGTAACACACTACGCCGCCAGGGACTCAAATCCTGCAGTGCCAGACGTGTCCCCCTGCTTAAGCCAGTACATGTCCAGGCCCATCTGAAGTTTGCTAGAGAGCATTTAGATGATCCAGAAGAGGATTGGGAGAATGTCATATGGTCAGATGAAACCAAAATAGAACTTTTTGGTAAATACTCAACTAGACGTGTTTGGAGGAGAAAGAATGCTGAGTTGCATCCAAAGAACACCATACCTACTGTGAAACATGGGGGTGGAAACATCATGCTTTGGGGCTGTTTTTCTGCAAAGGGACCAGGACGACTGATCCGTGTAAAGGAAAGAATGAATGGGGCCATGTATCGTGAGATTTTGAGTGATAACCTCCTTCCATTTAACTGTACCCTGTACATTATGTTGTATGTCATCCTTATTGTTGTTCTGTTGTTTTTATGTTACATGTGTAACTAATGTCCTGCAGGTCACCCTTGAAAAAGAGATCTTTCAATCTCAAGGGGCTTTCACCTGGTTAAATAAAGGCTACATACAAACAAACAAACAAACAATCAGCAAGGGTATTGAAGATGAAACGTGGCTGTGTTTTTCAGCATGACAATGATCCCAAACACACCGCCCCCCGCCCGGGCAACGAAGGAGTGGTTTCGTAAGCATTTCAAGGTCCTGGAGTGGCCTAGCCAGTCTCCAGATCTCAACCCCATAGAAAATCTTTGGAGGGAGTTGAAAGTCCGTGTTGCCCAGCGACAGCCCCAAAACATCACTGCTCTAGAGGAGATCTGCATGGAGGAATGGGCCAAAATACCAGCAACAGTGTGTGAAAACCTTGTGAAGACTTACAGAAAACGTTTGACCTCTGTCATTGCCAACAAAGGGTATAACAAAGTATTGAGAGGAACTTTTGTTATTGACCAAATACTTATTTTCCACCATAATTTGCAAATAAATTCTTTAAAAATCAGACAATGTGATTTTCTGGATTTTTTTTCTTCTCATTTTATCTCTCATAGTTGAGGTATACCTAGGATGAAAATTACAGCCCTCTCTCATCTTTTTAAGTGGGAGAACTTGCGCAATTGGTGGCTGACTAAATACTTTTTTCCCCCACTGTAAGTACATCAGGTTTCATAGGGCTAAAACATTTCAAGTGCTACTCAACTGGCTATAGATAAGCCAGTCCTTTATTAGTATACAAGTGCTTTGTTAATAGTTCTATCGCTCAAAGTGGAGTCGAAAGAGATGTGTTTTCAGTCTGCGCCGGAAGATGTGCAAGCTTTCTGCTGTCCTGATGTCAATGGGGAGGTCATTCCACCATTTTGGAGCCAGGATAGCAAACCCACGTGTTTTTGCATTGCGGGTGCAGCGAGCTGCTTGTGTACAGTTTAACCATGTCCTGGATGTAGGAAGGGCCAGATCCATTCGCAGCATGGTACGCAAGTACCAGTGTCTTGAAGTGGATTCTAGCAGTTACTGGAAGCCAGTGAAGGGAGCGGAGGAGCGGCTTGGTGTGGGAGAATTTAGGAAGGTTGAAGACCAGACGAGCAGCTGCATTCTGGATGAGCTGCAGAGGTCAGATGGCACATGCAGGTAGACCAGCGAGGAGGGAGTTGCAGTAGTCTAGGCGTGAGATGACAAGAGTCTGGACCAGAACCTGGTTTTCGCTTAGCCAGCTAACTTCAGGGGAAACTTGGGGTTTCCGGTCCTATGACGCTGGTTCTCTTTTTAGCAGGATAGATCTCCATGGTAACTTATGCTGAGTGAGCGGCTAACCTGCCCCGGAGCAGGTTAGGTTGCATGCTAAGAGATCAACTCAGTGAACGCACTGCCTGCTGACCAATCAGAGCTCAGTGTGCGGAGTTTAGAGCGATCAAGTCATATTACAGGAGAAAGGAAATACAGAAAAACTGCCGTTGCAGGAAAGACGGCCTGTAAAAATCACCGACTGTGTGAACGTGAACATTAATAGAATATCACCTCCCATTTTCAGAGCAATCTGACTATTATAACATTAGCGTTAAGAAAGCTTACTTAAATATCTGCCGCAACATAAGTAACCGGATCAAAGTAACAGTACAGTCCGCGGCACTGTGAGTGCAGACGTCGATGTGTCCCATTATCATTCATGTATATCACATCATATCACATCATAATGTATCATATATTTCCTTATCTGAGTCAGCTTCTTGAGCCGTATCTGGCCGTGCAACACTCACAGTGTCACATACTCTATGCCAGGGGTCTCAGACTCAATTTACCTGGGGGCCGCTGGACGTAGAGTCTGGGCAAGTCTGGGCCGCTTCAAGTATTCCGCAAAACATTTATTAAAAAATACAACATTAACAGTTCTTCAACATCTTCTTAACATGAACTGTTCTTCACAACATAACTATGTACAGTTGCTCTTTCTTGCCTACTCCTTGCTGGTAGAGACCTGGCAGCGCTTCCTCTCACACAGCTGAGCCACATTTGGTTTGAGGGAGGAAGCAGTTGAAACCCTCAGTATGGCTTGAAGATGTGCATCAGTAAGTCTGGACCTGTACTTTGACTTATTGAAGTTCATGGTGGAGAAGAGCTGTTCACACATATATGTGCTCCCAAAAAGGCACATGGTCCGCTTGAACATCCTGGAAATTCCAGGGAAGGAGGGGGGTAATTCTCTCATGAACTGTCCAAGCTTGTCTGCTTTCCCATTCACTTCCCTGAACTTGGCTTTGAGCTCAGAATTGTACTGCAGGTCGATGAGCTCCATTTGAAGCACACCAGGGGCCTTTTCCACATCAAAGGAGAAGGGGTCTGCAAACATTTGGAAAGTGGCTCTGTGTGTCTTGAAGTCTGCAAACCGCTGATCTAATTCCTCCTGTAGCTTCACAATGGCATCAATATACTTCTCACCACTGAATGCTGTGCCCCTGTCCATGAGAGCCTTGCATGCTGGGAAATGGCAGAGGTTTTTCTGAGGGAGCTGGGCTTTCCATAACATCAGTTTTGTTGAGAATGCTCTGACATTGTCATATGCTGCACTAACAAGCTGGCCCTGGCCCTGGCCCTGCAACTTCTTATTCAGAGCATTCAGCTCCTGCGTGATGTCAACAAGAAAAGCTAAGTCCATGAGCCATTTGGGATCACTCAGCTCGGGAACAGCCATCCCACCCTTCTCCAGCATAAATACTTTCAGTTCTGTTCTCAACTCAAAAAACCTCTTCAGGACGTTTCCCCTGCTGAGCCAACGTACCTCTGTGAAGTAGAGCACATCCTCATATTCTGACTCAATTTCCTCCAAAAAAGCACGGAACTGGCGGTGCTTTAAGCCCCTGGATCTGATATGGTTGATGCATTTCACAACGACAGATATCAGATTGTCAAACTTCAAGCATTTGCTGCAAAGGGCCTGCTGATGGATAATGCAGTGCAGAGCAATAGCCTCCTCCACACCCTCCTCCTCCAGTTTTCTTTGAACAAGTGCCACCAGCCCGTTTTTTCTCCCTGTCATTGATGGCGCTCCGTCCGTCGTAATTCCAACAAACCTCTTCCATGGCAGACCGATATCCGCAATGGCATCACACAGTTGCTGAAATATCTCCTGAGCGGTGGTCTGGCCATGCATTGGTTTCACTGTAAGCAACTCCTCTGTCACTTCAAAATTGTCATCAACACCACGGACATACATTGCGAGCTGAGCGGTGTCAGTGATGTCTGTGCTCTCATCAAGAGCCACAGAGTATGCACGGAAAAGTTTGGCTTTGTCGCACAGCTGATCATATATTTCACTTGATAAGTCAGAAATGCGCTCTGCCACTGTGTTAGCTGACAGGCTGATGTTGTTGAACTGACCCTTCTTTTCCGGACAGACTATACTTGCAGCCTGCAACATGCATTTTTTTACAAACTCGCCTTCCGTAAACGGCTTTCCCGCCCTAGCAATCATCTCACTCACCACATAGCTAGCTTCGACTGCTAAATCAGCCTCGTTGCTTCCTTTCTTGAAGAGATTTTGTTGCTTCCATAGATTTTTTTTAGCTCTGTGACTTTTTTCTCTCTCTCATCTCCCAGGTATTTTGCCTACTCTGCATGTTTAGTTGAGTAGTGACGTTTGACGTTATACTCCTTGTATACAGCAATTTTCTCTGTGCATATACGGCACGTTGCGTTTCCCCTACTCAACAAAAAAATATTCGGTCTCCCACTTCTCCTGAAATGTTCTGTGGTCATCATCGATTTTTCTTTTCCCTGAAAGTTTTGATGAAGACATGGCGATATATTTTGCTTCCACTCTGTGTCACTTTTGGATCGCTCTGGATTGATTCCGCTGCGCGCATTTGATTGACGTGTGGCGGAGTTCCCTCGGAGGGGGGAGGGGCGAGGGAACTCCGCGCAGCAGTTCCCTGCCAGCAGCAGCAGCAGCAGCGGGAAAAATAAAATTGAAATATAAAGCGCAAACGTAAACGCGCGGGACAGATTAACACTATTACATGATATCAATAAAGGGGCCATGAGAAACTGTCTCGCGGGCCAGACCTGGCCAAACCGTTTGAGACCCACTGAGATAAATTAGAATAAAGTTAACTATCTAAACACTCAGAAAGTCCTTTAGCTCACCTGAGCCTCTCAGGGAGAGCTCTCCTCCAGCTTGTTGTGGAACAAACAGCTCCGTATGTCCGTTGGTGCAGCTAGCTAACCAGATGCTAACAACACGGTCCCTGCTGCTGGCACCGGTCCCTCTCTCTCTCCCCCTCTCTCACATACACTAAATGCGCTATTTCCGCACACACACAGAGCCGCGAGCTTGAATGACACAAGCACACTTTTATTTCCATGCAACTCTCTGATTGGTCTGGTGTCTTGACTCTGTTGTATTCACTGAACACGGGAAATTACATTCCTGCCGTCCTTTCTAGTGTCTTGATGAGGTTCACGTAAAGCACGGTTAATGTATATTATTATATTATATTATATTATTGAGGTAGAATTGTCCGGGGCTACAGAAAAAACATTCGGGGCAAGCCAAAATATTATTTTACCAACAATGTGGAATTTATTGGCTACATATTACACAGATTATGCACAGCGGGAGCAGCAATAACCGTCAAATAATAATTCAGACAGGGGAGCTCCGCACCCCCTGCCTGCCGCTAGGGGGTGCTGCAGCGCCCTCAGCACCCCCCTTCCCGCGCCCATGGCTGTGGGGTAGCTTGACGTTTCATAGAGGGTGCTCAAACATTTAGGGTTTCCCATTAAGGGAAATTCTACTGTAACAGTCCCCACGCATATACACAATGTATCCGCGACTGTTACAATGAAGGATCGATAATCAGCTCACGGCATATAGGTGTAAGCAGGGGTAAAGTGCTAATTTTTCTCACCTCCTCTAGGAGGGTCCAGGGGCAATATTTTAAATATTGAAGTTAAATGCATCAATCTGGTGCACTTTGAGAGCAAAATGAAGAGATCTATGGACACATCTCTCAACATCCATATGAAACACAACTGTAAACAGATTTAGTTTTTCTTTATGGATATTTTACAAATCACTCCCCTTTCAAACTTTATTCTTTTTTTACTGCCATATAGTATTTCATACCTGTTTTTCATTTATTCTCTTATTTTTTTATAACTATAATGTAATCATATAATCATATATCATATCTCATATGTATCATATAAACGTGTGCCTCGGAAATAATTGTTTACATTAATCGTGACCAAAACGTTTGAGACCCACTGAGTAGTTATATTCATGCCGCATTCGTCTCATTAGTATGTATACAAAAGTGACAGGTCACACCTCCCCCAATTATGCAAATGAGCTAAGTCCCGCCTCCCATTTGGTCGAGGTGTGATATCCCAAGTAGGTGTGATATCCCGAGTAGGTGTGAGACCCGTCGATAGGAGGGGTTGATGTGTATTCACAGGTGTGAAAAGCCCCCACTGTAGCGCCTTATGGCGTAAAAAACAAACAAAAAACTAACTAAAATAAAATAAACAAAAAGAAATGCTGTTTCAATCATATTAGTATACATAAAAAGTGACAGGTGGGCCCGCCCCTGTGTGTGTGTGTGTGTGTGTGTGTGTGTGTGTGTGTGTGTGTGTGTGTGTGTGTGTGTGTGTGTGTGTGAGAGACGGTATCCCCTAACCCCTGCTGTGGACCGGGGCTACATCAAATCTTATTTTAGCCCCTAAAGAAAACCCCACCATAAACATAATAATTAAAAATAGTATTGATGTATTTTACCACTTTCCTTCTTCATCAGACAGCCCCTTTCTAACGGGAATCTAAGCTAACATCTACTCTCGTCTCAAAGCCTCCTTCCTTCTGCGTGATGCAGGCAAATGCTGCCCCTCTCTACTATACTAATGTCACCATACAAACTTTATTGTCCTATCTAAATTAGATTAAGGTTTTAATATGATTTGTGTTAATTAGTTTTCTAGCTATGAGGAAGTCTCTGTCTACATTGCAAGGATTAGACCGATGGTTGTAATTTTTTGAGCCATTGACCTGGCTAAGGGTTTATAAGGATATCTAGTTTCTACAGCAAGAGAAAGGTGATGATGAACCACCCTGGCATTTCTTTTCTGCGTTTTCCTAACCTGGATCTGATCCTAAAAAACTCTGGTAAGTACTTCATATAATTATTCAATGTTGTATGTTGTGTGTTAAACAACCTCTGTGTATATATTGTATTTATTGTGTATTAGCACTATGATTCATAATGGTTTTTAAGTTTTGGGGAGATTGTTAACTAATGTTGAAGTGCTTTAGTGGAAGGGATGGAGTCTCACACAGTGTCTGTGAAGGTGTGTGTGTGTGTGTGTGTGTGTGTGTGTGTGTGTGTGTGTGTGTGTGTGTGTGTGTGTGTGTGTGTGTGAGACTGTGTGAGCCTGGCCCTGCCCCCTCCTCCCCCCTTCCTGCCATATTATCACTAGACAGAGGGGGGATGGAATTTAAAAACAGTTACCTTACACTTGTATTTTGTTCTCTCTAAAACACAGTGTCTGTAAAGGTGGGGGAGACTCTCTCCCCCCCCCCTCCCTTCCTGCCATCTCTCTGTTTCTGCTGATGTGTAAAATATCCAAAATAACGTTTTATATACTTACTCTCTTGTTAAAAGGTGATGAAGTTTGTAGCGTAAGCCAGCCATCAGTGTTCTAGTTTTAAGGTTTTGCATACCTCAAAGTGTGTCTGAAAGTATCTTGGCAAGAGAAAAAAGCCAAACTCCGCCTAGGCCATTAAAAAGAAACCGAATTCCTTACTACATATAACACTGTTTCGATGAAACAATGCAGTCTTGATAACTTGACTTGACTAACATTACTTTTTTAAATATATGTTTTTAGATGCTTTACTTTGATTTCTTTCATGTTATTTTAACACAACATTACTTTTTTCATATTTTTCAACACACTGTGATATTCTGTTTTTCTCTCCTTTTTCCATTATATTTTTGAAAAACTACATAGTGATTTTTAGCAAAATACAACATGCAAGTAATACATTATACAATATTAAGACTTTTTGCGATATTTTCAACACAATATACTTGTACCTTTTTTTTTTTGTAGGGCTTCAAGATATTTTGCATGTCATGCATAAACACAGTGTCATCTTTCTCGAAACTGACGTGCTGTCCGTTTTACAAAACAAGTTATATTTCTGCTTCTTCATCCTCTGAATTTTCCTCCCCCGTCCCTCTTCCTTCAGCCAGCACAACAACAATCATCGTGGATCTGTGAAATGAAACACCTCTTCCCAAAGCGTGACTTCCCTATTGAGGGCATGCTTCTAGGGCAGTAGGGTGTAAACCGATTGGCCAGATATACTAACATGCAGAATGTACGGTATGTTTGAAAAAGACTAACCATTTATCCAGTTCAAGCTGTCTTTAAGATGTGACATCGCACTCTGACTATTTCCCGTAAAATCGTGACAAACTATTGCTTATTCTTAAATGTAACCTCTTGCTTCTTGGTTGAAAATGATAGATGAAAAAGAACTTTTTAAAAAGAGTCAAACAGTGAGGGACATTATACTGGTGAAAAAACTCTCAATTCTACAGATGTCTCTCACAAAGGAACTGTAGGATACACTTTTATGTATGCAAAACCTTAATCATTTTTGAAAATAAAATACTTTGTCTGAATACATTTTATTTAAAGGCACTTTTGATTTTAACGCTATTTCAAATCGAGCAATCCGGTTTTTGTTGACATCAATGCTTTATTCTCTTTTCTTGTGTTTCTAAGATCAATCAATGTTTATTTATATAGCCCAATATCACAAATGTTACATTTGTCTCAGTGGACTTCACAGTTTGTACAGAATATCAGTATGACAATACGACACCCTCTGTCCTTAGACCCTCACATCGTACAAGGAAAAACTTCCAGAGAAAACCCCACAGTTTAAAGGGAAAAATGGGAGAAACCTCAGGGAGAGCAACAGAGGAGGGATCCCTCTCCCAGGACGGACAGACGTGCAATAGATGCCGTGTGTAAATTGAAAAGATAATACATTTGCAACATAGGTAGTCCAAATGTTTTGAAATGCATGTGTGTATAATAAGAAGATGAATCCACGAGGATATCCATCCAGGACTTATGATCCAGGACCGCAGCCACGACTCAAGATCCAGGACTCGCAATCCATGACACAGGACCGCAGGATCATCCATGACTCCGGATCCCGGCGTATATAGACACCAAAAAGAAAGAAATTTGGGGAAGCTGGGTTAATCGGAACATGAGAGTACACAGGTATAGACAGAGAGAAGGAAGAAGTAAGATGTCCCCCGACAAACTAAGCCTATATCAGCAAAACTAGGGGCTGAATCTAATCAGCCCTAACTATAAGCTTTATCAAAAAGGAAGGTCTTAAGCGCACTCTTAAAAACGGATAGGGTGTCTGCCGTCCGAACACAAACTGGAAGCTGATTCCACAAAAGTGGAGCTTGATAAGAAAAGGCTCTGGCTCCCATTGTACTTTTAGAGACTCTAGGAACAACCAACAACCCTGCATTCTTGGAACGCAATGCTAAGATACTTTTAGTTACACTTTAATGGATGCAAAACTTTTATAACCGGGTAAAATATTCATTAATTTGTAAGGAATTTTGTTTCTTTTTAATGGCCTAGGCAGATTTTGGCTTTTTTCTCTTGCCAAGATACTTTTAGACACACGCTGAGGTATGCAAAACCTTAAAACTAGAAAATGAAGTACATTGTGTTATTAGATTTTTTCTTAAAGACTTTCTCTAAAAGACAAGTTTGTGATTTTAACACTGTTTTGATGAAACAATGCAGTCCTGATAACTTGACTTGACTAACATTACTTTTTTAAATATATGTTTTTTAGATGCTTTACTTTGATTTCTTTCATGTTATTTTAACATAACATTACTTTTTTCCTATTTTTTCAACATACTGTGATATTTTGTTTTTCTCTCCTTTTTCCATTATATTTTTGAAAAACTACATAGTGATTTTTAGCAAAATACAACATGCAACTAATACATTATAATGACTTTTTGCGATATTTTCAACACAATATACTTTTACCTTTTTTTTTTTTGTAGGGCTTCAAGATATTTTGCATGTCATGCATAAACACGGTGTCATCTTTCTCGAAACTGACGTGCTGTCCGTTTTACAAACAAGTTATTTTTCTGCTTCTTCATCCTCTGAATTGTCATCCCCCGTCCCTCTTCCTTCAGCCAGCACAACAACAATCAAGGAGGATCTGTGAAATGAAACACCTCTTCCTAAAGCGTGACTTCCGTATTGAGGACATGCGTCTAGGGCAGTAGGGTCTAAACCGATTGGCCAGATATACTAACATGCAGAACGTACGGTATGTTTGAAAAAGACTAACCATTTATCCAGTTCAAGCTGTCTTTAAGATGTGACATCGCGCTCTGACTATTTCCCGTAAAATCGTGACAAACTATTGCTTATTCTTAAATGTAACCTCTTGCTGCTTGGTTGAAAATGATAGATGAAAAATAACTTTTTAAAAAGAGTCAAACTGCGAGGGACATTATACTGTTGAAAAAACTCTCAATTCTACAGACGACTCCCCCCACTCAACGCAATAAGTCCCACCCCACTCAGCAAATCATCTAAAACGAAGGACCCCACTAAGACGGTCGACCGTTGAAAACTAGCCATGGATCTGAGAAAAACCAAGTCTGATGTAACCTACTCTTATTATCACCAGGATAACGGATATGGGCTTAATGAATGGATGTTACAAAGTAGGGGAGAGGATGTTCCCGAAGAAGAGCTCTCCTCTATATCATATCCATTTAAGGTCTTTAGGACAAAAGAGGACAATGATAATATGACATATGAAGAATATCTTTCTTTAAATGATGGTATTATAGATAACCTCTATAGAAACAATATATCTCATACCACTCGCCAAGATCGCAAACGACGTTTAGCAGAAAAGCAAAAGCAAAAGTAAAGAAAACTGAAGAAAAATAAAAAGCAAAATGAAAAGGATAAGAAAAATGAAAAGCAAACGCAGAATGCGAATAAAAAGAAATGGATCATAGAACGGAAAACGAAAAAGACAAAAAGAAGGAAGGTGAAAAGAAAAAGGAACAAAGTGAAGAAATGTCAACTAACTATAGAGGATGGTGTTG
Source organism: Notothenia rossii (assembly GCF_949606895.1). Taxonomy (NCBI): domain Eukaryota; kingdom Metazoa; phylum Chordata; class Actinopteri; order Perciformes; family Nototheniidae; genus Notothenia; species Notothenia rossii. The sequence goes on from NC_136906.1 coordinate 30,785,271, forward strand.
TAGACCCATTACCGGATCATAATAATCTTATAGATCAGCTACCGCTAACCGACTGCTGCGAATGTGTTGAACAAATACCAAAAGCAACGGCAGAGCTTTGCTTCAATATAATGAGAGGAAAAGCACGATACTAAGGAATTGTCCAAATTGGCGACAGTGCCAGAGCATGTATTAAAAGACTGTTGGAGGATCTCTATTCTAGTATCGGTTGCCATTACATCGAAGGATATGCCAAAACGTGTGACGACATAGACAAAGCTTTTGAAGACAATTATATGGTACCTGTCCTTACAGCTAAACAAATCCTATGCCAGGTATTCAACAGACCACAAGAAGCACAAGAAGCCCCAGAAAGGATTACATTCAGAGCTAATAATGGTGAAACCGAAGAAGAAGCAAAGCAGATTATAATCGTTGCGGGTGAAAGGATAGAGAATTTGCAAGTGATGTTAATGCATTTATCTGATATAAAAAATGCATTCGTTTACTTCCAAGAGACCCCTAAACATCTTCTTGGGCAATGTGAATTGAACGATAAACCGATCACTGTAAATGAAACGCGGAGAGAAGCAGCAGGAGAGAGGCAGCAGTGCAAATCGTTAAGTCTATTACCTTAATGTATTAGTTGCATGTTGTATTTTGTTTTTCAAAAATATAATGGAAAAAGGAGAGAAAAACAAAAACAAAATATCACAGTATGTTGAAAAAATATGAAAAAAGCAATGTTATTTTCAAATAACATGAAAGAAATCAAAGTAAAGCATCTAAAAAACATATATTTAAAAAAGTAATGTTAGTCAAGTCAAGTTATCAAGACTGCATTGTTTCATCGAAACAGTGTTAAAATCACAAACTTGCCTTTTAGAGAAAGTCTTTAAGAAAAAATCTAATCCGACAATGTACTTCATTTTCTAGTTTTAAGGTTTTGCATACCTCAACGTGTCTTTTTTTTTTTTACAAGTCTTTTTATTTCATTATTGTGTACAATAATCAATGCCATTTCATATATTGTAATATCACAGTACACTCACTACCAGTGTGGGGACTAACGCGTTACAAAGTAACGCGTTACTGTAACGACGTTATTTTTGGCAGTAACTAGTACTCTAACGCGTTATTTTTTAAATTCAGTAACTCAGTTACCGTTACTACATGGTGCGTTACTCCGTTATTTTTTTTATATAGTCTCGGCTCCCAGACGTTGGTGAGCGGCGCCAACAGCGAGGCGAACAGAGATGAGAACTGTACTTAAGTACAGTACTTGAGTAAATGTACTTAGATACTTCCTGTGTCACATGCGGAGACGCTTTTTGGGCGTGTTTGTGTTTAGTTAGCCTACTAACAATACTATCATGGCGACGACGGAGCACAAGTCGAGTTTCTCCGCATGGAGATATGCTCACTATTTTACTTTTCTCGAGCATAAAAAAAAGAATGTGTTAGTTAAGTGTAAGTTTTGTCTTGGCGGGTCAAAGATCCTATCTACTGCTCAAAACAGCAATTCCAATCTGTTAAAACATCTGCAAAAACAACATGCTGGGACGAAGCTATTAGTTAAGACCACAGACCCAGAGCCATCCGACGCCACCCCACCTCCACCCAAGCAACAGCGGCTGGATTTCAACCGAGGGACTGCTAGTCAGGTGAAAGTGGATAAAGCCATTGCACGGTATGTTGTTGAACACGTGCAGGCTATTTCTACAGTGGAGTCACCCGCTTTCAGGGAGCTAGTAAGCATGATACTATGTCCGGGCGGCACACGGCATATGGGACGCAAAACGTTTTCCAACTACCTGGAGAAAGAATATACCAAAATGGATAGCGAGCTAAAGAAAACATTTGAGGGGCTGGAATACATCTCGACCACCGCAGACATTTGGTCTGTCCACAACAGAAGCTTCCTCGGGATAACATCTCACTGGATAAACCCCACCACTTTACAACGCGAGAAAGCTGCGTTGGCCTGTAAGAGGATAAAGGGTAGGCACACGTACGATCTTATTGCTAGTGAGATTGACCACATTCACTCTTTGTATTGAGTGTCAATAAAAGTTACCTCCACGGTTACTTATAACGGCTCTAACTTTGTGAAAGCCTTTGCCATGTATCAACCGGAATCGCTCTCTGACGACGATAAATTGGCACTTTGAAACATATCTTTGTGTTTGTGTTTATATAGACCTCATTGCTTAGCAGAGTTCAGTGATGCAAATGCATGTCAAGTTGATCAACAGATTGTATTATTCTCCAATGCAATAACAGTACTTAAATTAAGGCTATAAGGGCATTAATGGGATTTTTTTTTTTTTGGGAGCCCTTTTTTTAAGTAACTAAAACGTTACTTTTCACAGTAACGCATTACATTACAGGGCATCCCGGACATACAGGGCGTCCTGGACATACAGGGCATCCTGGACGTACGGGGCATCCAGGACGTACAGGGCTTCCCGGACGTATGGGGCATCCTGGACGTACAGGGCGTCCTGGACATACAGGGCTTCCCGGACGTACGGGGCAACCTGACTTAGCAGGGACACATTTTATACAGACCCGAAGGTTATGACCTGGACGTACAGGGTTAGACATGGCAAGGATAAACATGAGCCGCGGGGCGAATATACGTGCTGACATGCTAAGAACCACCACCAGTTATATGCATACGTACCAATTTTAAGGTTGGAGAGACCTTTGGATAGCCAGCACGGCACTGAGGTCCGGACGAATGTAGGATGAGAAAGCGGAGGAGGACCACCGTCCGAGTTGTTGCAGGGATGAGGATGAGACGCCTTGATTAGCAGCGCAAGTAGCTGCACCTATTCTAAATGAATGCCCCGTGTATAGGAGGGGTGATAACCCAGATTTAATGACAACTTGCTTTAAATAGTGATTGAACTGTCGTTGAGTTAAGGGAAAATTCCCTGAGATAAGAAATAATGGTGAGAGAGGATTAGAGGTAGGTCTAAGCCAGGGGTAGCCAACGCGGTGCCCGCGGGCACTAAGTCGCCCGCAGGGGGGAAATTGGTCGCCCGTGTGCATGTTCTAAAAATAGCACAAGTCACCATGGAGCTCCGTCTAAAAAAATTATTGAATACATTTTTCATTTTTAAAATGACAATATTGATTATAACATTTTAAAAGCACACATTTTGTATGTACATATGTAAGTGAAATGGAGATTTGGTGCGTGAAATTGAACTCTGACCCCAGATAGGTTCAGAGTTGAACTCCACGCACCAAATCTCCGTTCCACCTTTAGCTGAGACAAGCTAGCATGAGCAGCTACGATCATGGGCCTCATCACCACACACACACACACACACACACACACACACACACACACACACACACACACACACACACACACACACACACACACACACACACACACACACACACACACACACACACACACACACACACACACACACACACACACACACACACACACACACACACACACACACACACACACACACACACACACACACACAGCAGTGGTGAGGATCTGACGTTCAACCAGAACACATCAGCAGTTAGCTGTTAGCAGTTAGCAAACAGAGATCACAGCTCCTCATATCTTTTCAGAAACTGGACAAAAGTTAAACAAGTACAAACCACAGACTGTCTGTGTCATGGCGAATACAGTCGCTGGTTTATTTATGTCTGTAGGCCAGACCTGGGCACTGTACGGCCCCCGGGCCACATACGGCCCTTTGGTTGACTCTGACCGGCCCGTGTAAGGTTAATTGGAAATTACAAAATAAACATATTTTCAAATTTTACCTCATGCATGGACTAAAGCTGCAATGCTTTTATTTTGAAGTTGTTTTTTATTCACGTACATAATGACGCAATACGTCAAATCAAGACGTGCGCGTTATTGGATAATTGTCACAAGACGACTTTAGCGCTCAAAAATGTCAGCTGATGCTAAAAAAAGAAAGGTAGATGCCGAATGTAGGGTTTTCAACAAAAATTGGACTGCTAAGTATTTATTTACTGAAGTCGGAGGTAAAGCCGTGTGTTTAGTTTGCGGGGAGCAGATCGCCGTGTTCAAGGACTACAATTTGAGTCGGCATTACGAGACGAAACACGCGGAGAAATACAAAAACTTGACTGATGCTGAAAGGGCGCGCACATCGAACGCTTTGCTAGCTAAGCTGCAAAAGCAGCAAGGCTTTTTTACCAAGCTTCACACATCCAAGGATGCAGCAACCAAGACCAGCTTCGTGATATCCCACAAAATAGCTAAACACAGTAAGCCATTCTCAGAGGGGGAGTTTGTCAAAGAGTGCTTAGTGGACTCTGCAGCACTAATATGCCCTGAAAAAAAAGAAGCCTTTGAGCAAGTCCCGCTGTCCAGGCGAACCGTGACGAGAAGGATCGAGGACATTGCGGGGAATCTGGAGCTTCAGCTGCAACATGAAGTGGCAAGTTTTGACTTTATCTCCTTGGCTTTGGACGAGAGCTGTGATGTCCGCGACACAGCGCAGTTACTCGTATTTGTCCGTGGGATAACGCCGGACTTCAAGATTACGGAGGAGCTGGCAGCAATGCGGCCGATGAAAGGGACGACGACAGGGAGCGATCTGTTCACGGAGGTAAATGCGTGCATGGACACGCTGGGACTGAAATGGGACAGACTGGCAGGTGTCACAACAGACGGTTGTCCAAATCTTACAGGTAAAAATGTTGGACTTTTGAAACGTATGCAAGATAAAGTGACTGAAATCGACGCAGATCAGAAATTGGTATTTTTGCATTGTATTATACACCAACATGTGTTGTGCAAGTCAGTGCTAAAAATTCACCATGTTATTGATGTTGTTACTAAAATAGTAAACTTCATCAGGGCACGGGCATTGAATCACAGACAGTTTGTTGCACTTTTGGAGGAGCATGAGACTGAGCATAGTGACATCGGCTACCACACAGCTGTCAGATGGCTCAGCCTGGGCAAAGTGCTAAAAAGAGTTTGGGACCTGAAAGCAGAGATTCAAGAGTTTTGTGAGAAGAAAGGCAAAGACATCCCAGAGCTCTCAGACGAGGACTGGATGGCAGATTTTGCATTTGCTGTTGATGTGACTGCACTGATGAATGAACTGAACACCAAACTGCAAGGCAAGGGCCTTTTTGTTCATGAAATGCACAGCCTGGTGAAGGCTTTCATGAGAAAGATGCAGTTTCTTTCAAGCCAGCTGGAGAGCAACACTCTCACTCACATGCAAACCCTGAAAGAAGTCACACCATCAGCTGATCACCTCCGCAGGTACTCATCCATGTTAGGAGCATTGCATGGTGAGTTTTCAAGGCGATTTGAAGATCTCCGAACAATCGAGGATGAAATGCTCATGATTTCCTCTCCCTTTACCTGCAGTATGGATAATGCACCCAGTGATGTTCAGCTGGAACTCATTGACCTGCAGTCTGATGCAGTACTGGCAGAGCGCTTTAAGTCAGGATCTCTGCTGGATTTCTACTCTTCTCTCGAGGAGGAGAACTTTCCAAACATGAGGAGACATGCTCAGAAGATGTTGGTTCTCTTTGGCTCTACCTACATATGTGAACAAACATTTTCAAAGATGAAGTTTATGAAATCCAGGTATAGATCCTCTCTCACTGATGATCATCTGTCAGCTGTGCTTCGCATCTCCACCTCAGACATTCAACCTGACTTCGATGCACTCGTTAAAGCCCAGCAGAGACTAGATTTCTCTCACTGAACAAGAAAAAAGAACTTAAAAACACCAAATGAGGTGGTTAGACTACAAATGTAGGCATGTAAAGGAACCAACTAGCAGTGAACTGGGACACTTTCTTTGGAAGCCTTTTCTCAAAATCACAGTTCAGTGATGTTCAGTGACAGTTCAATATGATGTATCTTGCTGAATGTTTGGAGCACAAAGACAATGTTGTGATGTCTTAAGAATGCTAAGAACCTTTACACAACTTTCCAACAGTATATGAAACTCAAAATGTGTTTTGTAGTGAATGCGACTGAAAATTTTCACTAATATGAGTCAGAAATGGTGAAAAACGTTCACATTTTGTTTACCATTGTTTTGGGAAATTTGATTGAATAAATTACATTTTTTGTAAGGCAACCTCACTTTTTCATTGCTCAACTATAACATATACTCTTACCAGCTTGTCAAAACAATGCTATTTACTGCTTTTTATAAAGAAATACAATTAATATTATGCAGAATTGAGTTCAGCCTTTTGGCCCGGCCCTCCACAATATTTTTTGTTTCTCATGTGGCCCCATGGAAAAAATAATTGCCCACCCCTGCTGTAGGCCGTTGTTATGAGTGTGGAATGAGCATATACAACGTCAGCTTAGCCTGGTCGACCCAATCTCCATTCAGAAAACAAGCATTTTAAAAGGTTTTTCGCCTGCCGTCTTGTCTGCAGACTTGTCAAGCATTAATTCATGGTTTTTACTAAACGGTATCAGTATGTTGTTACTTCGGCATCATAATTTAATCACGGTAAAATATGTTCATTTTGTTGTAGTTGTAGCTCCCGAGCCAGCGCGTCTTGTTTGAATGATGCGAGTAAACACAGCTGGCAGCAGCGGTGAAACTCAAGCGATTAGAGCGAAGTCGCGTCCGGTGTGAACCAGGCCCGGCTCCAGGATGAAATGACTGAGGGGGCTTTTAAAAAATCAGAGGGGGCGATTTTATTTCACAACAACAAAAAATACTGGCAATGTAATGAATTGACACACCAAGCTTTTTTCCTTCTCACTGCTCTACAATCTCTTTGCTTCTTTATTTTTATTATGGATTTACCCCCTCTCCTTCTGTTCTTTTCTTCTGATCTTTAATAACAGATAGTAGATAGTTGATAGATAGATAGATGGCTGCACTTTGGTTAACAGACTAACATTGATTTCATCAATTTATAAATGGACAGGGTCTGTAATTATACCATAACCTTTTCTCCTCTATTCCTTAACTCGTCTTCCTATACAGATTTACTTACTTACTACCTACTCTAGTCAGGTCAGGATTAAAGAAAAATTATTTCCAGGATTGAATGTTCAAATCAAGGCCTAAAACCTGGCCTTTCACAAGAAAGAGACTAATATATAAACCAAATGTAATATTGGATAAAATACTACACCAAATGGACAGACACAGATTAAAAATACAAATAAAGTCCCCTGGTTTGTCTCGAGAGCAGGCCTATTTAAATGGCGGCCCGCGGGCCAGATGCGGCCCAGAACCAAATCCCGAGTGGCCCAGCCTCCCGTAGCCAAATTCCTACACTAGTACAGACCATGAACGCAACACTCCGCGTTGCATACGGTTGCATTGAAACCACCAAACCACAACGCAGCACGTTTTTTGAAAGTGTATCTAGTGGTGCTAGTAACGGTGGTCCTATGATAGCAACCCTAAAACGTGTCTCTCTCAACTCTGAAGCGTAAACAGAGACAAAACGGTCATTGATCTTGTGGAGCAGATCCAAGTCAAGCTGGACCTTTTCGCGACCGACTTGAGCAGGGGTTGGATGCTGCATTTTCCGACGCTCCCCAAACACATCACCGGCACAAATCACGGATGTGATGACAGATTTCATTGCGAGGTTGAAAGAGAACTTTGCCGGTCGATTGAATGGACTTGCTCTGCCCACAGAGGTGATGGGCGTTGCCAGAGACCCCTTCACTGTTGCAATAGAGGGGGACGTATCAACCAGAGCAAAGGAAGTGGTCCCCTGCATCGACAAGGGGAAATATACACTGGAACTTATTGACATGCATTCATCCGTAACCATGGCACAAGCGCAGCGCACTAACGGGCCAGCGAAGTTTTGGAGTGATGTCAAAAAACAGCAGTTCCCTAACGTTCAGAAAGTAGCGATCTGTGTGCTCAGTATGTTTGGATCAACATACACATGTGAATCAAGCTTTTCACACATGAACTCAATCAAAAGTAGCACTCGCTGCTCCCTGACTGACAGCACTCTCCACCAATGTCTTAGGATTGCATTGACATATGAGCCAAAAATCACTGCTCTTGTTTAAAACAAAAAATGTCCCTTCTCCCATTGAGAAAGTCAGCGATGACAAATCACAAATGAGCTGATAGTAAGCACCTAGTTTACTATAGTAGACGTGTAGTGTAGTATTCATTCATATAGTTACCCGTATCCCTTGTTATGGGTTTGTGCACTGAAGGGTTTGACAGTTATTTCTGTATTCATTTAAATGCACTTTGTGTGTCTGGGTCAAATGTGACCAAAACGTATGATTTTTTTGTTATTACTTGAGTGAAAAAATAGTATTGCTACAGTACTACCTCTTTGTGTTGCATTGGAGCTCTTTAGCTGTTTTTTTTTGTATGTGAGGACATTTATTAAGACTGCTATTATTGTATTCAGTAAATGCACTTTGTGGTGTGCCTGGTTAAAAAAAAATAACCTGAATATTTGACTTCTAAAGCAAACAAATGTAATGCTACAACTGTGCACTTTTTTCCAGATTCTGTTAAATGAATGCTAATTTGTTGTGTTTTTATGCACTTTTGACGTACCTTTGTTACAGTAGATGAATAATGAATAAAAATTGCATGTTTTTCATCGCAGTAATATGTGTTGGTTTAAAATGTGTCACTACCCGCTTTTTACAGGCCGCTGAATGTCTGGCCCAGCTGAATTTTGTAGTTATAAAATCTGACCCGACTGAATGTGTAATTGAATAGTCCTGCTCTAGAGTCTAACCGCGATGAGAAAAATCAAATCAGTGTTCCAAAATCCGTCACTAGATGTCGCTCATTGTACCAATATGGTTTATATAATACACAACACATTATTATTATTATTATTATTATTATAGTAAAAGGGCTCGCTTTGGCAAAAACCTGATCCATACAGGCAGCCCTAAATAATAACAAGTAACCATCATGTGTGGTGCTATGGGTGCTATCTGTAGTTGTCTGTCTTATTTGGTGTTGATTTCATATTGTTTTCACAGAGCTGTGAAAATGAATGTCTCCCTGGGGACAATACATCTAAACTAATTTAATATTCAATCCCACACATGACGATTGAGAACATAAATTCGTAACTTACCTCGTTTAAAGCACTTTTGTTGTAATACTACGGATTTAGTTGAAACTACTAGCTTAGTTTCTTTTGTCCAATATGTCGCGGGCAGGAAATTGAATTAGAAGTAGAAGAAGAAGAAGAAGTAGGTAGAAGAAGAAGTAGTAGAAGAAGAAATACGCTAACGCTACAAAACGCACAACACTCACTCTGTTTTTACTGACGACATGTAACATTTTATTTCACCTTGCTCTGTTTTTTAACACACGTTCAAAAACTGGAACATTTTCGGGAGTTTCAACCGGGTACCAGCCACCAAAAACGTGGACTTTGCCCAGAAAACGGGGACGGTTTGGTCACCCATCCGACTGTGTTTACAGCTAAGCACACACGCTAACATTAAGACTACAAGCTCACTTGGGGTAGAGGCTTTTTTACACGTTGCTTGACTGCCTGCCCACATATCTGATCCAAACATAGTAACGTGTATTGGGGAAGATAATTATTTAAAGTTATTATTTAATAATTGTGACATTTATTGTACTTTTTGATGGATGAATGATGCTCAAGGTGAGGGGGCAAAGAATACAACTGAGGGGGCAATGCCCCCTTTTGCCCCCTCGTGGCGCCGGGCCCGGTGTGAACGCAGCATTACAACGACCCCTGATAGATCTCGCGAGAATGTGCATAAATATAGATACATTTTCATAACAAAACAATGGGGTTGCTATAGCAATGGTAAATCATTGTTAATAATTATTGGCAGGAATAATTAACATTAACATGTGATCAGACAGTCCTTCACATACAGTAAATTAATATGTATTCGGATTATTATTAATAATAATATTATCATTAAAGGTGAACCGTGTAATTATGTTATTCAGGAAGTTTGTATCAAGTTTGTAGCCCTTCGTATTACTCAGTACCCTTGAAGTAGCCCTCGGTGACAAAAAGGTTGGTGACCCCTGGTCTAAGCTGTAGGAATTTGATCATGGATTTATAAGGGCAAGAACTGGGAGTCGTTGCGGGCGGCGATGACGGAGCCGGCGCCGCCGCATTTGGAGTGCTTAAGATGTAAGCTAAAATGGCTGGCGTGAAAGGACATGTCAGAAAAGCTGACGTCTCGACTGGAATCGAACGTTACTTCATAGGTGATATTCACAGCTCCTGAGGATCCGAACTCTCTTGTGGGCTGACTGCGGTGATCTATGGATGAAATGAGAGAATTATACGGGGACAGAGAAGATAGTTATTGACTAGCGTAGGACTAGAGTGGGATAAGCATGGATGGACGCGTCCTGGTTCACGCGAGCATCAGGCCCTTCCGGTCAAACATGGAAATAAAATGCGAGGATGTCACATCCTGGCTCGCAAGCCTGAGACCCTTCCGGTCAAACATGAAATAAAAATGCGTTGATGTCGTATCCTGGCTCGCACGAGCCTGAGACCCTTCCGGTCAAATGACGGTTGACATGGAAAGTGACCTGAAATGAAACATGTGACACGACATGACCTGCAAGAGTAAACGTGCCTGTGATCTTTAGATTGAATGATACAATTAGAATTCGGATAGAAACAAGACAATGATATGTGAGCTGATATGCTAATGATGCCACCACCAGTTATATGCATATTTCCCCCAAAACAAGAATGTGCAGTACACGTCCTTCAGGTTTTTTTTTTTCTTTTTTTTTTCTTGATGAATACTTACCACTAGGATGCATAAATACCGGGTTTAGGGTTCTAGAGATCTTTGGATGGCCAGCACGGCGCTGATGTCCGGGCGAAGAGGGAGATGTAGACAATGTAATGCAGCTGTTAGCATGAGTACAGTGATGCATGAATATCGCAAGCCATGTGAGCATGAAACCAAAATATAAATGAAGTGCAATATGCGCAGCATAAAATGATGTACGCTTAGGAAAATACTACATGACCCGTGATATAGACTAGTTTAATTAGCAGATTAATTACGCCACGGTGAGACATAGATGCTGATATGCTTGATTGGGTGATTAAGACTGTCTTCTATCATCTTACATGAACTTCTCTTTCTCCCTGAAAGAAACCCCCCAAAACCAACGGATGGGCAGCATCCGTGACTGTGAAGCTTGAAACTGCGGTACTTAGTGAGCATTGTGACGGGTAGTAGTTACCCAAACTGCATAACTCCATGCTGTAACACGTTACACTAGGGTGACCAGACGTCCCCGTTTTCCGGGGACAGTCCCCGTTTGTATTGGCCTGTCCCCGGTTGAAACTGTCCCCGGAAATGTCCCTGTTTTTTAATATATGTTAAAAACACATAGCAAGGTGAAATAAAACGTTTCATGTCAGGAAACACTAGGTAAACACAGACTGTGGTCAAGCCAGCCCCCACTTCGGAAAACAAAGTCAAGCCAGCCTGCACGTTGTATTGCGGTGCACGAATATCCTATGCATTACAGTAGAGGACTGTAAAAACTGCCTTCAAAATAAAAGCGTTTACTTGGTCAATAACGAATATACCTAAAAAAAACGCACCAACATATATATATATATAACATATATACTGGAGCTTAAATTAAGAAATATTTACTATATAATGTGATCAATAATAATTTAAAACAAACTACGTAAAACTACCACATTATAACTGAGTGAATGTAAAGTGTAAGTATACAGTTATGACGACATATCTGACGTTTCCACTGGGTGACTAATTTCAATGGATGTTGACGCCATCTCACAACACTCTTAAAATAAAATTACTTTCTGGAGCACAATTTAAAATGTATGCTGTTTAAAATCTCAAATTAGATCTATTGTCCATCTATATTTTGATTATTATTTATTGGAAACTGTCCATAATCAAAGAGTCATTCGAAGTCAATTAAATACTTATTTCACTTCAGGGTGTAGCAGGACACCCCATCTAGTCAATCAGAGAAAATCAGGACATTCTGATGTAGAGTTTCAAAATAAAATACTTTTGAAATCTCATATATGGGCTATCATCCTTCTGTTTGTATCCAACAGTTAAAATGTTCCCGTTTTTTCTTTAACAGTGAAGAAAATTGGATACGTTACTGATATATTGACCGCAAAACTCAAAATGTCCCCGGTTTTAATTTGGAAAATCTGATCACCTTACGTTAAACCCAACACTGCCTGGAATTCACCTTAACCCTGAACTAAAGGCAGCAATGCATATAACGAACATCTCGTGAATTTGTTGCAAACTGCCTCTTGCCAGCGCTACCCATCTTTACAGACACTGTGTTTTAGAGAGAACAAAATACAAGTGTAAGGTAACTGTTTTTAAATTCCATCCCCCCTCTGTCTAGTGATAAGATGGCAGGAAGGGGGGAGGAGGGGGCAGGGCCAGGCTCTCTCTCTCACACACACACACACACACACACACACACACACACACACACACACACACACACACACACACACACACACACACACACACACACACACACACACACACACACACACACACACACACACACACACACACACACACACACACACACACACACACACACACACACACACACAGTGTGAGACTCCATCCCATCCACTAAAGTACTTCAACATTAGTAAACAGTCTCCCCAAAACTTAAAAACCATTATGAATCATAGTGCTAATACACAATAAATACAATATATACACAGAGGTTGTTTAACACACAACATACAACATTTAATAATTATATGAAGTACTTACCAGAGTTTTCAGGAACAGATCCAGGTCAGGAAAACGCAGAGAAGAAATGCCAGGGTGGTTCATCATCACCTTTCTCTTGCTGTAGAAACTAGATATCCTTATAAACCCTTAGCCAGGTCAATGGCTCAAAAAATTACAACCATCGGTCTAATCCTTGCAATGTAGACAGAGACTTCCTCATAGCTAGTAAACTAATTAACACAAATCATATTAAAACCTTAATCTAATTTAGATAGGACAATAAAGTTTGTATGGTGACATTAGTATATTAGAGAGGGGCAGCATTTGCCTGCATCACCGCAGAAGGAAGGAGGCTTTGAGACGAGAGTAGATGTTAGCTTAGAGTCCCGTTAGAAAGGGGCTGTCTGATGAAGAAGGAAAGTGGTAACATACATCAATACTATTTTTAATTATTATGTTTATGGTGGGGTTTTCTTTAGGGGCTAAGATAAGATTTGATGTAGCCCCGGTCCACAGCAGGGGTTAGGGGAGACAGTCTCTCTCTCTCACACACACACACACACACACACACACACACACACACACACACACACACACACACACACACACACACACACACACACACACACACACACACACACACACACACACACACACACACACACACACACACACACACACACACACACACACACACACACACACACACACACACACACACACACACACACACACACAGGGGCGGGCCCACCTGTCACTTCTTATGCATGCTAATGTGATTGAAACAGCATTTTCTTTAGTTTAATTTATTTTTGTTAGTTTTTTTTTTTTTTTTTTACGCCATAAGGCGTTACAGTGGGGGCTTTTCAAACCTGTGAATACACATCACCCCCTCCTATCGACGGATCTCACACCTACTCGGGATATCACACCTACTTGGGATATCACACCTCGACCAAATGGGAGGCGGGACTTAGATAATTTGCATAAATGGGGGAGTTGTGACCTGTCACCTTTTTATGCATACTAATGAGACGAATGCGGCATGAATATAACTACTCCACTGAGATAACTTAGACTAAAGTTAACTATCTAAACACTGAGTCTCTCAATCTGAAAGGAGAGCACTCCTCCACTTTGTTGTTGAAAAAGCTCATTATATCTGTTAGCGTAGCTCGCTAGCACCAGAAGTTAACAACAATGATCTCCGGTACCGGTGCGCTCTTTCTCTCTTGCTTGCACACTAAATGGCTCGTTCCACACACACAGAGCCGAGCTTTAATGAAACAGCGAACCAGACTTACTTGTACTGTATCATATTATTTTCGAATCAATCATTTTCCAAATTAAGATTTTTTTTCTTTCTCCTTGTCTCTTTATTTCTCCTGGTCTCTCGCTGTCGTGCCTCTGCGGCCCCTAGGGGGTGCGCGCCCCCCACTTTGAGAACACTGGTATAGTACTGTATGTTGAAATATATCAGAAAAAACGAATAAAACTAATATTATAGTATGTGTAAACTATTCCCAAAAATGTATGTTGAAATATATTAAATAAAACCTCATAAAATAGTATGTCAGAAAGAAAACGTCATAGTATATGTTGAACATTTTGAAAAATACGTCAAAATATATATATATTTAAAAAATGCATAGAATAGTATGTTGAAAGAAATCCTCTTATGCATGGGTTAATACTATGTATAAGAGGGTCGACATCTTATACTATGTCGAAATGTCTGAGAATTTTTTTTCAGACAGTATGTATAGTATGTCCCAAATAAAACATCGTAGTGCAGTATGATATGTCCCAAAATATCAGTAAAAAACGTCATAATATACTAAGTAAAAAAAACTTCATAATATACTAAGTAAAAAAAAAACATTCATATTTGTAGTCATTATGGTTTGTCGAAATATATCAGAAACAACTTCATAGTATACAAAGTAAACAAAAAATGTCATAGTATAGGACAGGGCTATTCAACTACACATTCAGTTGGGCCAGATTTTATAACTACAAAATTCAGCTGGGCCAGACATTCAGCGGCCTGTAAAAAGCGGGTAGTGACACATTTTAAACAAACACATATTACTGCGTTGAAAAACATGCAATTTTTATTCATTGTTCATCTAACAAAGGTAGGTCAAAAAGTGCATAAAAACACAACAAATTAGCATTAATTTAACAGAATCTGGAAAAAAGTGCACAGTTGTAGCATTACATTTGTTTGCTTTAGAAGTCAAATATTCAGGTTATTTTTTTTGAACCAGGCACATCACAAAGTGCATTTACTGAATACAATAATAGCAGTCTTAATAAATGTGCTCACATACAAAAAAAACAGCTAAAGAGCTCCAATGTAACACAAAGAGGTAGTACTGTTGCAATATCTTTTCACTTTTCAAGTAATAACAAAAAAATCATACGTTTTGGTCACATTTGACCGAGACACATTACAAAGTGCACTTAAATGAATACAGAAAGAACTGTCAAACACTTAAGTGCACAAACCCGTAACAAGGGATAAGGGTAACTAACATATGAATGAATACTACACTACACGTCTACTATAGTAAACTAGGTGCTTACTATCACCTCATTTGTGATTTGTCATCGCTGACTTTCTCAATGGGAGAAGGGACATTTTTTTGTTTTGAACAAGAGCAGTGATTTTTGGCTCATAGGATGTCAATGCAATCCTAAGACATTGGTGAAGAGTGCTGTCAGTCAGGGAGCAGCGAGTGCTACTTTTGATTGAGTTCATGTGTGAAAAGCTTGATTCACATGTGTATGTTGATCCAAACATACTGAGCACACAGATCGCTACTTTTTGAACGTTAGGGAACTGCTGTTTTTTGACATCAATCCAAAACTTCGCTGGCCCGTTAGTGCGCTGCATGTCAATAAGTTCCAGTGTATATTTCCCCTTGTCGATGCAGGGGACCACTTCCTTTGCTCTGGTTAATACGTCCCCCTCTATTGCAACAGCGAAGGGGTCTCTGGCAAAGCCCATCATCACGTCTGTGGGCAGAGCAAGTCCATCTAATCGACCGGCAAAGTTCTCTTTCAACCTCGCAAGGAAATCTGTCATCACTTCCGACCCGTACTCAAGTCGGTAGCGAAAAGGTCCAGCTTGACTTGGATCTGCTCCACAAGATCAATTACCGTTTTGTCTCTGTTTACGCTTCAGAGTTGAGAGGGACATGTTTTAGAGTTGCTATCATAGGACCACCGTTACTAGCACCACTAGATGCACTTTCAAAAAACGTGCTGCGTTGTGGTTTGGTGGTTTCTATGCAACGCGGAGTGTTGTGTTCATGGTCTGTACTAGTGTAGGAATTTGGCTACGGGAGGCTGGGCCACTCGGGAGTTGGTTCTGGGCCGCATTCGGCCCGCGGGCCGCCAGTTGAATAGGCCTGGTATAGGATGTTGAAAAAATACCTATATTTACACTATGTTGAAATGTATCAGAAAAAAACCGTCTTGGACTGGTGGCTAAGAGGTGCCAGTTCCCCTCCTGGGCACTGCAGAGGGGTCCTTGAGCAAGGCACCGACCTGCTCGCCGGAGAGACTGGCAGCCTCTTCGCTCTGGCCCACTCCAGATGCATGTTTATTCTACCTGTATTCGTATAACTGCATTACAGTGCCAGCAAGGGACCACCTTCCGGTATACTGTGAAAACTGAATTTCCCCCTGTGGGGATAAATAAAGGTACATGGAAGAGTTGTTGTTATGGCTGCCGGATTTTGCCCCCCCTCCGTCACTTTGGCCAGGATGGTCCTAGTCTCACCAGAATCACACTGGTGGTAGTTATTCCCCTTTAGTTCAGGCAAACAAAAACAATTTACTCAGGTGAGATATACAAGAAAACCTCATAGTAGAGTATGTCTAAAAATATCACAAAAAAAACGTCATGGTGTAGTATGTTAAAAAAACCTTGATCAAATAGTCAAAACACCGCATTCTTAGGATGTAAATAATATCGGAAATAATGTGCAA
This sequence comes from Notothenia rossii, assembly GCF_949606895.1. Lineage (NCBI taxonomy): Eukaryota > Metazoa > Chordata > Actinopteri > Perciformes > Nototheniidae > Notothenia > Notothenia rossii. The sequence continues at coordinate 30,802,000 of NC_136906.1, forward strand.
AACTCGTTATTTTCTCACATTTTTTTTATTGCATAAAAATGTAAAGTGAGTCATCTAAATGTAATAAATTCTTTACAATCATGCTGCCAAAAATTGCACAATGTATTAAAAAAAGCTTCATGAAAGTTAACATCAGTACATAACTACCTTTCTTTTGTCATACACTTATAGTATATAGATGTATATCTATAAATAGATTTTTTTGTACGTTTTTAAAGAGCTCAGTAAGCGTCATGTTCACAACACGAACATCTGGACAAAATGGACATTAACGCAGGTTTTCGTTAACCTTATCAGTGTGGGACACAAATAGATTCAAACCTAATGTTTTTTTTGTATCCAATGGTACATAATTATAGTAAAGTATTTGATTATTTTACTATTTTAAAATGAACACTGTACCAAAGGAATATAAAATAAAAAAATGTTTTGCACATTGGGATTGAGTGGTTTTTTGCACATTTGTTTGAGACCCGATCCAATCCTGATCCAGTGTTGGATTGGTTCAAACAATTAGCAACTGATCAAAGCCCTTCAATCTAGAGTTAATAAACGTTTGACCTCGACTTAACAATCTTCATATATTGTATCAATGAAACTCATGATCTAGTGGAATGTCGTATCCAATCATGTCTTGGTCTGACTTTTGGTTTTTGTGCAAGATGTTGGCCTTTTTGCCCAATTTAATCATCTCAAAAACGTTACAATACATGTTAAATGTTTTGACACAAGTCCAAACTTTTGGACCTGATTCAAGACCTCTAATCTCGAAATAAAACACTAACTCCAGAAATGTGTTCACGGTACTTTTTTATAAATCCCTCATCTTTCTTCACAAAATCTTGACCAAATTTCATCCGAACATTGTTTAGTTGTGATTCCAGTGCAACATTTCGTACCCAATGCCAGTCATCTAATCACAATATATTAAACTCCTGATTTTGATTTCATTATATAAAACATATTGTACTTAACCAAAGGGTTTTGTTATCCAATCCTGTCAAGGATTTATCCAACGATTTTTATCTGATCACATTTTTGACCCAAATTCTCCAAGGCATTAAACTCATTACCTTAACTTATTTGTCTCTAAACTTCAGTTCTAGTTTTTTGTACCAGTGTGTCATATTTTTTACTTGAGCTGATCAAAGATCTTTAAGTCTTTGTACCCTAATTCAAGATCTCAAACGTCAAGATAAAAATTCACGATTGGTTTGATCGTGTTTACCCGATCACTAATTTCAACACATTCAACTGATGACCTTAACTCGGTTATCTCAAAATGTGTATACTTTTTTCTGTCTTTGTAACTGGTTTTGGTTCCTTAGTCATTTAATCTCAAGAAATTAAACTCCTCAGGGTCATTTAATTGTCTCCAACATTTTGTACCTAGTCAAGTTTTGTCCGAACTTTTGACCCTATATCTTTAGCATCCACACTTTTTGAACTGACTAAGACTGGAGTTAGAACAACAACTCTATAATGACACAGAGTCATGATAACCGTTGAACTATGTTCGATACATTTAAATAATCCTTAGATTCGATACGTTGTCAGTTGTGATCACATAAAAACTGAGATATTGGGTTTGAAGAAACTAAAATCAACCACAGCTAATCTTCCGGTCACAATGAAGTATTATTTTTCTTACGGTCCCACACCACAGTCAACTAAAACACTGCTACATTAGACAAAACATTTATAAAACCCATGAAGTCATCTTTCCAATCACTGATGTACACAAATAACATCACAAACTGACAAGGAAGATAGCAAAATTCAAGGTCTTAAACTCAACTCTCAACTTGCGTCATAGCAAACACAAATATTTTTACCTTGAAAGACACATCAATCATTTTCTCCTTTTACAAAATCTGCTGCTTCCAAAACATGACTTCTTCACCGGGCTGCAGAAAGTCTGTCAAAATCCTTTCGTAGAAACGTTATCAAATGTGTATGTTTCATCCTTATATAGCACCATAAAACAAATGATGGTTAGACGTTGTTAAAGATTACATAGAAAAAGACAACACTAACCACACACACACACACACACACACACACACACACACACACACACACACACACACACACACACACACACACACACACACACACACACACACACACACACACACACACACACACACACACACACACACACACACACACACACACACACACACTTTGGATAAGTATTCAGCTTATCTACCTTCTTTAGAGTTATTAGTGATTTAAGATTAATTATTAAATGGGGTACATAAGATAAAATAAATAAATAACTTTGACTTGATTTTGTTCGCAACATTAGACCTGTCCTCTAATCTCTACTAGAATTTGATTATATCTGACCTGTTGATTCATCATGCCTCTTCCCCCTGAACAACTATCACCCAAGGAAAGTAATTGCAAAATACTTAGATAATAATCACAGTTAAATTCTAAGTAACTAAATCAAATATGAGAACATATTTTAATAATTTGGAGTTCCTTGGTAACAATGATGCAATAGAAAGTCAACATTTTAGTTGCTTTGACAAAACATTGCGAAAATGTAGTTACAAATTATGAAATGAAAAGTCAAAATGTTTACTTTAGTAGGAATTGTTGGAGGAAGTCAAAGTTTTAAGTCAAAATAAAACAAAATTACATTTTTACTTAAATGTTCTCTTTACTTGTCATAAGAGTGTCCGTAGTTTAAATTATATTTACCTACATTAAATACAATGTAATTTTCAGTGTTCATTTTGGCACCAAATTTGAATGTCTTTTTGTGATACATTTTGCATTTAAAGCTCAGTAAAACATTATGTAAACGTTAGCTCTCTCTTTTAAAAATTATTATTTTTAGAGTTGTTTTTAGTTTTTAAATATCCAGCATAGGTTGTTCACGGACTGTTATCAACTAAACTAACTTGATAAGGATAACATTTTGAATTTGGTTAGTTTTTATTTCCAAAGTTTGAATTTGGTTAGTTTTTATTTCCAAAGTTACTCCTTATTTAGATTGTCTAGATTTTGACATTTTTAAATTTGGAACCAAGATGTAATCAATTATTTGCGATTGACACTGACAAAAATCTAAATTAGATTAGATTGACTTTTACACTGCAGTTGCTGTCGAGTGTAGCTGTACTATAATGTCTGCGTTATAACCTATCATTGTTCCAAAAACCCAATAGTATGTTACGTTTCGTAAATTGAATACTAGTAGTTTGCTAAATATGTTATGACAGTAAAAATATGTCAATGTTGTTTTTTTTTGTTCACACAGGACATGAAATGTGAAACCTTGTGTTTGTTTGATCTGCCCATTAACCAAAATGTACAAATGTAATCCGGGAATTATATAAATTATGTTTCCCTCCAATCTTAATTGACAATGCAGTTTTCTTTTATGAAAACCTCATTTTTAGGAGCCCTGTCCGGTCAATACAAACTAACTAGGCGATACACATTCAAAATGATTCATTATTTAAAGTCACTTGCTGTTTTTATAGATTACTGCAATTTTACCAAATCTACAATGGCACTTACATAGACAAGTGTAGACACAACTGACACTTAGCATTACTAAGACAAACACATTTTACAAATATTTTATCCAATAACGTTTTTAAAGGCATCTTTTGTTTTATGTTGTCCTTTTACACCAAGGCGTTTTCATCTCAATAAACTGAGCATCTCTAAAAATGATTACTACTTAAATTAAAAATATTTGTAAGCATAATTATATTGTTTAGTGTTAAATTTAAGGTATGTCTTTTTTCTTTTTCTTTGTGTAGCTTTATTTAAAATACTTAAAATACTTAGTCGTTTTTTTTTAAAAATGGCAATCTTTACTAGAGTTTTTAAATCAAAAATACTCTTCTATGTTTTTGAAATAACCTCTGCTATACCATATTATACTTTTTTGTTCCAAGATCCATTTAATCCTTACTTAATACACTTTTTGTGAGGTATCAATAGTTAGCAAAATAAAACATTCATCATAACTCTTTTAGATGTCGGACAAAGTTGTTATTTATGGAGGGGAGTCTGACTGTGCATTTCCTGTTTCCATCAAAACCCTTCACATTCATACGGTCAAATCAAGTGACTCCTGGGAACATTCCAGTACAGCTTGAAGTTGTATTTTTGCTTTAAAAAAAACAAAAAAACAAGGGAAGAACCAGAGGAAGCTTACTTAGCTTACAGCCGTGTTTCTAACATTCAGTTTTCAAATGAAAGTCGTCTTTTGAAAACATTCTTTTAAAAAATAAAAACAATGTTATTATAATAAATTTAACTATTGACACATGTAAACCAACATTGTTTTTTACATATAACTGCTTAATTATTTCAGATTTTAATGAATTTCATGTGCCTTTTATGTTTTTTTAATTATTGAATGAAGTAAGATTTTATAAACTTAAAAAGCTGCCAGAATGCTGATTTATATAGCATTTTTTAAATATGAAACAATAAGGTCTGACATTTAGTACCAACTAAACTTATTGCAATCGTTTGGACGTTTAGTTATTGCAATTACTGTGGCAGAGCACTGTGGCTTTGATTTAACTGATTCTGAACACACAGAAACAATATTCAAATAACTGGAGCTATCGATTATCTGGCCTGCTGAGAATGTGTTACCCTGCACACTTGCAGCAGTGTTCAGCAGCAACAAAACTAAACAAGAGTAACTCTTGTTGGCTGGTTTCTTGCTTAATGGCATCCTGACAACTTGTTCCAAACCACAGCATGCGCGCACGCGCACACACACACACACACACACACACACACACACACACACACACACACACACACACACACACACACACACACACACACACACACACACACACACACACACACACACACACACACACACACACACACACACACACACACACACACACACACACACACACACACACACACACACACACACACTTTTAAATGACTGCTAATCTCAACATGACATTACACAGCATCCAGTATCATCATTACGTCAAGTTTTGACCCTTGAACACACAACATCAACACCTAACACATTCTGGCTTTGTAAAAAATCATCATAAAAAAGTTCCGTTATTTTTTCCTCAGTAGACATATAATTTTCTCAGAGGAACCAAAGATGAGTAACACTGTCCTGGACGTAGCTGTATATCATCAGCTTCATTATCTAAACTTTCTCTGCATTCTTGTTTTCTTTGCCCTGGTTGCCCAGTCAGAAAACTCTTAAGAGCATGTAGTGAACGTTCCAACAGCCATAGGACCATAGGACCATTTTCCTCACATGGTTAAGAAACCAGCAAATGGCGGCAGACATTTTTGGAAAGGATGATTAAGGGCCCGGTCAGACCAGAAATAATTATATAAGAAATCATTTCAGCTGAAAATCAATTTCATTCAAAACTAATTACAACAATTTGCTCATTAAGAAATCCTGATAAAATCACAATCTCTTCATAAGTGGCTATTGCCATGCTAGTTAGCTGGAGGCATTTTGTTGATGGCTAGTGCTACTGTAGTTCTAAAAAAATATTAAATAGACTTTAAATAGCAAAATACACAATGAAGTCATTGTGCTGAGATGTAATTAAATTCATTCATTTGGATTTTGTCTGGCTAGCGGCTGATAGTAAGTTCTTCACTGGCAGTAAGTAAATAATATGTTAGCTTGGCATGCTATTGTGGCTGGTTAAAATTATTCCAGTAAAAACACTGCAGCTCTAATAAAACAGATTTTTGCAAGATAAGAATAATACAATAATGTTAATAAAACAATTTGAGCCAGTAAAACATTTGGCTGGTATGAAACAGTTAGATGTCTGCTAGCTTAGTGTGCAATAATTGTAGCAGGCTTCAACATGTTTTCTGCAAAAATACTGGAACAAAATTAAAGGAACAAAAGCCAAATGTGATATTTCCTGTTGAGAATGGAGCAGCTTCCTAACTGGCAGTTAGCAGCAAGTTAGCTTGGTGAGCTATTTTGTCTGGTTAACAAAAGCACATTCCAAGCTAGCATGTTAACAATTAGCTTACATCCGTAAATAGTAATTTTGCAATCATATACCATTTATATTTAGCTGCTATATTAAATATATTCCCTTATTTACAATTAATATATTTTTGTTTAATAACCCAAATGTGTTTCATTATTCCTCGTACTACTCAGACAGATACACAAGGATTTTAATACTACGTTCAGCAGTCTTGTTTATACATTTGTTTTTGAAAAGTTGTCACTAGGTTCTTTATTTTTATGTACTCACAATTGTATCATTGTAATTAAGTAATGCATAATGTATTTATTTTTATTATTTAAAGTTATAATTTTGAGATACTGTAACTGGCTTATTAAATATCCACATGTCTATGTTTATAAATGGGAGAATGTAAACTCACCCTAGAAACAACACCTCACAAGACATTAAGACCTGGTTGTCCTAAATGTAGCTCTTAACCCAACTACCTCACCAAGCTTTAACTCAACCTAGAATTTAAGTCACTTTCTTGTCTGACCGGGCAAAAAGAGAAAGACTTGACGTAAAACTGGGAAAAAGTTACTTTTGTTATACGTTTTGAAACAAAAAGATTTTTTTTTAAAAAGATTTTTGGCCGAAGCGAAGTGCATTATGTAGCTTATTTAGCCTGTTCAAAGTGTTCAGAATGATCTGATTTAATCACAGTTTGATGAGTATTGAAACTCACGATTTCAGAAAAAACATTAATGGAGAGATGAAGACAGAGAGGGATGAGTTACTGCTTTATGTTGGTGAAGAATCCTGCAGAAGATCCATTGGTTTCGCTTTCAGTCCTTTCAGAATAAAACTCACGTGCTTCCAAGTTCTCTTCTTTAATCTGCGAACCTGCAAAAACAAAAGTAGAGATTTAGAAAATCCCTTGAAACAGTTCTGACATTTTATAGGGAAGTTATACAAGTGTTATTAATATGTTTGGTGTTGTCGTTAGTCATGTTTTTTAATTTAATTGTATTGCTTTCTTCTATTTATTTATTTTTTGTTGAAGTCATTGTTTTATGTTTTGATCTTTAATATTAGTTGTAATTATTAGCGTTGTTTTTTTTGTGTGTTTTAAAATATATTCTTCCTATGTTTTTCTAATCATCTGTGTTTACATGGAAAATAAGCATTGCATTGCATGTTATACAATGACAATGTTGCACAATATTAATGTAATTATTATTATGTTTTTAATGTATTTATTTGTTTATTGTTATATATTCATATTTGAATTTTTTTACATATATTTGTATTTTTTGCAAACAATATATTAAATTCTTGCTAATATTATATTTAATTTAGCTATTACCATTGGAATGTAACTTGTATTTGTTTATTTAAATGATATTAACTAAATATTTTGTTTCTAATTACAATAATTTTCTATTAACTAAAACATTCAAAGTTTGTCTTTTATGTTGCTTTCTACATGTAATACTTTTACATAAATGCATAAGTATTAATAATGTAATGATATTATATATAATAGTTGAAAAGTCACAGCATTGGACATTTTTATACTTTTAATAACTTTAAGTTATTATTTAGTGAAATCTTATTTTTTATAAATGTATGGCAAAATGGAGACAAAAATCCATTCCAGTGTTTTAATTTTTAAAAATATATTGTATATTAATTCTCAGTGCACCGCCGTTAACAGTAGTGAAGCACAACTTGTGTTAGTACTTTTAACCGCAGTATAGTATCTGAATGAACAGTATTTATGTGTTTGTGTACCTGCTCCCCCATCAGTGTTGGGGCTGCTCTCCAGGTCAACTGGGGGGGGCGGGGCTGCAGGAGTGGGGGGTGATGGGTAATTTGGTGGTGTCTCGTTCTCGTCTCCTGATATGCTCCTGGAGATACCCGTTACTATAGTGCCAGAGAAGCTGACCGGTCGCTTAGCAACAGGCAACTTCCTCTCTGAGGGGAGAAGAAGGTGAAGTCAGTAAAACTGTTTAAAGTAATACATGATGAAGCAAAAAGTATTCTTACAACACTAAAATAAGTTATTAAATCAGAAAACAATATTTACACAACCTTTAGTTGAATTCTCCTGGTAATTCACAATAAACAATAACAATAGTTACAAAATATATATATTCAGGTTCAAATTATATTTTTGAAACATAAACACAGACACATGCATTTTTATAAATTATAAGAGAGGAAGGGCAACGCGCTTGGGCTGCAAAAAAGATAAACATAAATATATTTTTACCGAATTCTTATAATTTAACGAAATAAAAAAGGAAAATTAAAACTGCTGTCGCACATGTGCGCGCAGTGATGAGCGGGCCCTCGCGTCCGAGCGCCTGTCGGGGAGGGCAGCCGGTCGTCCCGGTGTCAAGCAGACGCGCGCGAGTCCTGGGAAATGAGCCGTTTGTCATTTCTATAATTTTCGCGTCACAGACTCCCAGGTCATCCGGCAGCGACCCGGAAACGGATGTCGGTGCGCCGTCTCGAAGGAAAACAAATTTCTCTAAAGGGTCGTCGAGGATCGATTATCGAAGAGGCTGTTTGGAGGAGCCGTAACCGAGGATACACTGATTTAGAGGAGAGAGGAGTCTCTCTGGAGGAGCTATGACCGAGGGTACAAAGATGTAGAGGAGAGAGGAGTCTCTCTGGAGGAGCTATGACCGAGGGTACACTGATGTATTCTCCGGAGTTGATTTCAGCCAACAGTGATGTTTAAAAGAGGCGTGACGCATGGCTGGAATTATGTCAACGAAGCCCAGCTCTGCAAACTGTTCCCGTTGTGATTATAAGTTATTCAAGATGATCAAATGTGCATCAGATTTTACACCCTTTACCGTTTGTTTACTCACTAATCACATCCCCCTGGATGTTAGGCTATTTATTTTAATACAACTGCTTTCATTGTGAGGCGATGTTTACAGTGAGAACAGCAATACTATATGTAACAGGCCTACATTACACACTTTATTTGTATGCTTTAGTAGATATCTACAAGTAAACACTAGATATTTTTCATGAAACCATATAGTGCTTCACATAATAAAATATACAAGGGCTGTAGCCTGATATACATTATATGCTTTAGGAGCTGTATGTGTGTGTTGTACAGTCAGTAGGTGTCTGCTGTGGAGTCTATAGGTGTCTGTTGTAATTGAATTTGCCGCAAACAGAGCCGGTGTGTGTGTGTGGGTTAGGGGTAACCCTAACCCTAAACCCTAACCCTAACAAGTTATGAGCATTTATTTCTAAGCCCCGCCTTTTTGTTGAGATTAATGACGGGCATATTTATCGACCGAACATGCTCATTTTCTACGGTAATGTGTCTGACCCTCCACCGATGCTGTATACTAAGTTTGGCGTTGAAAAAGAAAACATGGACATTTAAGGTAATATTTCACTGTTTTTAACATTATGCTAATTAAACAAAAAAAATGAAGTAGGTCGAGCTTTGGGGTTCAAGGACATAATATGTAGAGTTTGTCCACCCGAATAAGTGGGCAACATTTCAGGTCATTCGGAGTTGCGGTGCCACTTTGTAAAGGTTTCCAAAAATGGAAATGTAGTAGTTTGGATTAATTTGTGACATGTAAATCGGCAAAAATGGTACATTCTCTGTTAGTTTACGAGCTCCCCGTTTGAGCTAGCCACTATTTTCTTCGCAATTTAGCATCATATTGGATAGGGGTTGAATTTGTCCTGGATTGGAATTTTTCCGATCATACCCCTAGGAGGAGTTTGCAAAAATGTCCTTAAAATGGCTGAAAAACGCACATTTTTCAAAATGGCCGACTTTCTGGGGGGCGTGGCTAATGAAAAGCAATTTGAAATATGTGTGCAATTATAATAGCAATGTGTATACAGCGTTTTGTGAATATCGGAAAAACTATATGCGAGTAGTTTGTGACATATAAATCGTCAAAAATGGAACATTCTCTGTTTGCTTACGAGCTCATCGTTTGAGCAATCAATTATTCCTTCGCAATTTAGCATCACATTGGAAATGGGCTGAACTTGTCATGGATTGGAATTTTTCCGATCATTCCCCTAGGAGGAGTCCGCAGAAATGTCCTTAAAATGCATGAAAAAACGCACATTTTTCAAAATGGCTGACTTTCTTGGGGTCGGGGCTAATGGAAGGCAATGTGAAATATGTCCGCAATCATAAGAGCAATGTGTATACAGCGTTTCGTGAATATCAGAAAAACTATATGCGAGTAGTTTGGAGTAATTTGCGACATGTAAATCGTCAAAAATGGTGTATTCGCTGTTAGCTTACGACCTCCACGATTGAGCTATCAAATATGTTCTTCTCAATTTAGCATCATATTGGATAGGGGCTAAAGGTGTCCTGGATTGGAATTTTTTCGATCATTCCCCTAGGAGTAGTTCGCAAGAATGTGCTTAAAATAGCTGAAAAACGCACATCTTTCAAAATGGCCGAATTCCTGGGGGGCGGGGCTAATGGAATCTATTTACAAATATGTCCGCAATTCCATGAGGAATGTCTGTGCCAAAAATCATGAAGTTCTGAGAAACTATATGTGAATACCACACAATAGGGGGCGCTAGTGAGCAATTTTTTATATTTATTTTTTTACATTCTCGAAAAGGTTGTGGGCTGTGACGTATGTCCCAAGTTTTGCGTCCGAAGCTCAATTTATGCTATCGCAATTTAAAAATTTTTTTATAGGCCACGCCCACATTCTGCATTTGTTGCAACACTTTAAATCTCAGTTTGTAGTCACCCCCAGAGTATGTGTAAAAAACAAAAAAAACATTCGTCCATCCGTTCTTGAGTTATAAATTGGTGGTGTTTTTGGCGCCCCCTATCGTCCAAAATGAAAATACTTTGTTGTGCCTATTCCCCAAGACAGACTGAACCTATCCACTAAAATCTGTGATGTTTGGAGACATTGTTGATTAGTTATGAGCATTCCTTTCTAAGCCCCGCCTTTTTGCGAGTACGTTTTGATTGACGGCGGCAATATTTATCGTCCTAACATGCTCATTTTCTACGGTAATGTTTCTGACCCTCCACCGATACTGTATACGAAGTTTGGTGTTGAAAAACAGAAAATTGAAATGTAAGTGAATATTTAACTGTTTTGAATATTATGCTAATTTAAATTATGTAGGCGGAGCTTAGGGTTCCAAGAGGATTATTTGTAGAGCAGGTCCACCCGGATATGTGTGCAACATTTCAGGTCATTCGGAGTTACGGTGCGACTTTGTACATTTATTCCGAAATGGGATTTTGATAGGTGACGCTAGTGAGCAGGTTGGAATATTTAACCCAATGACTCCAGAATATTGAATTTTCCACCGGTCCTGGCGTCCGTGCAAAATTATACAACTTTTGAAGCATCCTAAAGACCTCAAAAAGAGGAAACGCCAGCACTATAATAATAATACCACTAATAACAATAGGTTCCTCGCACTTCGTGCTAGGACGCCGTAAGGTCCTAGCGCTCCGTGCTCGGGCCCTAAAAAAGTATCCAACTATGAACATGTTTGCTTCAGTGTGTGTCCAGTGTTTACGTACTTTTCTTCTGTCCCTTATACTGCTGAGACTTCTTCCTCTGTTTGGATGCTGACTGCAGTTCTCTGGAGCCTGAAAACAGAGGCTAATATTGTAACTGTTGTAAATTAGGTAGAATAGGATTTCAGTGATGGCTGCGTAGACTCGTTTCAAACTTGTATGATCTAACTTTTACAAATAACTCAACAACATTGTAACGTACAAAAACTGACATTTTCCTAAATAACGATTATACTTCAAAACACATATGTTGATGTTTTTTAATCTAACTTAATATCATTAAATAAAGTTTTTAGATATTAATGGCACCAGATCAGATCCAGGAGAAGTCATGTGTGGTGTTCCACAGGGATCAATCTTAGGACCACTACTACCAAATCTAATATATGTAAATATATGTTCCGGGTATCGATTAACATTTTTAATCATGATTAATCGCATGATTTTCTTGCTATGCGCAGACATATCTGTTGATGTTTTTTCTCAGACAGTATGAGTTACCCGCAGTGACAGCAGGCGGCTGCAGCTGGTATCCGGTCAGCTGACACCACCCCACCGGGTACAGGTCAGGTGACTCGCAGTCCACCCACTGATCGTACTCATCCTCCCAGCCATCAAAGTGTATCCGTAGCAACCGGTGGACAATGCGTGTCACCGTGGCGACGCAGACAAGTCGCGGCTCCATGAGGTCCACGGCCTCCAGCTTCATGCCGGGGCAGAATCTGTGGTTAGGGACTTCCTATGAGGGCAGGGCGGAGGACACACATCAGGAGTTATTCATACAACTACATAAAAGGAAATATTATCAAAAATGTTATTATTATTTTTCATTTTTGTCATTACTTTTTATTCATATGATTTTTATTATTTGTACTTTTCATGGTAATATTATAATTGTAATCATCATATCATATCATCAATATCAAAAATATTTGAAACTCAAAACTGAAATGTATTTTTTTGCAATAAATGACAATAGAAAACAACAAAACAAAAAAAACAAAAAAATAACAAGATTCAAACATTTATAATTTAGGAAATATAGAGACAGAAAACCTCAATAATGAAAAAAATAAAATAAAAAGAGAAGATAAAATCAAATAAAGTAATCTTAAAAAAAAAAGAGTTATGTATATTGAATATTTATTATTTTTTTGCCTGAAAAGGTGAACTATAATTATTATAATAATAATTTCACAACCGCAAAATATGGGTTTGGGTTTTTGCTTCCGTAACAATTTAAGACATAACCACAAAAATCCTTACACTTGAGATACAGGAGCCATTTTGATGTTTGCAGAGGCTTACCTTGTTGAAGAGGTTGACGGGAGCCGCCAAAGACTTGCTCTCCTTCAGATACTCAAACCATCTGAAGGGAAGATTGCTGTAACCTTGAGACACAAAAACGACATTAATCCACAGCTCTTATTCTAACAAACGTTAGTCTCTAAAAGTGATGTTATTTCTCTTTTAACTTGGATCTTTAAAGTCTCAGTTTGATTAAAGTAATATTAGGAAAAAAAACAGACTGCGAAAGTGAGTCCTATTTATTTTGGTATTGGAGAAATAATGATTATTTAAAGGTCCGATGTCATGGCCATTTCTACTGATCATAATTCCATTGTTGAGGTCTACTAGAATACATTTATATTGTACACAATGTTCCAAACTCACGTTGGTTTCTCATACAGCATCTCTGTATAGTATGTGTATTCACTCTCTGTCCTAAACGGCTTGTTGGAGCTCCTGCCCCCCACACCCCCCCTTCCCTGTGAGCCCAGTGGCCGTCTGCGAGACAGCGAGACAAAGCGAAACCCAGCCCGAAACACACACACACAGCCTGGCTGGGAGTTTGTGCTCACACACCGACTCACAGCCCCGCCGTCTCAGGGAGGAGAAATCGGCAGAGCTGCAGCTGAGAAAAAATTGAGTGTGTGTTTGTGAGGAAGTCCGTGGATTGGTCGTAACGGCTCCGCGACCGTAGCGTAAACATCCATTTGGACCAATGGGTCCATTTGGGTATGGGCACGTCACTGTACCCAGGAAGAAAAATAAAAATCCCCAACGAGGCGTTCTGGGGCAGCATAGACAGGTATTTTCTGTGTTTTCTGTGTTTTCTGTGTTTTCAGAGTTTTACTCGCTCCAGGGTGTATTTTGAGGGTTTGTGACTCTGCAGACCGTTTACATGCAGAAAAACTTTCATAACACACAAGGGGACGGGTAATAACCGGAAAAGCATGACCTGGGCCCTTTAAGATAATGAACTTAACATTAAATAACTAGACTTTTTTTATACAGTGGAGGAAATAAGTATTTGATCCCTTGCAGATTTTGTAAGTTCACTCACTGACAAAGAAATTAACAATCTATAATTTAAATGGTAGATTTATTTTAACAGTGAGAGCAAGAATGTCAAAAAGAAAATCCAGAAATGTACATAATATAAAAGATAGAAATTGATTTGCATTTAACTGTGGGAAATAAGTATTTGATCCCCTTGCAACCAACAAGGATTCTGGCTTCCACAAAACGGTTAAATAAGTCCTCTTCCTTTAGGAAAGTACTCCTTATATCAACTTGTTACCTGTATAAAAGACACCTGTCCACAGAATCAATCTATCAGATTCCAACCTCTCCACCACGGGCAAGACTAAAGAGCGGTCTAAGGACCTCAGGGACATGACTGTAGACCTGCACCAGGCTGGGATTGGCTACAAGGCCATCAGAAAGCAGCTTGGTGAGAAGGAGAAAACTGTTGTTGTGATTATTCAGAAGAAGAATGTGTGTGTTTCTAAATGGAAGAAAGACAAAATGACCATCAGTCGCCCTCACTCTGGGGCTCCACACAAGATCTGGCCCCTTGGAGTCTTGATGATGATGAGAAAGGTGAGGGATCAGCCAAGAACTATACGGAGGAACTTGTTAATGATCTCAAGGCAGCTGGGACCACAGTCACCAAGAAAACTATTGGTAACACACTACACCATAATGGATCAAATCCAGCAGCGCCTGAAGGCCCCCTGCTCAAGAAAACATGAGAGGCCCGTCTGAAGTTTGACAAGGAACATCTGAATGATTCAGAGAAGGCTTGGGAGAAGGTGATGTGGTCAGATGAGACAGAAATGTTGATCTTTGGCATCGACTTGACACCCCATGTTTGGAGGAAGAGAGATGCCGACTATAACCCCAGAACACCCACCCCAACCGTCAGCATGGAGGTGGAAACATTCTGCTTCGGGGTTGTTCCTCTGCTAAGGGGATAGGACCACTTCCCTGCATCGAGGAGATGATGTACGGGGCCATGTACCGTAACATATTCGCCGATAGCCTCCTTCCCTCAGCCAGGACACTGAAAATGGGCCATGGATGGGTCTTCCAGCAGGACAATGACCCTGAACATACGGCCAAGGCAACACAGGAGCGGCTAAAGAAGAAGCACATTCAGGTGATGGAGGGGCCTAGCCAGTCTCCGGACCTTAATCCCATAGAAAATCTGTGGAGGGAGCTGAAGCTTCCAGATGCCAAGCATCAGCCTCAACCCTCAGGATCTGGAGAGGATCTTCAGAGAGGAGTGGACCAACATCCTTCCTGAGATGTGCACAGACCTGGAGTGGAGTGCACCAGCTGGGCGTAAAAAAGCAGGGCTTAACTCTAACGTCGGGCTTAGCTACGTCCGACTTAGTGATTCGAATTTACACCGAGTGCACAAAGCCTGACTAGTCTCAGGCGTAGCTGCGCCTGGTCTTAAGATGCGCGTCCACGTGAATACACGCGAAACAGTAATTGTTGCCAAGCAACACACGTCTATATAATTTAACACTCAAATTCCTCCATTCAGAGCAAACTAAGACTTGGATAACGAACATGGATAACGGAAAGAAGAGAAAAAAACAATTTTACTGATAGAGAGTTTAGAACATTAATTGAAATATATGCAGTGCATAAAAACTCGCTAACTGCAAAAATGTAATAATACCATGACAAACAAACACAAACTCGCAACCTGGAAGTCAATCACTGGTGCAATAAATGACTTGGGGGATGGAGGGATATGGACGGTGGAAGAGTGTAGGAAAAAGTGGAAGGACCTACTATCCAGAGCCAAAAAGGATGCATCGGTTCTCAAAAACCCTCCGACCGGCGGAGGCCCTGCTCCAAAAACCTCTCCATACAGCAAAATCATTATAGCTATTTTTGGAGAGGATTCCCCAACTTTCACCAGGTTGAATAGGATCGACAGCTCAGAGCCCTCAACCTCAACATTTGAAGAGGTTGACGCAGACGTGTCAGCTGTCACTAATGGTAAGTCATTAATAGAGTAATATCACCCTACATTATCTACATAAACATTACCCCCATGAGACATTACGGCTAGCAAGATAACAATTAGCAATCGCGGCAGTTGATAGCAACTGACAATAACTGACAGTAACTTGCCATTTTACAGACTCAGAGGACCGCAGAGAAGAGGGAAGTCCCTCACCCACAGCGTCAGCAATGACTTGAGGGGAATCCCAAATGGCCACACCCCAAAAGAGAAAGAGGGATTTGTCAGAGCTACAGCGGGAACTGACGGAGAAAGAAATTGTTCGTGTGGAGGTGGAGACCGTCAAATTGAGAGCAGAACACGAAAAAATTGAGCTGGAGAAGGAGAAATTGAGACTCCAAATAATCATTCTTAATAAATCAGCTTCTAATCACTGAAGAAGACAATGTGTTCACCATTCTGTAATCATGTTGTACTTGTTTTTTATCTCAATTTCATGTTAATAGTTCTCCAAAATGTTGTTATTTAATGTTCTTCTGTGTTCTTTGAATAAAATAGGCCTAATGAAAATATGTGGTCACAAAGGGAGCTTATTGAAATGCGATTGCAAAAAAAAAACGCGTTCATATTACAAATATATAGGTCTATTATAGGTTGTTTATTATATGATAAATAATAAGTCGTCCACCGATATCTTCACGGATGGCAGCAGGAGCCACAGGGTTCTCATCCGCCTCCAGTACCAATTCTCCTTGTATCAGAAGGGGGATTCTCTTTTTCACACAGATGTTGTGCAGCACCGCAGTGGCAGCAATGATCACGCAGACGCGCTCAGGGTGCATTCGCATTTCACTGTGGAGGCAGTGAAACCTACAAAAAAAAGCAAAAAACAATTTAGCCTATATCTAGGCTACATTAAAAGGCTGGCCTTTTATATATTATAAAAATGACTTACTAACCTACGTTTGAGCACTCCAATGCAGCGCTCTACAATGTTCCTTGTTTGTGTATGCTTCTCGTTATAGTGGCGCTCTTGTGCAGTTCTCTCTGCGATGACAGGTGTCATTAGCCATCGCTTCAGAGGGTATCCACTGTCTCCGAGAAGAAGACCATTCACTCTCCCTGCCTCAAATTCCCATTGAAAGGCGCTCTCTCTCAGGATGCGAGCATCATGGGTCGACCCAGGCCATCTTGCAACGAGGTCGACAATGCCCATGTCCGAGTTGCACACAATTTGAACATTTATAGAATGGTAACCCTTTCTATTAACATACAAATACTCATGTTCAGAGGGGGCCTGAATGCGAACATGAGTACCGTCGACACATCCGACAATAACAGGTATACCTGATTTTAACAAAATATCTTGCCTGGATTTCTCTGCTTCTTCTTGTGTGGGTAGGTGAATATAGTTCCTAAGGCGGTGCTGGAGGGCCAATGAAACTTGTCTTATAGCCCGACATGCAGTTGTGCGATGAACATTAATCATGTCTCCCACAGTATTTTGAAAGGCCCCGTTCGCGTAGAATCTGAGCGCAATCAGCACCTGCAAGGTTGGGGAGAGCGCAGCGTTTCGGTCTGATCCGTGCTGGAGTTGAGGGGAGATCTCCTCGATTAAATCAAAAAGGGCTTGTCTGCCGAAACGAAACCTCTCTATCAGTTCACTGTCTGAATAGATGTCCAGTGGGTTTGTTCGATCACGGACGACTCTTTCTCTTCTTAATGCCCTTTCATTGTTAAACCTGTAAACAAAACGCCCTGCCATCGTTAATATCCTTCTTGCCTGTTTTGCGTTACTATGGATACTAGTCTGTCTTTCCGATTTACGCCTGCTCCATACTAGGCGTAAAAGTTACACCCGGGCGCAACCCATACAGGGCTTAAGTCTAAGTGGTGCACTAGTCATAACTTTAGTTTGGTCTTAACCTTTGGTTCTACGTCGGACGTATAGTTACGCCCAGCTTACGCCCATCTGGTGCACTCCACTCCTGGAGACCAGCTACAAGAAGCGTCTGACCTCTGTTTCCAACAAGGGTTTCTCCACCGAGTACTAAGGCATGTTTTGAAAAGGGATCAAATACTTATTTCCCACAGTTTAATGCAAATCAATGTTTATCTTTTATATGATTTCAATTTCTGGATTTACTCTCACTGTTTATATAAACCTACCATTACAATTAAAGACCGTTGATTTCTTTGTAAGTGGGTAAACTTACAAAATCTGCAAGGGATCCAATACTTATTTCCTTCACTGTAAGGAGGAATTGTATTGTATGTATTTATGGAGTCATAAACATGACACAATAATCAAAAAATACCTCTGGGGGGCGTCAGCTCGATGTTGTTGATCTCACAGAACCCAGCAGGGAAGATGGATGGAGACATGGAGTGATAACAGAACCAGTCCGACCCGTCAGCCGCCTCGGAGCCGTCGATCCCGATCATCAGATACCCGTCTGCCAGCACCTGAGGAAGAGGACAGGCTTACTATCAGGTGATTAATCAGGTTATTTCATATCAGATGATTCATCTAGTGTTTGTTGTATTCATCTTAATATTTTAGGTGATTAATCAGGTGATTTAGTTGTATCTGTTAATCAAGTGGATTCAATCAGATGATTAACTATCAGGGTTTATTCAGGTGATTAATCAGGTGATTTTTCAGGGACATTAGCTTCTCCCGACCTTCCTCACTGTGGCCACGCAGATGGCGGACAGGTTCAGAGGGTCGATGGCTTCTAGTTTCATCGTGTCTTCAAACCAGAAGCCGCTTTGATCCACCTCCTTCACCTGCAGATACATTACACACTCATCAAACTCATATTATTATTATTATTATTTTTCCAAGCATTTTGTCCGTTGGACTGCACACGGCACACATTTAGTAGAATGTCAGAACAACTACTAACTCCACACACACAGTGAAATATATCCTAAATCATGGATTCATAACGTTACCTTAGCAAAGACCTGTCCAGGAGCGTCCAACTGAACATTCAGCTTCTTCGACACATCTGGAAAAAATAGTTTCATCTTCAGTCTGCCTGCTTAAATTGAACATTTCCTAAATGCAGTCTGGTGACATCTGCACACATCAGTGAGTCTGATCTATGATTATTTTTAACACACATTTTTTATTTATATTTTATTGATTTATTATTGAGTTTTCTCCCTGTTTTTATATTCATTCTGTGTGTGTATTTCCTTATTGTGAAGTTCTTTGTGATGCCGTCATGCAGTCCTTTATTTATATCATTAAATGAGTTGGAACCCACCGGATCGTTTGAATCTGTGTCCGATGGAGCGCGACCAGCCAATGCTGTGGATCAGAGGACTGTACATGTGACACCAGAAGTCGTCAGAGCCGTCGTCACACTCCTCGTACACCAGACGGAGGCGACCTCCGATCACCTGTAGCAACACACACACATAATCATCGTCAATCATACTATACAAAGACGTCTCCATGTGTGGACCCCGATTATTGATTTTTTACTCAAAAAGCTCAAAATCATTAGAGATATTAGTTAAATGTTTCTAAAACGCCAAATAAGAACTTTTTAACGACTAAGCCTTTCAACTTTTGGCTAGATTTAGGGTTAATTTAGAACAACACCTCATGTGTGATTACATCTTGTAAGGTTTTTGCAAACATCTCCTTTGTAAAGTAACTCGTAAAATACATGTATACATTTGAAAAGATATTCAAAATGAAGGAGCAAAGAAATCAATAATCCTGCACCACATGATTAACTTTCACTGTGACAGAAATAAAGGAGACTTAATACCGCAATACAGCTTTTAAAAAATTATTTTAAGGCGACATATATGGAAAATATGACCAGGATGGGACTGTAGACGGCTTTAAAGATGATTACGTTTTGAAAACCTCCAAACTTATTCTGCACAAGTATAATAAGCTTCATCAGCCTTTTATTTTGAAAAGAAACCCAGAGAAAAACCTCAAGAAAATAGGAACATTTTGGACAAAAAAACTAGACTTGATCCATAAAGCTTACCCAGATACATTTAAAGATGATCCTTTACATTATGATACTAAAAAAAGACTACTCTGCTACTACTCTGCTACTCTTACAGTATATTATTAAGTAATATTTACTAAAAGAGCCTTCTTTCCACCTTTCTTAAGCTCTTTTCTGTTCTTTGGTTTTAGCGCCTGGCCGACACGCTCACACATCACTCAGAGATATATTGTTTGTTTTTGGTACATTTATTTCCATGTTATCGTTTCCATTTCTTCACTGTTCATTCTCTTCTTTAAACACACAAATGAAGGTATCTTACCAGACGATGTGGAAACAGTTTTCGTCATTTACCATAAAGTCCTAATGAAAGCTTTTGCACTTAAGATAAGCAGGCTGTAGCATTCTTACAGTATAAGCATGCAGAGACTTGCATTGAAGCACCAGCATATTCCCAACAGGCACTGCACGATTAAACAGGAATACGCATTAAAAATTAAATTGTTCATTTATTTCATGTGTGAATATTGTCCCACCTGTTCCACCAGAGCCACACGAGTTCGACACAGGTGAGTTTTATCCACCACCTCCACCCTCATCTGCTTCATAAAGGGAACCTGCAGACTCTCCTGCACCTGAGGAGGATTTCAAAGCAAGGACATTTTGAAAAGAGCTGCACAGAGGTGGGTTTCTCCATGGTCAATAATTTCATTAACTTTTTATTTTATTTAAAGCTCAAGCTTTAACTCAAGTTCAATGCATTGTTTAGCCCCTGCTGCTGTAACAAAGAAGAAGAAAATGAATGCCAATTTGGGACGATTAAAATACATCTAATCTTATTTGACGTTATAATTTATGGTTTTTCGTTGCATGGCCTCTGATCTACTTCATATAGTAAACAAATCTCTTCACTCAGGTATTTTTCCATAGGCCCTGAAAACTTCAGTCATTAAACCGCTCTTAAAATAGAATAGTCTTAGAATAATCTAGACGCTTCAGTAATGAACAATTAAAGGCCCATATCAAACCTGCCATTTATAGGTAAAATCATTGAAAAAGTTGTTTTTCAACAGTTGAGTAATTTCTTGCATTTAAATAACTGTTTCGATGTGTTCCAGTCAGGCTTTCGTCCAAACCACAGCACTGAGACTGCTTTTGTAAAGGTATTCAATGACATCCACTTAAACACAGACAGTGGCAGAATTTCAGTGTTAGTATTATTAGATCTCAGTGCTGCGTTTGACACTGTTGACCACAAGATATTACTAGACCGACTGGAAAACCGGGTGGGAGTTTCGGCAACAGTTCTAAATTGGTTTGAATCCTACTTAAAGGACAGAAACAACTTTGTTTCTATAGGTAAATACACATCTGAGTTGACAAATATGACATGTGGGGTACCTCAAGGCTCCATCTTGGGGCCTCTTCTCTTTAACATCTACATGCTACCAGTGGCTCAGATAATGAAAAACAACAAAATAAGTTATCATAGCTATGCGGATGACACACAAATTTACGTAACAATTTCACCAGGAGACTATGCTCCAATTCAAACACTGAGTAAGTGCATTGAACAAATCAATGACTGGATGTGTCAGAACTTTCTCCAATTAAACAAAGATAAAACTGAGGTAATGGTTTTTGGAGCCGAGGCAGAACATTTAAAAGTTAGCGCTGAGCTTCAGTCTGCAATGTTCAAAACAACAGATAAAGCCAGAAATCTAGGTGTAGTCATGGACTCTGACCTGAGTTTCAACAGTCACATCAAAACAGTTACTAAATCAGCCTACTATCACCTAAAGAACATATCTAGGATTAAAAGACTGATGTCACAGCAGGATTTGGAAAAACTTGTCCATGCTTTTATCTTCAGTAGACTGGACTACTGTAATGGTGTCTTCACAGGTCTCACTAAAAAATCTATTAGAAAGCTGCAGCTAATTCAGAACGCCGCTGCTCGAGTCCTCACTAACACTAAGAAAGTGGATCACATCACTCCTGTTCTGAAGTCTTTACACTGGCTTCCTGTATGTCAAAGAATAGATTTAAAAAATACTGCTGCTGGTTTATAAAGCTTTGAATGGTTTAGGCCCAAAATACATTTCTGACCTCCTGCTAAATTATGAACCATCCAGATCTCTCAGGTCTTCAGGGACTGGTCAGCTTTCTGTCCCCAGAGTCAGAACTAAACATGGTAAAGCAGCGTTCAGTTATTATGCTCCAAATATCTGGAACAAACTCCCAGAAACCTTCAGGTCCGCTGCAACTTTTAATACTTTTAAATCCAGGCTGAAGACTTTTCTTTTTGTCGCTGCTTTTAATTGAACTATTCATATCTTAGACTGCACTGTAACTTTTATCCATGTATTTTTCCTTTTAATGTTTATTTTATTATCTTTTCTTTTTAATGACTGATTTTAAAAGCCATTTTCTTAATGTCTTTCATTTTTTGTAAAGCACTTTGAATTGCCTTGTGTTGAAAGGTGCTATATAAATAAACTTGCCTTGTCTTGCCTATAATATGTTTCTTTGCATCTGATAGGAGCAACAAATTGGACGCCACATTACTGAAGTGAAACCAACATCTATTTAACCTACTTATTGTCAGCATTGTCCCACAGTGCACTTTTTTTTCAATATAAAAAATAAACATGGAGTTCAAGTGCACTTAAAAGCAGCATTACTACTATTCAAGCTTATTTTACATAGTATGTCCACTATTTATCTTGTAGTAGCTCATATCTTCATCATTTATTTATTCACAAATACAAGTACAATCATACGACATGGCGGTGACATGGGAAATGGGACACCCAGATAAGCTGGAAAGTATGGGCCCAGAATGTAAAAGGTACATTAAATATGATTAACACATCTTGTATTGGAGAGGGTTCAAAATCACACCTAAAACTAATAATTTATAAACTAATCCAATCTAACACTAAATGTTCCAAAATATGTATTTCATCCGGAAACATTGATTTTAAATTGGTAACAAATAAACACTGACACATTAAAAGGGGAAATATTCATATATATATATATAAATGCATTTCAGAGTAAGGACACTTGTGACACCGTGTGTGGTGTGGTGTGTGTGTGTGTGTGTGTGTGTGTGTGTGTGTGTGTGTGTGTGTGTGTGTGTGTGTGTGTGTGTGTGTGTGTGTGTGTGTGTGTGTGTGTGTGTGTGTGTGTGTGTGTGTGTGTGTGTGTGTGTGTGTGTGACCTTGGAAGGAAAGTCCTGTGGCAGCGTTTTGGACCCCGTCAGTCTTTTGATGAGGAAGGTCTTCCAGTTGGTGATCCTGTGCAAGATAGCTACATACACACATCATCAAAAACATAATAAATTAATATTTAGATGTATTTCTGTTTCTACTATTTATAAAGCTCATAAAGATAAATCATTATGCTAGCTAACTGAGGATATTTACTCATACAAGCATAACATTTCATAACTTCAGATTTGCTGTGTTATGTAAGTGAAATGTAATTCAAAATTTCAAAATGTTCTTTTTTCTTATCAACTTAGATTTGTTAGAAAATGTTTTCAGCTTTAAAGGTCACCTATCATGCAATTTTTAGTCAATAGCATAGGACTCAGATATATACAAATTAGGGCCGGGACTTTAACGCGTTAATTAAGATGAATTAATTACACAAAAATTAACGCATTTTAATCAAACTTATTTTTGCACCGCGGAACGTTTCTCACTGGATGAGTTTCAGGGGTACCGATTATACTGGAGCACCAACTAACGTTCATGACTTCAGACAACAACAAACCACAGTGAACAATAGTCAAACATGAACGAAGAAGCTGATGAGACCGCTTTGGTTGGCCCCGTGGATGGGACATTTTGTTTTAAAAAACGGACGGATGGAAGCGTCAATAAGAGCATGGTTGTTTGCAAATTATGCAAAAAGGAATTCGCATATCACCGCAGCACATCAAGCCTCAAGTATCACATCAATGCAAAACATATAGCAGCTAGCGTGGAAGCTAGCGTGGACGTTAGCCCGACTCGGAGTACAAGGACCCACATCCAATACGCGTTGATCAAACAGTGGCCTATGCAACAGAGAGATTTTATCAGGATATTGGAAGAATAGGAGGGATTGAGGTCAATCACTGGCACTTTTTTATTTTATTTTAAATGGTACACTTTATGTTGAACTATTTATTACGTTGTTGGTGCAACTGGCACTTTATGTTGAACTGTTTATTGTTTTGGCCAAGGTTATTGAGAGAATTGGACTGAAATTGATTAGATTTTTTAAATCAACTGTTGGTAAATCAACAATGGCCTCTGCAGCAACAGAGAGATGTTTTCTATTAGTCAGGGTTTCCAATGTTCTGAATGTACTTGAAAGTATTGTGTTTTACTTAAAAAACAAAGTGTTATAGTTTACAGAAGGTCTACCTACCTATAGGCTACCTGAATCTCTGAAATGTACTATATTCCTAAATATGCTATTGCTACACTTTATGGCAAAAATTGCACTTTTCTGTTGGTCTTGGTTAAGTACCACCTTGAAAAAAATAAACAATGCTTTGTTGCTTAAGCTTATGTATTCAGTCATTATTCAATGGTATACTAAAATCCATGTGAAAAAAATTGCTTGCACTGTTCTCAGGTCAAATATTTATATGTGATTAAAAATGCGATTAATTTCGGTTAATTAATTACAAAGCCTCTAATTAATTAGATTATTTTTTTTAATCGAGTCCCGGCCCTAATAAAAATATATAAAAAACATGTCTACGAAGTGTTTTGCTCAAAATACCAAACAGATCACCCATTCTAGCCATGCCTCATATCCCTCTATTTAAAAAAAAAAGAGAGGGGGCGGAGCTTATGCCTGCTCATGCGGGTACTGGCAGATACTGTCTAAAATAAGACACAGTTTTGTGAAAAGAAACAGGTTGAACAGGTTAAGAAGTAAAAGACAAGCATAAGTTTAATTATATATTTTTAATTTGCTGAGGGCCGATTCAAAATGGTCCGTGTGCCACATTTGGCCCCCGGGCCGTAGTTTGGAAACCCCTGATCTAGAGTAAAACACATTGTTACTAAAGCATGTGTAACTCTGGCTCTTTCTCTGGAGAATTCAGAAATCACTTTTGCAGGAGTTATATCTACTCCACAAGACAGGAAGTTGTTAGTCTTACTCTGAGGGGGCACCAGGGGTTTCCCCCCAGCAGCACACCAGCCCACCGGATGGATGTCCGGCACACACAGGTTCAGCCAGAAGTCTCGGGTGGAGTCGCCGTCGAAGCCCTCGTACCGCAACAACGCCTTAAAACCTGCACACACACAACATGTCAGGAGACATTAGAAATGAGAAGAACTGTATATAATTAACTGTTTAGGTGCTAAGCATTATTTTGGATAAGCGTACAACAAAAGATCATTCAAATGTATCTCGGTCATTACATCACACGGTGACAGAAAATAAAGTGATAGGGACGAATGAATACAGAAATGCAGAAAGACAGACAGTGAGAAAACTACAATTAAATTCAGAAAAGCATTTTTATAAAAAGTTGTTTAAAGTCCATCCATCCATCTTCTCCCGCTTATCCGTGGTCGGGTCTCGGAGGTAGCAGTTCCAGCAGAGAGCCCCAAACGTTCCTTTCCCTGGCCACATCAACCAGCTCTGACTGGGGGATCCCAAGGCGCTCCCAGGCCAGCGAAGAGATGTAATCCCTCCACCTGGTCCTGTCTACGCCTTGGTCTCTTCCCAGCTGGACGTGCCTGGAACACCTCCCTAGGGAGGCACCCAGGTGGCATCCTAACTAGGCGCCCGAACCACCTCAACTGGCTCGCGAAGGAGGAGCAGTTCAACTCAGAGAGAGACTGAACTTCTCACCTTATCCCTAAGGGAGACACCAGCCACCCTGCGGAGAAAACCCATCTCGGCCGCTTGTATCCGCGATCTTGTTCTTTCGGTCATGACCCATCCTTCATGACCATAGGTGAGGGTAGGAACGCCCGGAAGACAGAGAGCTTTGCCTTCTGGCTCAGCTCTCTTTTCGTCAAAACGGTGCGGTAAAGCGACTGCAGTACCGCTCCCGCTGCTCCGATTCTCCGGCCCATCTCATGCTCCATTGTTCCCTCACTCGAGAACAAGACTCTGAGATGCTTGAACTCCTTCACTTGGGGTAAGGACTCATTCCCTACTTGGAGTGGACAGTCCATCGATTTCCTGCTGAGAACCATGGCCTCAGATTTGGAGGTGCTGATCCTCATCACAGCCGCTTCACACTCTGTTGCGAACCGATCCAGTGAGTGCTGAAGGTCGCAGACCGATGAAGCCATCTGCAAAAAGCAGTGGTGCAATCCTTAGTCCACCGAACTGCAGAACCCCTCCCCCACGACTACGCCTCGAAATACGATCCATTTATATTACAAACAGGATTGGTGACAAAGCGCAGCCCTGGCGGAGGCCAACCCTCACCGGAAAGGGGTCCGACTTACTGCCGGACACAGCTCTCACTTTGGGAGTACAGAGATTGGATGGCCCTGAGTAGAAACCCCCTCACCCCTTACTCCTGCAGCACCTCCCACAGTAACTATCTGGGAACCCGGTCATACGCCTTCTCCAAGTCTACAAAACACATGTAGACCGGATAAGCGTACTCCCAGGCCCACTCCAGGATCCTTGCGAGAGCAAAAAGCTGATCCGTCGTTCCACGACCAGGACGGAATCCGCATTGTTCCTCCTCAATCTTGTTTAAAGTCAACATGTAAACATTTGTTTAAACATTGTGTGACTGTGAAGCACTTTAAAATGGATTGTGTGAAAACTCCAACTTATTGTGCACCACTATAATAATCTTTCTCTTTGACAACTACTAATTTGAAAAAATGAGTAGTGAACTAACGGAATTATTTGGACAATCGATCAAATCAGATTATTTAAATTGAATAGAGACATAAATAAAGTAAAGAAGGCTTAATACAGTAAATCATGTTTATAACATTTCGATTTCAGTCGACATTTAGCATAAACCGTGCTTTTAAGATGATGAAAGTGAGTAGTAATTCCAAACTAATTCTACACCAATTAAGGGAGCTTTATCTTGGCTATATAAAAGCACATATAAAACAAGCCAAAGTGACACAATAACAGAAATAATTGGAACAATTGATCCAAGAAGATAATTTGCATAACCCTAACCCTAATAAAACTAAGATGGAAAGAATGACAGATGACTTAATAATTAAATGTATGATTATAAATTAAAACATTTAACCGGATGCGACTTTTCGAAGCGTTGGAAGGGTGATAACATATTCTGCTCCACTATATTAAAGCTCAATCTATGATGAATTTCACTTTTGAAAAAACAACCATGGAATAAGACAACGTAGACATAGCGGAGAAGCCTAAATGTTAGTTGTGGAATCTTTCTGGTTTGGCTATTTATGGTAAGATATTTGAAAATAGATTACATTTTGGATTGAATATTTAAAACATTGTACCAGCTAGTTTGATGATGCCAGCGATCCAGTAGACCTTCATGGGCAGACCGCTGTCCGTGTTAGTGACCTCCACCCGAACGCCTTCACTGATGTCGCCCCATGACCTCCCCATAGGGACCTAAACAACAACAACAACATCATATTTTGACATCAAAAATGTTCGCAGAGAAAACAAGTGAGAGCTCCAGAAGGTAAGGTGTGTGTTCATGTGCTGTGTGTGTGTGGACCCACGTGTTTAAAGCAGTCGACTGGCGCTCCCGTGGCTTCAACGTCTTCTAGGTAACGACCCCAGTCGAACACCTCCACAGTTACTGCAGTAAACACACAAAGAACATATGGCTTAAATACACCAGAAGAAGAATAAATACTTTTGAAAGTTTGACAACTTCTAACATCCAACGACAACGTGTCATAAGGATGTGTTGTTCTATATTTAGGTGCCAACAGTTAAAACAGTAACATACATGCTCACTATGATTAAAATGTTGTCCTATACATCTGAGTCATTCATAGTACTTCTCCAAAATACAGTCAGTTTTAATGGAGTGTACCACCAGGATTTGAAGCCATTCATAGGTTGATTAGTGAGTTAGTCAGTGTGAGGACCAAAGGTTAACCGAATATTTTACGTCTATGACGGATGTTTTTGAACCATTACGGAAAAATCTGAAAGCATTCCGTCATTTTGATAGATTAGAGCAAACTCGGGACAGCGCCAAAGTTTCCCCGCAGTGAGGCTCCGGTGTAATGGCGTGTTATGCATGTCCTCCAAAAAGGAAATGATACCGTTTCCAAACCTAACTTTGCCGTACAAATCATTGAATGTTGGCTTTGCGCTGTGCGCGCGCTCCTGCGAGGTGCAATGGGCATGCATAACACGGCGCTAACAGTTTACGAGCGTGCGCCCCCCCCGTTGACAGTTCATGAGCGTGCGTGCTCTTTCTCTCCCCCCCCCCCATTGTCAGAGTTGTGTAAAGGCCGACGGGTAATACTGGATTTTGACGGAAATGTTACGATCCTGTCCGTCAAAGTCTAGCGCAACCTCTGATGAGGACTCACTGCTTTTCTTGACGCCGCCATGCTGGTTGGCCTGATGCTGAGCGTACGCAGCTAGTTTTGTCATCAGAGGCTGTTTCTGCAGAACCTTGGCCTTCTTAGTGGGCGGCTTCCCCTTTAAGACAAAGAGAAACAGAGACACAGAAACAGGTTATGCTAGGTGCTCTCCAATATCTATCTTTATGCAGATACTATTTCGTACTACAATGCGATATCTCTCTTTATGCAGACGACAATAGTTAGAAAAGCTGGAAGCGTAATAACAGAAATATTTCCAGTAATATGAACTCCTGAAACAGCAGCAGGTTAAAGAGTTGCTGTGTTTTTTTACCTGCAGTCTGGCGAGGATGCTGGCCTTCTTGGAGTTGGACGAGTAACTCCTGGAGCAGGAGACGCTGCAGAAACGTTTTGTTTTACTGTAGAAAGCATCTCTGACCCCCACCATGCCACACATCTCACAGGTCGCTGAGAATCAGACATACGAATATAACTTCAGTCACTTTGTTATGAAAAATAGACATGTTCCTGGGATGACAAATAATCAGTTAAAGAATGAAGCTCCAAATGTAATAAGATTAGAAGACAATGCTATGGTGCAATTAAACAAAACCCCACGAAAGTATACCAAGTCTATGCAAAGAAGTGAGAAGAAAAAAAAGGAAACATTTAAATTCCAGAGAATGATTGGAGGAAATGCGGGCAAAGCTTGTCTCCGTTGAGATTCTCCTGACGTTCTGACTTCAGAAGTGTCTGAAAAGGTTTTTCTTGCGTATATGGGATAATATCATCAAAAATAAACACCTGAAATGCACAGTACGTTGCTATCTGTGCGTAAGTATTAATGCCTCATTTAGAAGATGGATTAGCTGAAATTTTAGCAGAGACCTGATCAACTAAAAACCAACATTTTTCATTTTGACAAATCACCATTATGCTGGAGTTATTTCTGCATCATTTTGATACGTTTAATGAAATTCAGCCGAATGAAATTATCCCACGGTCAAACTCACACGATTACCAAAATACAGATTGGTGTGTCTATGTTAATCATCTAAATGGTATAGAAATTGATTATTGCTGTGTTTGGCACACTACAACAGTGATCATACTTTGTATTCATGTATGTTTAGTGGCGTAATTTTTACATCTCTTCATATGTATCTATTTCAATTTTTGCTAAAGTCTAGATGCCAAACGGCCTTTAAATGACAGCTAATACAGATCTAAATAGTCTATTAATAGAGAACCAACATCTCCAATTATTTGACTTGCTGTCTGTTTATCACAGTTTTGGGACGAGGAGGGGGATGCATCAGACTGACCCATGCCGGCCTTTCCGTCGGGATATGTGTACACCTGTCCGTTGGTCTTAATGAGAGTCAGGGAGGAGGAGGAGGGGTTGTAGTGAGCCCCCCCTCCTCCCCCCAGCTCCTCCTCGTCACTGTCCTCGGGGCTGGAGGCGCCGCTCCCCCCGCTGGACTCAGTGCTGCAGCTGCTCCGGTCCTCCTCGAAACCGTCCAGCATCCCGAACGAGTCGCGCCGTTTCCTGCAGGGACGCTCCGCCTGGGGAGGAGCAGCTACCGTCAGACAAAAATAGTTTGGAGGCATGTGTTGCTCACAAATGGAACTTATGGCTTTGCATAGGTTGAACATAATTATCTTGTAGACCAGTGGTCCCCCCCTTGATATCATAAGACTTTTTTTTTACATATAAGGCAATACATGATTGTCACTAAAAGCCTTGTAGTTACATTACAATAAAATATAAAACATAATTGATTGATTAATTTTTTATAAAAATTCAAGTTAGTAGCTATTAAAGGCATAAAAAGATATAAATGTATAATTTTTTCTTTAATAGAAATGTTTCTTCTGCCCTTAAAGTGTCCAAACCAGGCTTTTCTGGATAAGTGCATTTTTAAAACATAGTCATTGTCCATGCCGATTTCATTTGGATTATTTGTCAGTTGCTCCGATCAGATTGGTCTCCTTCATTTTGTAGATTATTTACGATTTTTTAATCCACATAAACACATCGGCAAAATCCAGTTTACTTTGAGCATGTGTTTTAAACAGTTTAATCCCTTTGTGAATTGTTTCCACTTGCGCCATCCTTTAATTTCTTCATACAGCGGGCATCCAAATGAATTAATCCTGAGTCCAATAACCATCAGAGTCACTCCAATAGTGCTCCTTAATTACGCTTTCATCCTCCTTTAACAAAATACTTCACATTCATCCAGTTTGTGACAGTAGTTGTAGCATTTTTTAGACTTTTAAACTTTAATTACCGCTGTTCCCCCCCCCCCCAACTTCCAACAGGAGTCATTTGGGGGGGCTCTTGGGAAAAAAGGTTGGGAACCCCTGTTCTAGATGACACACTTCCCCCCCTGAAACACTTCCCCCCCCTGAAGCGCTTCCATTGGACTCATATGTTCAATTCCTTACCATAGTGATCTCACTATGTAACACTGCCGCTTCTATTGGCTAGCGCTTCAACACATTGTAAGTGATTGGACCAATCACAACAGAGCCGGCCAGCTAACCAATCAGAGCAGAATGAGCTCTGGTTTCAGACAGAGGGTGAAAAGAGGTGCTGCAGCACAGGCAGTATGAGAAAAATAAAGAGCTTTTTGAACATGGAGACATGTCACAGTAGAGGAACTAAATACAAATATGAACCCTATAATATGAATCATATTATACTATCACTATTACCCCAAGTGAAGGAGTTCAAGTATCTCGGGGTCTTGTTCTCGAGTGAGGGAACAATGGAGCGTGAGATGGGTCGGAGAATCGGAGCAGCGGGAGCGGTACTGCAGTCTCTTTACCGCACCGTTGTGACGAAAAGGGAGCTGAGCCAGAAGGCAAAGCTCTCTGTCTACCGGGCCATTTTCGTTCCTACCCTCACCTATGGTCATGAAGGATGGGTCATGACCGAAAGAACGAGATCGCGGGTACAAGCGGCCGAGATGGGTTTTCTCCGCAGGGTGGCTGGTGTCTCCCTTAGGGATAAGGTGAGAAGTTCGGTCATCCGGGAGGGACTCGGAGTTGAACCGCTCCTCCTTCGCGTCGAAAGGAGCCAGTTGAGGTGGTTCGGGCACCTAGTTAGGATGCCACCTGGGCGCCTCCCTAGGGAGGTGTTCCAGGCACGTCCAGCTGGGAAGAGACCAAGGGGTAGACCTAGAACCAGATGGAGGGATTGTATCTCTTCTCTGGCCTGGGAGCGCCTTGGGATCCCCCAGTCAGAGCTGGTTGATGTGGCCAGGGAAAAGAAAGTTTGGGGCTCTCTGCTGGAACTGCTACCTCCGCGACCCGACCACGGATAAGCGGGAGAAGATGGATGGATGGATGGATGGATTATATTATCAGTGTTTAAATAAATATTGTGAAATATATGTCATATGTAATCATCTTGAAATGCTATGGTTGATTAGGGGACAGATGTACGTTTAACATGTACAAATATGGTTGGTGTATGGTCCATGAGTAACTGGGAAAAATACAAATACAAAACAAAAATAATAATAATAAAGGTCTGCAACCAACAATTAAAAACCACTGAGAAATGTGAATTCAAACAATAAAACAAAGAATAAAATTCAAATAAATTAAATACAAATTAATAATTGAGACAAACAGTCTATACAAAATGTTTAGACATTAATCTATTAGTAATACAAAACAATTATATTCATAAAAAATATAATTTAATATATTAAATTCACAGAGCTATGTTTTTTGCATTATTCATACTTTTATGTTTGATTCTTTGAGTTTTGCTATGACTAGTAAGGTAAATTCATTGCAGGAGTTTAACTTGTAGTGAAGACATGTTTATAGTGTGGTATTAGTACTTATACTGCAATTAAGGATCTGAAGGATTAGTGTATTTGTAGGAAATATTAAAGAAACAGAGGGATCAGTGGATAAATTCTTGCCAGTTTTTTTAGTATTGTGCAGGATGATGCAGAAATACACAAGTCATTGTATAGTACCATAGAAGTAGTAGTACCATTTTGAGAGTTTTGATTTTGATGATTGCCGGGATAATATATTGAGTCAGTTCCAAGATATTATCCAGGGTAATCATGCCATGATATTTTCATATTGTCCCAAGCCTAGCTGCAGCCAATAATTATTGCCATTATTGATTCTTCTGCAGATTAGTGTCAACTAATTATTGCAGTTCTATTGTCAATATACTAATTTAGGGTCTATGAATTATTTGATTTTCCCCACACACATATAGTTCTGCTGCCAGCACCACTGCAGTGCGGTGCACAGAGAAAAGAACAGGCAACTTGACTAGATGAGACACGATATGACCTCCAAAATTCAGACCATTGTATATTCATTTGATTCGAGAAGAAAGGAATATACGTTATAATAAAGGTCGGGTAGTATACGATTCGGCTAAAGCCCACCTTTTATTCGGCATACACTGAATACACCTAGCACAACAGCGTGTTATGGAAATTGCATCTTATTTTCAATGTATTCACATTGCCTATCACTGCTCTTCACTGTGCTCAGTGTTGAGCGTTATGAGACTGTACTGTGAAAACAGCTTTACGATAATAAAGGGACATTTAACTGATTTACAAACTGCTTGGTAAAATAAATGCATGCATAATTTAACGGCGTCTTGTCCGTTTTAGTGACCAATTTAAAGTTCTGGTCAGTGAAATGTGTGCCCATTGTCAACCAGAAAGGAGTCCTGATTTCGCTTGATTTTGCAGTGGAGTTCAGTGGATAGAGGTGTTGAGACCAGGCGAAGCAATTACAAAAAAGCTCTGTTTATGAACGAATTAAATAGTACCTGGACGTATTCTGTGTGCCGAATGATTGCCGATATTGACCTGCTAAATACAAATTTGGATATTATGTTAATGAAGGATATTTTATTGTGACATAGCACTAAAACTTAAAAGTAGAGGTTTTCTCAAAGGAGTTTGGCACTGACTCTGAGCGGTCTCTGAAGAATCCTTCAACGCCGCTGGTACAGCCACAACAAAGGACTTGAATGCGGGTTCCCGCCGGACAGACAAACCGGAGAACTCACCAGATCTCTGGGGTTTTCCATCAGGCCGGGCCGCGGGGGGACTCTCACTGAAACCCTAAAACCCAGCAGAAGATATCGCAACAAAATGATCATACCTGCAGTGCGCAGGCGCCGGGACTGCAGCTGCTCATCTCCCATTGGCTGATGCCTCTGCTCGTGTGTAGAGTTCAGACGAGGTGATGTGTCCACCAGCGACCCCTGCTGGACAGGAACAGAAATGTTTTTGTCGTTTTCCATCATTTCCATTATTCAGGGATTTATGGTTTAGTGGGGCAGCTGCTTCTGAATCCGTGTATCTACCGTCCAATTGTTTTTCTTTATTAAACACGTAAACGGAAGAGCGTCTGAGAGGCGTTTTTGCTTTTTACTTTTCACCTTACTAAATGGTCAAATGGTCCTTGGAGCGAGGGGCGGGGCGAAACTCACGGAAGTGATTTCAAAACAAAAGCACTCGTTTACTAAAATCACACTTTGAATCACTACAGTATCCTTCTGAAGGAACGGTGATTATTATAAACAAGGGGAATTTAGCGATCACAACGAAAAACGGCTAAGACACATATTGAGCCCAGAAAAATGGATGTTATTAAGGGCTGTAAATATAATAAGCCTCTGTCTAAAATGGACAACATTGTTAGGAGATTTAAAATATACAGCGGTTCTGCACTGCGGTCACTCAGCCGCCTCTCCAGTTTGTTTTTTCAAATCAGCTGCTCTTCATTCCTGCTATATTTGACAAGTGATACAAATATGTTTTACCACAAGTTCTTAAGAAAACTGACACTGTTGGACTCGGTTCTAGTTTGACTTCTACAAGAATTAAAATGAAGTACTTTTGCTGTGTACTTTGTGAGTAATCCTCCGTCAAAGTCCCCTCCTTAGTACATAATGCATGTTTTTCTGCTATATTTGATGAATGATAAAAATATAATTTTACCATTAGTTCTTAATGAAATTGATACTGTTTGACTTTGTATTAGTTAGCCTATTACTACAATACATTGAAGTACTTTTACTGTGTATTTTTCTCAAAGTCCCCTGCTGAGAACAAAATCAAGTCACTTCTGCTCAGTTTGATTAGGGAATTCTTTTTTGTTGCCATTAGTTCTTCGTGAGATCGATCCTGTTGGACTCAGTACGAGTGAAACTACCCCCACAAGTACTATGAAGTACCTACTATTTTCCCAGTACTCCTCTGTCAATGTCCCCTCCTGAAAACAAGAATGCATGTTTCTCTGCTATTTTGAATAAGCGTTAAAAAACCTTTCTTCAAGAGACTAATATTGTTGGACAGATTATTTTAAGAGCATGGTAGACTGCACACTGACACACTCTTGTTGGCCTCTTATGATGCTGCTGTCTTTTAATATATGATTATTAATCTGCTCCTAGTTCATTCCTCACAGATTCTTCCATCAGTCCCAGTCATTGCATGTCAGTCAATAGAGCTTCTAAAAATGTTTTTTTGTGAATGAAAGCCAGAGCTAAATTATAGATTGTTTGATTGTGTAATTACAAGGTGAGAGAAAATAAATCCACATCCTCCTATGAAACGTATTTTATTTCCTTTTCCATGTTATACTTACTTGCATTAGAACATTTGCATGTTGAACTACATGCTGGATATCTTCCCAGCCTCAAGGAAATACAATAAAATAAATGGATTCATAATTTTAAAAAATTGATTAAAATGTATACATTAATAATGTTGTGGGCAAATATTTCAAATTTAAATATAAATGAAAATAAGTTTACTTTTGAAATGATTTCTCACAAAAACCTTTCTAATTTATAGTAAATTATTAAAAAAGGTTTAGTCAATCTACGTTTTGCTGCCTAAAATAGTTGAAATTGAACGTAAACTATATCAAACACCACATGCATGGCAATTAACCTATTTTTGCCCGCTATTTAAATTGACTTTGGTTAGTTAATACAAATATTGATATTATACTGTATATATATATATTTAGCATATAATTGATGCAGTCTTTCTGAACACTTTTAAAACAAAATACTGCAAATGAAGAATATTTTAAATCTTCTGCACAGACAGTGCCCTAAATTACAGCAGTTGAAAAGATGTGTGGAAGGATAAATTATTGATGGACTTCAATGGCTCTCTAGATAAAGGGCATTGTATGGTTGCTTGTATTATCCTCAGATAATGGTTTGTTTAAATAACTAGTGACATTTTAATAAATATTGCAAAAAGGGCTCCAAAAAAGGCATATACAGTATAACCTGTCCGGCTTAGCCAGTGTGAATTTCTTCAAGCATCACAAGATTCATAGTTTATAAAGTACAATTCTGGGCCATTGATTGTGTCATTTCTCCAAACACATACAGTAAAAATGCCTGTTTTGAAGCCTTCAAATGGTGCAGGAAAAGGACTTTACATTGTATTATACTTAAAGACAGGGCTATTCAGTTAAGAGAAGAGAAAAAGGAAAGCAAATTGTTATAATGGGTGATGTAACATTAATGACATACATAATATGAGGTCCTTGGCACTGTGTGATCATGGGGCATCACCCTTACAGCATTAGGACAATATCATATGGAGTCAGACACTGGAAGTGTGTTCTAGGCTGATGCGTTGACTGGGACTGATGGAAGGATGAGGCTGATGAGACTGAAGAATCTGTGACGAACTAGCGGCTGAGAAATAATCATATTAAGAGACAGCAGCATCATCAAGAGGCCAACAAGAGTGACAGAGTGTGTCATTGTGCAGACTACCGTCCTCTTAAAATACTCTGTCCAACAATATCAGTCTCATGAAGAAAGGTTTTTTAACGCTTATTCAAAATAGCAGAGAAACATGCATTCTTGTTCTCAGGAGGGGACATTGACAGAGGATGGTTGGAAAAGTACACAGTAAGTACTTCATAGTACTTGTGGGGGTAGTTTCACTCGTACTGAGTCCAACAGGATCAATCTCACAAAGAACTAATGGCAATAAAAAATAATTCCCTCATCAAACTTAGCAGAAGTGGCTTGATTTTGTTCTCAGCAGGGGACTTTGACAGAGTATTTCTCAAAAAATACACAGTAAAAGTACTTCAATGTATTGTAAGTAGTAGGCTAATACAAAGTCAAACAGTATCAATTTCCTTAAGAACTAATGGTAAAATTATATTTTTATCACTCATCAAAGATAGCAGAAAAACATGCATTATGTAGCCCAGGGATCGGCAAGCTTTTTGATATGAAGTGCCCAAAAAATTGTTATCAGCGTGCCAACGATCGAGAATTGTCAACGAGGGGGGGGGTTGAGGAGCTTGACGCTCGGGGAAGCAGTGTGTGGACCTGTCAGCGCAACTTACATGATGTCGAATTTAACAATCACATTTAAATAATTGGTTTGAACGGCATAATAAGGACGATCGTCCATTCTGTGATTCTCCAGAGCACACATGTTATGATATTAGGGTCATGCAGAGTGAGATGAGATCGCTGTCCCTTTAAGAGAGAGAGAGAGAGAGAGGGGGGTGTGGCTTGTGCATGTGTGTTTGTGGATGGTAGAGCGACAGTGAGAGAACGTGTGTATGCAGGGGTGGACTGGGACAAAAATTCAGCCCTGGCATTTTCTGTCCAGACCAGCCCACTACATTATCAGCGGACACTACATAGAAGTACACTAATCTCGCGGCATCTTCTCTCATGCATACTACAAAGAAGAGTCATATTCCTTGATAGCAGTTAACAAATAAAGCACTTAACTATGAACTCAAGGACTAAAATTGACAGCTATAGCAATCAATCAATCAATCAATCAATCAATCAACCTTTATTCATTATAGTGTCAAATCACAACAGAAGTTATGTCATGACTAGGGGTGGGACGAGACTAACGGGAAGAACCCTTATGCTACCCTTTCAGTTTTTAGTCTGTGAAAATCTTTTGGTGTAAGCCCAGTATTAGTTAAAACCAGACTCGGACAATAATAACAAAAAGATATCCTGACAAATAATCTAAATAGAAACATATTACATACAGTAGCAGCATTAGAGCTGAAACTCACTCACTCAACAGTGACTCAGTCATTATGAAACCATAAATCGAGAATTGGAAAAATATATATATATATATATAGCTGTGTGAAAAGTCTAAGACATGGGTTACAGGTCTGAATAGATATGCATTCTCATATACGTGTATGTGCACAAGTATGTATTGCTCTACTTCCTCGTCCGCAGCCAGCCAGCTCCACTCCTCACCAAATTCGTGACCTGCAAGAAACAGGAAACAGAACTTGTACTCAGTATCTGTGTACTGACAAGTATATGTAGCCATGTAGCCTTTTTGTGACGTAGTGACACTTAGTGAACAAATGTATCTGTCATGAAGGATGACTTAAGTCTCAAAAGAGCCATAAGGCCTACCTGCATAACTGTTAATTGAACTTAAAAGATATGCAGATGTTTGAAATTAAAACCATCAATATGAAAATATTCAGCAAGGAAATAATCATAATCAAACCTTTTGTTTCAATCTGAGACAAAACAAGTTGCATAATAAACTCACAAAGTCAAGACGAAGCTCTCAGATATGATGGATGACTCAAGCATCATAGAAGAACTTCTAGCAGGTCAGGAAAACCTGTTTGACAGGAGATAATGGTAGCAGAGAATATAAAGAGACATTTATGAATTACCAATTGTCATTTTATCACACATATAGTATGTTTCTTCACATAAACCTTTAAACATACACATATTGCATTCCTCTCACCACATGAAATAAGCTCAGGAACCCAAAAGTGGCCCAGTGAATGATGGAGGAGACAAAGCAGGTCCTCAAAAGGGGACAGAGGGAAAACAACTCCTTAGGCTAAAACCTAAAAGAGACATGGAAACATTATTAAGTCTCTCATCATCACAAATCTAGGGGTGTAACGGTACACGTACCGAAATTATTCGGTACGGGCCCTTCGGTTCGGTACACGTGTGTCATAGAACGAGCAAGTCATTTCATTGGACGAGAGGCATACTATGAGAGCTGGTCAGAGGGATGCGTTCAAATTTAGTCATTAATTTGAGGAACAAGCGAAATGGCGAACGCAGCTACAGTTGAGCTCGAAAATCCTCCAGCATCATTGAAGTCTCCGGTTTGGGAACATTTTGGTTTCGCAGTTACGTACAAGGATGACGGACAAAGACAGGTGGACCGAACCAAGGCTGTTTGTCGGCATTGTTCAACTAAAATTGGTTACGCGGCTGGCAATACATCAAACTTGCACACTCATTTGAAAAGGCATCACCCGAACGTGAATATCACTGGTACCAAAAGAAAAAAGACTGAAGTGCAAACCGAACTCCCACTAGCATTTAAGCCTCCACCACTCAAAGAAAGTTCAGACCGAGCCAAAGCTATTACAAACGCCAAATATCCTTATATTGCCATGTTAGCAAAGCGCTACCTGTCTGTATCTGCTACCTCTGTCCCTAGCGAGAGGGTGTTCTCCAAAGCGGGAGACATTGTTAGTGCCAGCAGATCTACCCTTTCGGCAAGCAATGTGGACAAGTTAATTGTTCTTTAAAAAAAACATGAAAATACATGAAAATACAATGACAAGCAAGTCATAATGTCAAACTGGCAATACAGATTATTTCAGTTCATCGAAATGCTGCACCTTAATGTTTATTTTATTATATGTTGTATTTATTTGAGTGAATATTCACAGTTTAATAATAATTAAAAACCCAAAACTAATAGTTTATGTTTTGTGAGTACTAGTACAGTAAAGTTCAAATACAGATTATTTCAGTTCATCGAAATGCTGCACGTTAATGTTTATTTTATTATATTTTGTATTTATTTGAGTGAATACATTATTCACAGTTTAATAATAATAAAAAAGATATATATATATATGTTTGGTTTTGTGAAAAAAAATTCTGCTGTACCGGAACTTTTTTTAAATTATGAAGTATGAATTTATACAACATTAAAAAATACATGATAAACTTACCAAATTCTAACAGTGACAAAACAAGTCCACATATAGAACAGAGGGAGAACAACTCCTCAAATATATCAGAACAACCTGTAATGGAGAATAATTGATAATTTAGTGTACATGATCACACCATTAAGGATCAACACATAAGCACAATAAAACTTCTGAAAAGCATCATTAAAATGACAAATAATGAATTACTACATCCATAATGTGTGATAATAACAATAATATTAAATATTTCTCGCCTTATCAGTGGAGCAGCTTTTCAAGCAGCTCACTCTTCTCTGGAAGTCTGTCTATCACAGAGTCAGAGTCCAAGGCCATGAGGATGTCTTTCTCTGTGGCCATCAACATAAATGCCTCCAATTTATCAGATGAGAGGGTGCTTCTGAGTCTGTTTTTAATAAACTTCAAAATTGAAAATGTGCGCTCACAAGCCACCTGTGTGAGGGATAATGTAAGCAGGTATTTATAAGCAAGGCCTAGGACAGGGTATGCATCTGTTAGCATGTTGAAACGGCGAAGTGTCTGGTAGCAGCACAGAGGGCATTCTTTGCAGGAGCAACAGTTTATGGGAGTTATCTCAACCTCTTCTGTGTTGTCCTCCTCACCACCTGATCCATCTTATACTGTTCTTGCTTTGTACTCTGCCAATGGGGATGCCTTCAGCCTGTTCCACTGGAGTGCAAAGCTTTTCAACTCGGCCTGCATATTTTCCTTGGTTGCCCTGCTGTCAAATCCTTGCAAGCACTTGCTTAAGTCTTGAACGGCAGACTGGGGAAGAGCACTGGTGCTGAGGGAAGTTTCTGGGATCCAGACATGCCAAGTCAGCATATAGATTGCCGTGTGTTAAAAAGCGCCTATGAATGGCTTCAATTGCTGTGTCCATGATCCGGTTAAGCTCATTTACCCCATAGGATTTTTCTGCATCATCCAGGGTCTCATCCTGAGCCATCTCTCCAGGCAAGACTTTCTTCATCCTCCTCCTCTTTTGTGGCAGTGTGGCCTCCACTTCAATGTCCGTGTCATCTCTCTCTTGGATTTCTGTGTTTGTCCAGTTGACAAATGTGTCTGCTGCTTTTTTTACAGATTCAAAATCTCTTCCCAAGCTTTTCAGCGTATCCTGTGTCGATGCTACCATTCTTTGAGCAGAGAGGATGTCCAATCCTGCGCTCTGAAGGTATTTAGACAATGGAGAGGTATGTTCAAATATGCGGAGGAAGATTTGAGCCGTCAAAATCGTCTCATACTTGAGCAATGACTGCATATCCTCTGGCCATGACACAGATACATGGTTTCACTGTTGCCTGTTTCTGTATAGCTGATAATGTAAACAGCACATCAACGTACAGACCATCTTCCGGTTTTCCAAAGGAGCCAAACACCTTCTTCAGGGCCTCATTCTTGGCCCACCAGCGTGTCTCGTCAATAGAAGCAAGGCGTCTACGTCTCTTGTTTCGGCCTGACTCTTCCCACACATTCATCCTTTTATATGACTCTTTGATGAATACCGCAATGCCATTGAGGAGCGCAAACAGGGACCCACTCTCAATAACAATCTGGGTTGTGTTTGCAAGCACCAGATTTAGTACATGTGCGTAGCACCATACATGCACCTGGTTTGGAGATTGTGCAGACAACAGTGAGGAGAATCCTTTGTATTGGCCTTGCATGTTTGATGCCCCATCAGTCGCATTTACGATGCACATGGTCTTGCTGAGGCCCATTTTGTCCAGAACTTCTGACAGCATGTTGACAAAGGCCTGTCCAGTGGATGAACTGCACTTCAGCACTGCAACAAGCCTCTCATGAACAACATCAGTAACATACCTCATAATTGTAGAGCATTGATCCTGAGAGGTGATGTCCTGTGTTGTGTCCAGCTGCACTGAAAACATTCCTGCTTTCTTGATATCACTGAAGATGTTTTCTTGAATCAGATGGTGAATTGCATCTATCACTGAGTTGACTGTGGTTTTGGAGAGTAAAGTTAGGGAGCCTCTGCCTCTCGTGCCACCAGACAAATGCAACTTTTTGCTGTTCTCAATAAAGCTGTCCAGGTGCTCTTTTAAACAGAAATAATACTTCCCCAGTAGAAGTATGAGTTCCAAGAAATTACCATGATCAACTCTGTGGTCTTCCAGAGTATATGCTGCCTCATTTTCTGACATCCTGTATGCAAGCCCCCTCTTCCCAGGAACCTTGATGACATCTATGATGTGCTCCAAAACCTGCCGTCTCTTTCTGACCTGCTCTCTGTGCGCCGACATCTGACTGCCACCAAACACACTGCTGATATCAGCACTGGCGGATTTCAAGAGGTAAGCTTCAGCACAGTTTCTGTGTGCACTGCTTCTCTCATGCTCCTCTGTGCGCTGGTGTATATGCCTCCAATCTGACATTCCACTGATGAACAGACTGCTATCAGTTCTCTTACCGAATGCCATGCGGATGAAACCATACAGCATGTGACGCTCTGGACAGTACGTCAGCCACCTTCTACTGGTGCCGTCTCTGCTACAGAACACTTTCTGCAACACTGGATTGCTACTTTTTTGCTGAGGATGGTAATTTAAAAATGACTGGAGATTTTTCTGATCAGGTTTTGAAAAAAAATCACTTATTTGACTGGCACACTCATAGCTCTCAACAGCTGTTTCCCTCTCAGGTGATCCTGTCTTTGGGCTGACGCACTCCTCACTCTCTACAGCTGTTTGCCTCTCAAGTGATCCTGTCTTTGGGCTGACACATTCCTCACTCTCTACAGCCTTTTCCCTCTCAGGTGATCCTGTCTTTGGGCTGACATACCCCCTCACTCTCTACAGCCTTTTCCCTCTCAGGTGGTGCAGTCTTTGGGCTGCCTGAATTGGTCTGGCTCTCTCCCTGAACTGACCAGCTGGACTTGCCCTGAACTTGTCTGGGCTGGACATAGGGAAAGCATTTATCATTGGATGGGGAAATAACTCAAAACCACAGAATAATGTACAAGATAAAAGATTAGTTCATATTGAACGAAACGTTGGCGAGCGTAACAACACTAGTGGCTTTTCCATGTTTTCATTATGACACTTACTAGTGTTTTCCAATGCAAAAAAGTCAGATCTTTGTGACAATACCTGAAAATGCTCAAGAAAGCACTTTACACAGCCATTTGAAAACTACAGTAAAAGTAACACATTTACACAGAAATTAAAGTTACACACAAATTATGAAACAGTTATCACCTCAGTAAACAATAAATTAATTGAAAGATTACAATAAATTCAATGGCAAATATTGCAAATTAAACTAATTATTTCCTATACTGTAGGTTTACTTAGATTTTGTGTTAAAATTCAAAGTATCTCATCTGTATTTACAATACAGCTTGATTCTGCATCTCTACTTACAGCTCGTTGGTCCATGTGAACGTTTACTGTTGCTATGGCAACAAGAGACCGCTGACGTTAGCAGCTCTTAGCTAGCCTAGCAAAATCATCTGAACAATAATAACCCATAATATCACAATTCGGCATATTTAAACAAAATCAACCACAACTACCAACATTCACAGCCCTTCAACTCTGGGCTAATATGTTGTCACAAGTAGGACTATGCAGTTAATTAGGTCACATCACATTCAATGTAAAAACGTTTTCTACTTTTTTTTTGGACATAATCTCAAAAAATTTAGCCTAGCCAGCCCACTGCGGTCAAGCAAGCCGTCTTTCACTTTTGCGTGGTCAAACCAGCCGCCCCTGTATTTCGAGTGCGCAATTAGTTACAGGTTTACGGTAATGCAATAAAAACAACCCTGGGAAGCTGGATTTCAAAGTAAAGGATGGCATGTGGTTCATTTCTATTATTTGCGATTGAGGAACAGGTTAATTTATGAGAATAATTGTAGGACTTATTGCTTCATAAACTTGTTGCACAAATACTATGAACTACTTTTACTGTGTACTTTTTGAGAATGGCAAAATTCCCTCCAGAGAACAAGAAGGAGCATTTTTGTCTAACTTTGACGTGGGATAAAAAACATTTCTTCCATAAGTAGTTTATGAAACTGCCATGTTTGTACTTAATACTTCTAGGACTACTTGCAAACATAATATGAACTACTTTTACTGTTTACTTTTTCAGTAATTTGAGTTTCAAAGTCCTCTCCAGAGAACAAAAATGAGCATTTTTGTCAACTTTAATGTGGTCTAAAAAACATTTCTTCCATAAGTAGTTTATGAGTCTGCCATGTTTGTACTTAGTACTTCTTAGACTACTTGCAAACATAATATGAACTACTTTTACTGTGTACTTTTTCAGTAATTTGAGTTTCAAAGTCCTCTCCAGAGAACAAGAATGAGCATTTTTGTCAACTTTAATGTGGTCTAAAAAACATTTCTTCTATAAGTAGTTTATGAAACTGCCATGTTTGTACTTAGTACTTCTTAGACTACTTGCACAAATAATATGAACTACTTTTACTGTGTACTTTTTGAGTAATTTGAGTTTCAAAGTCCCCTCCAGAGAACAAGAATGAGCATTTTCGTCTAACTTTGATGTGGTCTAAAAAACATTTCTTCCATAAGTAGTTTATGAAACTGCCATGTTTGTACTTAGTACTTCTTAGACTACTTGTACAAATAATATGAACTACTTTTACTTTGTACTTTTTCAGTAATTTGAGTTTCAAAGTCCCCTCCAGAAAGACGGCTGGCTTGACCGAAGTGCCAGCCCCAGGCTAACTTTACTTACCATGTATGCCTCCACTCGCTCGTCTCCCGGCGCAGCAACACCTGCTGGGGTGGTGACCCCGGCACGGTCCGTCAATTTAGAATATTTAGCAGCCTCCACCTCCAGAGACTTCAGCTTTTTAAGTCGCAGTTTTTCAGCGCCACCCGGGCGTTTCTTCAGCTTATCCATTTTCAGCTCAGCAGCAGCCCGTCCCGCGACTCCCGCCCATGCCATGAGGTCCCGCCCCACCCTGGTTTGTGTTGTGATTGACAGCACTGTCAGGGCTCTCTGAGCCTGTCAGGCCATGATTGATTGACAATGACAAACAATAGACCAATAATATGTGTCGATGCTGGCAACACACTGCTAGCCCTCTGTAGCCAATTGGCCGGCCCAATTGGAGGGAATTTAGAGAAAAAAAAGAAAAGAAAAAAAAAACATAGCGGACCGGCCCACATTGGGTCAACGGCCCACCAGGACGATGCCCGGTATGCCAGATGGCCAGTCCAAAAGTGAAACGAGGAAACAGAAAAACAGAGGTCTGTGATGTATTTTGTGAAACAGAAGAACAGCTAAATAAATGCAACGGCCTCCCAAGAAGAGCTCACCTCTCTCCAGTCATTTAAGCTAAAGTGGGTT
Source organism: Notothenia rossii (assembly GCF_949606895.1). Lineage (NCBI taxonomy): Eukaryota > Metazoa > Chordata > Actinopteri > Perciformes > Nototheniidae > Notothenia > Notothenia rossii. The sequence continues at coordinate 30,846,702 of NC_136906.1, forward strand.
ATTGAACCTGAAGCTTGTTGCTTCTGCCCTCCTCGACTACGGTCTGGGAGCCGACAGGAAAGTTCAACACACAGATGGCCAGTACGCCCCTTTGTTGCATATTATTTCGATGAGAGATGAGCAGATCGCCACTGGGCTTTCAACTAAATACACAGCCACGCAAAAACTGCGGCATTTGTACAGCTCCTTATGGGTACTGCAATTAGTGAAGTGCATTCTTCCGTGGTGAAACGATCAGCACTGCACCACGGTGGAAAGCGGCAGAAAGTCACCTGGAGTTAAAGAGAGCGGGGCTGCGTTGCGTGCATGGCTTCCTTCTGCAGGTAACGGGGAGACGCGCTCTGGCGGCGGTCTCGTTCAGGATCCGAAAATACAATTTAAATATTTTGTACACTTATTCCACTTATTCCTAGTGTGCCACTGGTTACGGTGCCGCGTGCCAATGCTGGCACGCGTGCCAGGGGTCGCCGACCCCTGATGTAGCCTATATGGAGGGGACTCTGACAGAGGATTACTCACAAAGTAGCTACACAGCAAAAGTACTTCATTTTATTTCTGGTAGAAGTCCAACTAGAACCGAGTCCAACAGTGTCAGTTTTCTTAAGAACTTGTGGTAAAACATATTTGTATCACTCGTCAAATATAGCAGGAATAATGAAGAGCAGCTGATTTGAAAAAAAAAACCCACGAGAGACGGCAGCGTTGACCGCAGTGCAGAATCGCTGCCTATAGTTTAAATCTCCTAACAATGTTGTCCATTTTAGACATAGGCTTATTATATGTACAGCCCTTAATAACATCCATTTTCTGGGCTCAATATGTGTCTTGGCCGTTTTTGTTGTGATCGCTAAATTCCCCTTGTTTATAATAATCACCGGTCCTTCAGCAGGATACTGTAGTGATTCAAAGTGTGATTTAAAAAAAAAAAAAAAAAAAAGCAAAAACGCCTCTCAGACGCTCTTCCGTTTACGTGTTTAATAAAGAAAAACAATTGGACGGTAGATACACGGATTCATGTTTAAAAGAGAAACTTCCCATTTATTAACATAACGACATTCCAAATATAAAATGATAACATTGGCACAATCTGTGTTTCTGTCTTTAATACAACAACAAAAAACACATAATTGCTATTAAGCAGAAAATAATATTCCTTTATAGATTTGTGTGCATTAACTGAGCACAATGTTAGTGTTACAATTCCAAAATAAGACTGAGGTTTATAAATGCAGAGTTAATATTTCTCTAAAAAGCAAGAACACACTACATTTTAATTTGTTTTCGCAATTGAAATTTGCATGGACTCAAAACAATTGCCGTGCTTTCCTTCGGTGATTTTTTGCTTTATATTCTGATACATGAATTAAAAATCATTTCCACAACTTCCCACAACCAGATGTGCATATGAAATATAGTATATGTTCTGACAGGTGTCCTTTGGCCCTCAGGTTACAGAACACAGTGATCCAGAACATCCGCAGGGCAAGTGAAAACCGAATGTCGTTTTCTCACAAGCTTTACACTTAAATATGGGGAAGGGCTGCATTGCTGGAACCTGTTCTAAATTTTCATGATTTAAAGGTTAGGATGATTAAACCAAGACCTGATATACCTGTGAAATAAACACTTCACACGCAAAGATTGGAGCTTAGACAGCTGCTGAAAGAAGATATTTAGATGTGCAGCATTAGAATGAGGCCGAAACTGACCTGAACACCTGTATTTGTGCAGAGAAAGACACCTTAAAGGAGCAGGGAGGAAAGATGAGTTGACATCCAGAAGTGAACACAAGTGAGTGGTGAGATGACACAGGTTCTCCGTGCAGGCAGAGCATCCCATGCAAGGGTGGGTTACCATGTTCATCATGGACCTGGAGTCTTGGTGCATTACAGCAAGGCTCCTGCAGCCGGGGCTTGGGACAGCAGCCGGAGCTTTGTTTGTCCAGAGAGAGGCTCAGCATGCAGCAGCTCAACAGGAGGCTGGCCTCGTACCTGCAGCAGGTAGGAGACGCATGAGATGAACATAAAACAACATTTCTCCTAAGATGGTTCAGCAGCAGCACAGAAACACCAACATTTAACTGCAGCTATGGAGCTTTGTATACTGATCTAAGTTTTATGATTATTTCTACATGTATTTATATGCATCAACTTTTTATTATTTGATGCTCCAGGTGGAAATATTCCAAAACCTTCCCACTCTTCTCTCCGATGTATCTCGCAGAAGCACTAACACCACTATAAGCATTAGGATTTATAAGTGTTATTTTATTTATTGTTTTAAAGGGGAAGGATAACATAAGTAGCAATTTCTAAACAGACTTCTTCTTTGACTGAGCACCGAATGTTAGAGCTTGGCTAACAGCAACACAGGTTATGCCCTATTTAGTGTTTAAGTTTTAGAAATTATGGGGGATTAATAATAGTTCTCCACCATATTTTTTCCTTTTGAATTTAAGCTCGAAGTTTCCTGTGAAGAACTATGTAATAGGTTATTAGCTGAAGTACACATATGTAAATTAGATTTAAAGAATCTTTCCATTCTGCAACTTCATTTTTTTCCTTCAATGGGTTCCACAGGGCTGTGACATTTGTATGTAGAGTAATGAATAACAATTTTCAAAAATATTACACAACATTACTTTTCACCACTGATTGGTGGATGCAGGTCCAGAGTCTGGAGGTGACCAATCAGAGGCTGGAGTGTCAAATCCAGGAGGAGCTGGACTGGAAGTGTCACCAAGAGCTGAAACACCTGGACGGACACCTGAAGGCGGTGTCCCTGCTGCAGGGACAGGTGACACAGAGAAACACTAATGATCCAAGTTAATAACAATTAGAGCAATCTGACTACCATAAGAAAGCCGAAACAACGAAATACAAAAATAAATAATAATAATAATAATGATAATAATAATAATAATAATAATAATAATAATAATGATGATGATGATGATGATGATGATGATGATGATGATGATGATGATGATGATGATGATGATGATGATGATGATAATAATAATAATAATAATAATAATAATAATAATAATAATAATAATAATAATAATAATAATAATGATGATGATAATAATGATGATGATAATACTAATAATAATAATGTTGGTTTACTGACAATACAATAATAAGTAAAGTAAGTAGAGAAAAAAGTAAAGAAAATATGGTAAAAAATTATAATATGCAATAAAATAAAATAACAAGACAACAAGCAGATGAAGGCAAAATAAAGACAAGTTAAGGCTAAATATAGGCCTGATATAAATATAATATTGATCAGGTAAAAAAAAAGGAAAATAACGACCAAATAAAAGCAACATAAATGCAAGTAAAAGGCTAAATAAAGTACATAAAACGCTGAGAGAATGACCAGATAAAAGCCAAATATAGAATGATTACAGGCAAGGTAAAGGTCAAATAAAAACCAGATGAAGGCCAGATAAAGGCCAAAAAAAGCCAAAGTAAAAAAAGACATTAAAACCAGATAAAGACTAAAGAAAGATCAAATAAGGACCTAATATAGTCCATTCAAAAGCCAATCAAAATAAATTGAGCCAAATTACAATCAGTAAATACCAAATTCAGGCCTGACGCAGCTTGCAGGGGAATGGAGGCTTAGCATCTTCCTCTGGCGCTGACTCCTCAGGAAGTTTTGCTTCTGCTTAAAGGTTAGACAGGTTGAGACGAGTCTGACTGTAAAATGTCACGATTCAAATGTCAGAGATTAAACTTGAACTTCACCATGATCTGATAATTTATCAAACAACAACCTGAAGAGGTGGGGTAAGTGTTAGAAGTGCTTCATTGGATAGTGCCCTCCACAAGCCTGGCAAGATTAATAATTTATATATTCTAGTAACTTTCCCGTCATAAATACAAGTCACCTTTAAAGCGCCAATTCAATCTAGTATGTCCCCAAGTCAATACCAACATGTCAGAAAGTCATGTCCAAAATCAGGAACAATTCCCCAAATCAGGTCCCAAGCAACACATAAACGTCGCAAATGAAGACCAACAAATCAAGACAGCGAGTTCCAAATAAGTCCCAAATCATGAAAAGCAAGTTTCAAGTCAAGAAAGAAAGTCTCAAATTATTATTATAACTAGTATTTATTTCAAACAAATCTAAAAGCATTTGAGTTGAGAGCAATGAGTCAGAAAGTCCAGACAGCAATTCCCGAAAAAATACAGTCCAAAATGATTTCCCATGTCATGACAAACACATTCTAAATTGACCTTTTCAGGCCCCAAATCAGTAACAATAAACCAAAATCAGGTCCCAAGCTAAAAAAACGTTGCAACTTAAGACCAAAATGTCCCAAGTCAATATAGTGCATCTCCAGTCTAATAAGTCCCAAGTCAAAGCAAACCCTGCTTTTTGTTTATTTGACTAAGAATAGGAGCATCATTTCTAATAAAAGTCCCGAATTCCAAAGTCATGAAAAACAACTTCTAAAATGACCAGTAAGTTCTTAAGCTGCCTTCACATGATGCGCAATTTGCGCTTTGCTTACTGATAGGTTGGGCGCAGAGCCTTGCAGTGAAAACAACTCTTTAAAGGTCACCTATTATACAAAATCCACATTTTCATGTATGTTATAGATGATTAAGTGTCCCCTCTGTGTCAAGACATTTGAAAAGTTTCAGGAAAAAGATTCCCTCTCTTTTTGTCCTGATCCATACAAGTCTGAAAATGAGCTGATCAGATTTTGGCCACTTTGTGATGTCACAATGATTTTTTTGCTTGTGTAACCATTAGCCAATAACCAACCAAGGTACCCCCCCCCCCCCCCCCCCCCACCCACACACCTTATCACCTGATCTCCTCCTAGCATGCGGCCCCCACCTCTTTTTTTTTGCGGCCCTCAGATTAATTGATAAATAACGTAATAAAAAAAATATTTTTTTATTTGTTTACTTGTAGTACTGATACCGTCCACTAGACTCCTAGTTACGTCGCGAGCTACGTACATGATTTAAAATACCGCAAAATAATCTGTGACGCATTTGTGTGTAGGCCTATTGTGTTTTTTTCCCGGGGAAACACTCTCAAGAAACACCGGCTCTTGTTATGTCTGCTGTGACGTTAGGTTGCCTCTTGTAATTATGCCTTTACAAGCTTAAAAGTTGTATTTATCATCTGAATTTGGCGAAACAAGTTTAATATTCTTAAAACCAAGACTTTATTTATTTGAAATCAGATTAAAACAAGCTGTCACGGACCCTGGAATGTTATCTATGATTACTACGCTTTTCATTCATAATTTCAGCGGGAGGGAGGGGGAGTGGTGCTGAGGAACAGCAGACTGCGGAGTGAGAGGTGTCTGTGTTGGCATTCCCCCTATTGTGGAATAAGGGGAATGCAGAGACTGGCTACAAGTGTTTTAGGCTCAAGTTAGACAACTAATATCTGGGTTAGTGTTCATGACTTCATATTTATGTCATCTTAATGGTTAATCTCAATACACACACATTTTCCGTGCTTTCCAATAGTTTAAAATAGTTGTATTCCACTGTTTAATAACCTGTTCAATACAAACATGCCACTTGTAAAAATGAAATAAAATTTCTGTGAGCTGATATTTGTTTAGTGAGCTTATTAGAGGATGTTCCCATTTTTGGGGATGTTCCCTTTGATTCTAAAATGTCAATGAAGATGACAGACTTAGTATATTTGTTAATAATTACATACAACACATGGAATTTTTGTGTGTGTATGTTCCAAGTGAATCTGCGGCCCCCTGGTGGCCAGTACATCAATTATGTGGCCCCCACCACCATCAAAGTTGCCCATCCCTGTCCTAGAGCAACAATGTGTTTTTCCCAAACGATTGTTATTACACACATTTACAGACAATATTCTTGCAGGTTGCATGATGTTCTTAATTGTGTTTCTTTATGGTTGATTGCAGTTAGCAAGATAGTAGTAGTATAGCGCATTGCTTAGGATAGAAGCCTCAGCTAAATGAAATGTAATGTAACATATAAAAATATATAGTTTATTACTCTCTCTCTCTCAGATCAGTGATTGTGTCTCGGCCCAGGCTGAGGTGAAGCTGCAGCTGCTCGGTGCAGAGCTCACCGTCTTCGATTTCAGCTCCATGTACATCCCATTTACACTAAAGGTGCACTGAAGTTATTTTTCATTCTTTAAAGGCAGTTCTCAGCTTTTTCAATATGGTGATTTGTTGCTTTTCTCTTACTTATATCATAAGGTAAATCTTGGACTTTTTATTTTTTTTCTGAAATTTTACTTACGCCAATAATCTAGAGAATAATCTACAGATCAATCCATGATTAAAATATGTGTTAGCTGTAGCCTTACTGAACATTAAAAAAAAAATCTAAATAAGAGCATGCTGGAGATCAACCCAGTCCCTTTTTTTTCGATTCATACATACGGGACATTTCAAGCATCATTGCGATACACACCCACTGAACTGATCACCCAAGATCCTCAGCTGGTTTAATCTCTGTAATTGGGTGTTTTAGCCACAGTGCACATTGGGATCCGGTGTTAATGCGATACAGACAGAAAGGTATATCCGTCATTTTATGGTAAGCTATTGAAATTCTGAATCCATAGATGTGTCTCCCATCACCCAAACCCCTGACTATTCTCTCAACTCAGTATTTACATTCTTATATTAAAAGAAAATCAGTATTATCTTTAAAAAAAGTCCTTTTATATCAGCTGTGCACCGTTATGGTGTAAATATAACCAATTGGATCAAATATAAAAGTCAGCCGAATTACTATTGATACTGCAAGGAGACGTATTGTGTGAAGAGAAATTGAAGATGTTGTTTAATTGCTGATATATTTATGATCCACGTCACATTACATTACATTACATTACATTGCATTTTGCTGACGCTTTTCTCCAAAGCGACTTACAATAAGTGCATTCGACCAGGAAGATACAAGCTTGAAGAAAACAGAATCATATAAGTCCATCAGGTTTCATAGAGCCAAACATTTCAAGTGCTATTCAACTGGCTTTAGAAAGCCAGCCCTTTATTAGTATATAAGTGCTTTGTTAGTAATTCAATCGCTCGAAGTGGAGTCCAAAGAGATGAGTTTTCAGTTTGCGCCGGAAGATGTGTAAGCTTTCTGCTGTCCTGATTTCAATGGGGAGCTCATTCCACCATTTTGGAGCCAGGATAGCAAACCCACGTGTTTTTGCTGACGGGAACTTGGGTCCCCCTCGCTGTGTGGGTGCAGCGAGCTGTTTGGCCGATGCAGAGCGGAGTGCACGTGCTGGGGTGTACGGTTTAACCATGTCCTGGATGTAGGAAGGGCCAGATCCATTCGCAGCATGGTACGCAAGTACCAGTGTCTTGAAGTGGATTCAGTTTCGGTGGCAGTTCTTCCAGTTTGTCCAGAAGTCATCTAATCAGGGCTCTATAAATAGAAAACTACCGCAAATGTGTAATATTTAATGCAGCCGAACCGTGTATTACAATGCATTTATGTGATGACTTTCAAAGAGAAAAGCAAATACACTCGGAATAAAGTATTATTTTATTTAAAAAAATTAAATAATCGGATTTCATATCGCATAAACACCATATTCCAACGTGCATTGCAGCTAAACAATCCAACCACCAAGCTTAAACCATAGCTGAGGATCTTGGGTAATCAGTTCAGTGGGTGTGTATCTGTTTCCGGTTATTTTATCTTGAAATTCAGTTCCAGACAGATGCCAAAAAAGCCAGAGATTATGGAATAAAAAAAAAAAAAAAGGATTATTGTGTGTTATTGTTGAGTAAATAGCAGTGTGTTATTTAGAAAATAATAACAAATTAGAAGGAAAAAAAGATTTTAAAAATACAGATTTCAGTATTCTGAGGTTCAGAGTTCATAAAGGGGCGAAGGGCACAGCGGGCGAACTCAGGGGGCCTAGCATGAGGGCGAAGGCAGCGGCTGGAAGAGTCAGGGGGCCGGGCCCGAGGGCGAGGGTCGCGGCCGGGAAAGTCAGGGGGCCGGGCTTGAGGGCGAAGACCACGGCTCTCAGGGGAACGGGATCGAGGGTGAAGACCGCGGCTGGGGAACTCAGGGGGACGGGCAAGAAGGCGGCGACGGGACAACTCTGGAGGCCGGGCAGGACCCGGTGTCGGCCGGACAGGAACCGGACCCGGTAGGACAGGTGTGGACGGGATCCTGGACATGACATGGGCTGGTGTCAATGGGACCCTGGATGGAGCAAGGGCTGGTGTCGATTAGACCACCAACACAACAGGGCAAGGAGTAGGCAGGACCCCCGGCGGGACAGGTGTCGGCAGGATCCCCCACGGAAGAGGACAATGAGTTGGCAGGACCCCCGGTGAGACAGGTGACGCCGGGACCTCCAACGGAACAGGACATGGGTTTGCCATGACTCTCAGTGGAACCCCCAACGACACAGGACATGGAGTTGGCAGGACCCCAGACGAAACAGGTGGCGGCTGGACCTCCAACGGCACCGGACATAGGGTTGGCAGGACCCCCGGCAGAAGAGTTGTTGGCGGGGCCTCCAACGGCACAGGACATAGGGTTGGCAGGACCCCCGGCAGAAGTGTAGTCGGCGGGACCCCCAATGGGACAGGACATAGGGTTGGGACTTGAGTAGGGACTTGAGTAGGGACTAGAGAAGGGACTTGAGTAGGGACTGGAGAGGGGACTCGAGAGGATACTCGAGAGGAGACTCGAGAGGGGACTCGAGAAGGGACTTGAGAGAGGACTTGAGAGGGAACTCGAGAGGTGACTTGAGAGGGGACTCGAGAGGTGACTTGAGAGGGGACTCGAGAGGTGACTTGAGAGGGGACTCGAGAGAGGAGTCGAAAGAGGACTAGAGAGGGGACTCGAGAACAGACTCGAGAGGGGACTCAAGAGGGAACTCGAGAGGTGACTCGAGAGAGGACTGGAGAGGTGACTCGAGAGGGGGCTTGAGAAGAAACTTGAGAGGGGACTCGAGAGGGGACTTGAGAGGGTACTAGAGAGACGACTTGAGAGGAGACTAGAGAGGGGACTAGAGAAGAGACTCAAGAAGAGACTCGAGAGGGGACATGAGAGGAGACTTGAGAGGGGACTTGAGAAGGAACTTGAGAGGAGACTTGAGACGGTCGGTACGCCGACAGAACACGGGGGGCTGGGAAACTCAGGGTGCCGGGCACAAGGACGGGCAAGAAGGCGGCGACGGGACAACTCCGGAGGCCGGGCAAGACCCGGTGTCGGCCGGGCAGGAACCGGAGCCGGTGGGACAGACGTGGACGGGATCCTGGACATGACATGGGCTGGTGTCAATGGGACCCTGGATGGAGCAAGGGCTGGTGTCGATTGGACCACCAACACAACAGGGCAAGGAGTAGGCAGGAGCCCCGGCGGGACAGGTGACGGCGGGACCTTCAACGGAACAGGACATGGGGTTGGCAGGACTCTCAGCGGAACCCCCAACGACACAGGACATGGAGTTGGCAGGACCCCCGACGAAACAGGTGTCGGCTGGACTTCCAACGGCACCGGACATAGGGTTGGCAGGACCCCCGGCAGAAGTGTAGTCGATGGGACCCCCAACAGGACAGGACATAGGGTTGGGACTTGAGTAGGGACTTGAGTAGGGACTAGAGAAGGGACTTGAGTAGGGACTGGAGAAGGGACTCGAGAGGATACTCGAAAGGAGACTTGAGAGGGGACTCAAGAAGAGACTCGAGAGGGGACTTGAGAGGGGACTCGAGAGGGAACTTGAGAGGGGACTCAAGAGGGAACTAGAGACGGGACTCGAGATGAGACTTGAGAGGTGACTTGAGAGGGAACTCGAGAGGGAACTTGAAAGGGAACTAGAGAGGAGACTTGAGAGGGGACTCGAGAGGTGACTCGCAAGGGGACTTGAGAGGGGACTCGAGAGGTGACTCGAGAAGAGACTCGAGAGGGGACTCGAGAAGAGACTTGAGAGGGGACTTGAGAAGGAACTTGAGAGGAGACTTGAGATGGTCAGTACGCCGACAGAACACGGGGGGCTGGGGATCTCAGGGGTCCGGGCACAAGGACGGGCAAGAAGGCGGCGACGGGACAACTCCGGAGACCGGGCAAGACCCGGTGTCGGCCGGACAGGAACCGGAGCCGGTGGGACAGGCGTGGACGGGATCCTGGACATGACATGGGCTGGTGTCAATGGGACCCTGGATGGAGCAAGGGCTGGTGTCGATTGGACCACCAACACAACAGGGCAAGGAGTGGGCAGGACCCCCGGCGGGACAGGTGTCGGCAGGATCCCCCAAGGAAGAGGACAAGGAGTTGGCAGGACTCCCGGTGAGACAGGTGACGGCGGGACCTCCAACGGAACAGGACATGGGGTTGGCAGGACTCTCAGCGGAACCCCCAACAACACAGGACATGGAGTTGGCAGGACCCCCGACGAAACAGGTGTCTGCTGGACCTCCAACTGCACCGGACATAGGGTTGGCAGGACCCCCCGCAGAAGAGTTGTTGGCGGGGCCTCCAACGGCACAGGACATAGGGTTGGCAGGACCCCCGGCAGAAGTGTAGTCGGCGGGGTCCCCAACGGGACAGGACATACGGTTGGGACTTGAGTAGGGACTAGAGAAGGGACTTGAGTAGGGACTGGAGAGGGGACTCGAGAGGATACTCGAGAGGAGACTCGAGAGGGGACTCGAGAGGGGACTAGAGAGGGGACTCGAGAGAGGACTAGAGAGGGGACTCGAGAACAGACTCGAGAGGGGACTTGGGAGGGGACTCAAGAGGGAACTAGAGAGGGGACTCGAGATGAGATTAGAGAGGTGACTTGAGAGGGAACTCGAGAGGAGACTCGAGAGGGGACTCGAGAGGTGACTCGAGAGGGGACTTGAGAGGGAACTCGAGAGGGGACTCGAGAGAGGACTGGAGAGGTGACTCGAGAGGGGGCTTGAGAAGAAACTTGAGAGGGTACTCGAGAGGGGACTTGAGAGGGTACTAGAGAGAGGACTTGAGAGGAGACTAGAGAGGGGACTCGAGAGGTGACTCGAGAGGGGACTTGAGAGGGGACTCGAGAGGGGACTCGAGAGGGGACTCGAGAGAGGACTTGAGAGGTGACTCGAGAGGGGGCTTGAGAAGAAACTTGAGAGGGGACTTGAGAAGGGACTCAAGAAGAGACTCGAGAGGGGACTTGAGAAGAGACTTGAGAGGGGACTTGAGAAGGAATTTGAGAGGAGACTTGAGACGGTCGGTACACCGACAGAACACGGGGAGCTGGGGAACTCAGGGGGCCGGGCACAAGGACGGGCAAGAAGGCGGCAACGGGACAACTCCGGAGGCCGGGCAGGACCCGGTGTCGGCCAGACAGGAACCGGAGCCGGTGGGACAGGCGTGGACGGGATCCTGGACATGACATGGGCTGGTGTCAATGAGACCCTGGATGGAGCAAGGGCTGGTGTCGATTGGACCACCAACACAACAGGTCAAGGAGAAGCCAGGACCCTCGGCGGGAAAGGTGACGGCGGGACCTCCAACGGAACAGGACATGGGGTTGGCAGGACTCTCAGCGGAACCCCCAACGACAAAGGACATGGAGTTGGCAGGACCCCCGACGAAACAGGTGTCGGTTGGACCTCCAACGGCACCGGACATAGGGTTGGCAGGACCCCCGGCAGAAGAGTTGTTGGCGGGGCCTCCAATGGCACAGGACATAGGGTTGGCAGGACCCCCGGCAGAAGTGTAGTCGGCGGGGCCCCCAACAGGACAGGACATAGGGTTGGGACTTGAGTAGGGACTTGAGTAGGGACTAGAGAAGGGACTTGAGTAGGGACTCAAGAGGGAACTAGAGAGGGGACTCGAGATGAGACTTGAGAGGTGACTTGAGAGGGAACTTGAGAGGTGACTAGAGAGAGGACTTGAGAGGAGACTAGAGAGGGGACTCGAGAAGAGACTCAAGAAGAGACTCGAGAGGGGACTCGAGAAGAGACTTGAGAGGGGACTTGAGAAGGAACTTGAGAGGCGACTTGAGAGGGTCGGTACGCCGACAGAACACGGGGAGCTGGAGCCGGAACCATGGCTGTGTGGGCTGGTACTGGAGCAGGCACCATGGCTGCTGGGCACGGAACCGGAACACGGAACCATGGCTGTGTGGGCCGGCACTGGAGCACGGAACCATGGCTGTATGGGCCGGTACTGGAGCCGGAAACATGGCTGTAGGGGCCGGTGCTGGAACCGGAAACATGGCTGCAGGAGCTCGGGCTGGTAGCCTGGACTTGGGTCTCCTTCTCTTAGGAGCCTTTTGGAAGCTCCGTGGACCTGGAGAAGCTATGTTCGGAATTGTGGCAGGCAGGGGGCTAGCAGGCCGGGAAACGCATGACTGGAGGAAGTCCATAATCCAGCCAGGTAAGAACTTCACTAACCCTGGTTTCTCTGTTGCCCTCTGGTACACCTCTGCCAGGGCAGCCCTCTTTTGCTCCACACTGGTTGCTCCCCTCCATTTACCATAGCTGCAAGCCAAGCCAGCCAAAGTAGGTAAATTAGTACAACTCCACTTCAAATGGATCATCTGCTGGGTCCATATGTGGTTGGTTCATTCTGTCAGGGTTGGGGAAAAATAGGACCCAAATGCAGATTGGGGAGGAAGCAGGTTTCAAAAGGAAACAAAAGTCGAGCTTTTTTTAACAAAAGCTGAACAAAACAAGAATCCATGAACAGGTACGAGGCACGAGGTAAAACAAGAACCCATCAACAGGTATGAGGTAGCATCCAAACAAAAGGTGACTGTGACCAACATGAAGGGGGACATTAACGACAAATAACCCCACAACTAGAAACAACAAAACTCAAACCCTGACACCCTGAGCCCCATTTCTTTTCCTCGCGGACGGCAAAAAAAGTCAGACATTGTACGATTAAAAACAATAATCGTGGCTTGATATTGAGTAAGAAAATGTTTTTATGAACCACACAGCTTCCGGTCTTCCAAGACCCGACAGGACAAAAAGACGTGTTGCAGGCACGAAACACACTACCAATAGAAATACATTGCTTTTAGAATCGTTCTGTGTGACACGAAAAAAAGGGGGAAATCGTGTTGGTGAACAAGAATCAATAGATTAAATGTTATGACTATAACACGAGATGCCGTGAGACTGGGTTGTGTAGATCACAGGTTCCACAGGTAATTGAGTTTAAAGAGTGTAAATACTTATCTCAGCATAACATTTTTCATTTGTAAGAAGAAAAATTTAATAAAATAGTACTCATTCATATCTCGGAAACACAGCATTGATAATATAATTATTAACATCCATTCATATATTAATGTTTATATTGTTGTATACTGTAATAAACACATTTAAAAATATTTATTGTTGTTATATATGTTAGTACAATGTGTTTATTGTTTTTCTTCATATAAATATTTCACAAATATTTCATCCTATGATCACAAAACAATTTCAATCCAGGATAAAAACATTACATTGCATTTAGCTGACGCTTTCATCCAAAGCGACTTACAATAAGTACATTCGACCAGGAAGATACAACCTTGAAGAAAACAGAATCATATACTGTAAGTACATCAGGTTTCATAGAGCCAAACATTTCAAGTGCTACTCAACTGGCTCTAGATAAGCCAGTCCTTTATTAGTATATAAGTGCTCTGTTAGCAGTTCTTTGTTATTAATTCTATCGCTCGAAGTTGGTTCAAAAGAGATGAGTATATAAAGTTTTCTTGATTCTGATCGATCCAAAATGAAAGTGATTCAGGTTTCAACAGTAATCCACATACCTTCAACACATGCTCATGAAGAGATTTCCCATCATGCCCTGCTGTGTGAACAGGTGTGACAAGGAGAGTGAGCGTCGTGGTAGTGTGGAGGCGGAGCTCAGTGACATGAGGCTGCTGCAGGAGGGGCTGCTGCTACACACCCTGCCAGAGCTCCACAAACTGCGGAGAAACCTCACACAGCGACTGACGGAGCTGCAGAGACAACACCAGCAGGTAACAACACCATGCCGTTACACCAGCAGGTAACAACACCATTCATTACACAGGCAGGTAACAACACCATGCATTACACCGCTAACAACACCATGCATTACATTAGCAGGTAACAACACCATGCATTACACCAGCAGGTAACAACAACATGCATTACACCAGCAGGTAACAACACCATGCATTACACCAGCAGACCAGCAGGTAACAACGCCATGCATTACATTAGCAGGTAACAAAACCATGCATTACACCAGCAGACCAGCAGGTAACAACACCATGCATTACACCAGCAGCAGTGGCGGCTGGTGGGAAATATCTTTGGTGGGGCTATGGAAATGGTGACAAAACCATACTAGGGCGGTCCGGGGGTTCGTTCAATAATTTTTGTGAGAAATTACCCCTTAAATGATGACTTCTGGTGATGTTAGAGGGGGGGGGGGGGAGGACAAATTGAGGCTTAAAAATATGAGATAATCCATAATCTTCAGTGTGGTTAGCTATGAATTTTCCTGTGCAACAGCACAGTAGGCCCACACAAACTGCAGAACACTGGTGCTTTGGGAAGACTCAAATGATTTAACTCCCATTTAAAATCAGGAGACTAAATACGAACATTGTGTGTGTGTGTGTGTGTGTGTGTGTGTGTGTGTGTGTGTGTGTGTGTGTGTGTGTGTGTGTGTGTGTGTGTGTGTGTGTGTGTGTGTGTGTGTGTGTGTGTGTGTGTGTGTGTGTGTGTGTGTGTGTGTGTGTGTGTGTGTGTGTGTGTGTGTGTGTGTGTGTGTGTGTGTGTGTGTGTGTGTGTGTGTGTGTGTCGCACTCTCCAAGAACTTGGATTTTCAGTTACTGCACTTTCACTGGCTTCCGGTAACTGCTAGAATCCACTTCAAGACACTGGTACTTGCGTACCATGCTGCGAATGGATCTGGCCCTTCCTACATCCAGGACATGGTTAAACCGTACGCCCCAGCGCGTGCACTCTGCTCTGCATCAGCCAAACAGCTCGCTGCACCCACACTGTGAGGGGGACCCAAGTTCCCATCAGCAAAAACACGTGGGTTTGCTATCCTGGCTCCAAAATGGTGGAATGAGCTCCCCGTTGAAATCAGGACAGCAGAAAGCTTACACATCTTCCGGCGCAGACTGAAAACTCATCTCTTTCGACTCCACTTCGAGCGATAGAATTACTCACAAAGCACTTATATACTAACAAAGGACTGGCTTATCTAAAGCCAGTTGAGTAGCACTTGAAATGTTTGGCTCTATGAAACCTGATGTACTTATATGATTCTGTTTTCTTCAAGGTTGTATTATCCGGGTTGAATGTAGGCTACTTATTGTAAGTCGCTTTGGATAAAAGCGTCAGCTAAATGCAATGTAATGTGTGTGTGTGTGTGTGTGTGTGTGTGTGTGTGTGTGTGTGTGTGAGCCTGGCCCTGCCCCCTCCTCCCCCCTTCCTGCCATCTTATCACTAGACAGAGGGGGGATGTATTTTAAAAACACTTACCTTACACTTGTATTTGTTCTCTCTAAAACACAGTGTCTGTAAAGGTGGGGGAGACTGTCTCCCCCCTTCCTGCTATCTCTCTCTGTTTCTGCTGATGTGTAAAATATACAAAATAACGTTTTATATACTTACTCTCTTGTTAAAAGGTGATGAAGTTTGCAGCGTAAGCAAGCCATCAGTGTTCTAGTTTTAAGGTTTTGCATACCTCAAAGTGTGTCTAAAAGTATCTTGGCAAGAGAAAAAAGCCAAAATCCGCCTAGGCCATTAAAAAGAAACCGAATTCCACGTTTTAAAAATGAACAGACACAAATGCAGACTTGACTACTTGGCAGTTGATTAAAGCAGATTTGTCCTTTTTCATCTCTCAAAGGTTTGGGTCCTGTTCAACACTGGGCACAGAAATATATTCAATATACAGTCATTTGTACATAAAGATTTTTTAAGTTGTAAGCACTTAGAAATATACATTTGATTGCATTTAAAGTGGCTGTAGACAACTTATCATAATGAAGTAGTTGATTGCACAAATTTGTAATGGATGTAGAATAAAGACGACATTAGCATTTAAATTGGCTCCCTATAGAGAACCGCAGTGACGCGTCCTTAAACCCGGAAGTAAACTTCTTCCGGTTCCTTCGTCTAAAACGCAATGCAATTTCTCCATAGGATTTTGGAAAATAGCTCGAAATAAGGTCTGTGGTTGACACATATTTAAGAGATGGATCACGTTTTGTTCAGCCGGATAATCTCCACATGTCAACCCTACTTTTATAATTTTTGAATCATAAATCTAATCGCCAAAAGCGAAATGCTAACGTTATGCTATAAACGAACTACAAGCCAGTACAGCAGCAGGGTCGCACGACTTCAACGTCACGCCAATTTAAGATCGTTTCAACTGACTTACACTGAAACTGGACTGTGAACACTTTAAATATATTAACATTTTAAACTGTATACCCCGGTTATCTAGGCCCGTTTTGTTTAATGTATAACACGTTTATCTAGGCCCTTTTTGTTTTATGTATACATGTCACACTGTGGGAAACGATATTTCTGGATGTATAACACATGTAGAATTTGACAATAAAGCTGAATTTGACTTTCGCGTGCTTGCATATTTTAACAAAGCTTTTCATTTTAGCCACACTGAATTTAACTAGAAGTCATGGCTGTGTCAATTACCAGTCTGATATCGTTTTACAAAGATGACAAGAAGAGTGCAGATAGAGGAGAGAACCACTACAAGTCAGGACAGGTTACAGTGCAGCCTAGATGAAGGTGTACTTACCGGTGTTGTCAGGGCTAGCATGAGGGACAAGGTTTATAGTGTCGGTGAGTAGTGATAGCAAGAGTACCGTTAACCTTTTAAGACCGAGTTAATTTATTCACATTAATTCCCATCAACAAATCAATTGTATGTGTCACATGAAATCTTTATTAGGCAAGGCAAGTTTATTTATATAGCACTTTTCAACACAAGGCAATTCAAAGTGCTTTACAAAAAAATGAAAGACATTAAGAAAATGGCATTTAAAATCAGTCATTAAAAAGAAAAGCTAATAAAATAAACATTAAAAGAAAAAATACATGGTTAAAAGTTACAGTGCAGTCTAAGATATGAATAGTTGAATTAAGAGCAGCGACAAAAAGAAAAGTCTTCAGCCTGGATTTAAAAGTAGTAAGAGTTTTAGCGGACCTGCAGGTTTCTGGGATTTTGTTCCAGATATTTGGAGCATAATAACTGAACGCTGCTTTACCATGTTTAGTTCTGACTCTGGGGACAGAAAGCTGACCAGTCCCTGAAGAGCTGAGAGACTTGGATGGTTCATCATTTAGCAGGTCAGAAATGTATTTAGGGCCTAAACCATTCAGTGCTTTATAAACAGCAGCAGTATTTTGAAATCTATTCTTTGACACACAGGAAGCCAGTGTAAAGACTTCAGAACTGGAGCGATGTGATCCAATTTCTTAGTGTCGGTAAGGACTCGAGCAGCGGTGTTCTGAATCAGCTGCAGCTTTCTAATAGATTTTTTAGTGAGACCTGTGAAGACACCATTGCAGTAGTCCAGTCTACTGAAGATAAAAGCATGGACACGTTTTTCCAAATCCTGCTGTGACATTAGTCTTTTAATCCTAGATATGTTCTTTAGGTGATAGTAAGCTGATTTAGTAACTGTTTTAATGTGACTGTTGAAACCAATAACTAATTTAATCCGCTGACAAGAGAGCCCACCTCCGAAGATCGTGACTGGCTGAGGGACAGACTCGGGGGCAGGTTTTCGGGAATTTCTTGGCTTCTCTCCCCCGAGCCAATAGAGGAACACTACAGCTTGGAAACACTTACTGTTCCTGAAATGATCAAATCTGTTGGGCATCAGGGACCAGAGGCAATTGTGGCAAGCATGGCATTGTCTGAAGAGCAACAGAGGGCAATTCAGGTGGCTACCACTGGTCAGCGAACCAACCCAAACTGGCATTTGTTCAGGAAAGGAAGGTTGACTGCCAGCAACTTTGGAGCTGTCCTGAGGTCAAAGCGTGTGACTGCTTCCTTTATTGCCAGGGTGCTAGGGCAACAACAGGCCCTTGATGGTGTTTTGTCTGTACAGTGGGGGACTATGAATGAATGTGAGGGCGTCAGGGCATTCACCACTGCAACTCAGATGCAGGTCCATGAGTCAGATTTGTGGCTCTCCCTATCAGGATTGTTGGGGGCATCTCCGGATGGTCTGGTAGGGTCTTCCGCTGTGCTGGAGGTGAAGTGTCCCTACAGAGCCAGGGAAATGACAATTAGTGAAGCATTGCAAATCAAGGGCTTCTTTGTCAGTAAGGAACGAGAAACATTCAGCCTGCGTGAGGAACATCCTTACTGGCACCAAGTGCAAGGTCAGCTTCACCTCACTGCAAGGAAGAAGAAATAAAAAAATTGTGAATTGTTTTTAATTTACATTTACTCGCCTTTGCAATGTTGTGGTTGTTAGAGTGTTAGGTTTCCTGTCAGCTCGTCTGTTGGGAAGATATAAAATATAGTTTCATGGAAGTCACACCGTCACATATACTGTAAGAGCATTAAGACATACAGTACATAGGCTAAAACAAAACATCTAAAGATATAACCTTGCACTTTGATAAGTCTCGTGAACATTTTCACTATTTTGACATTTTTATAGATGAAAATTGAACTAAAGAAATAAATGGTAGATTAATCCATATTGAAAATAGGTGTCAGCTGCTACACTAATTATATTTCTTAATTAATTAAGATAAGATATTACTGTATTGATCCCAATTTGGGAAATGTTTGTATTGCAGCAGCATAACAAGAAAAACAAAATATAAGTTATTATATATACAAAAGTATGTGAGGGATGGAATATTAAATTGAATATAAATGTAAAATGTACATGTGATTTTACGTCCAAGAGAAGCTATGGAACAGAGAGTTCTCTGCCAGCCAGAGGTGATTTGTTATTAGTTCAATATGTCAAACTGATTTCCCTGACTACAATCTTTAGTTACATAGTGAAACGTTATGCTGCTTGTACTAATAAGACTTATCATATAAGCCACACAGGTTTTAATAGGATGTATTAATGATCTTTACTTATGTTGCGGTCTTTTCAGCAGCGCCATCTCTATAACGGCGATACAGTCACTACCCATTATTTACATTTCACCGTGACATGGACAAAAATGTAACGTCAGCTTACCTCATGGCACGAATCCAGACTCTCCTTTGGAAAACATTGGCCGGGAAACGATAGAACAAGCACGTTTCATGCGAAGACCTGTGGCTGCAACCCGGAGCAAAGCAACAAACCATTGCGTAGCTAACTAGTAGCGCTAGCTTTAGCTAACGTTAGCCAACGAAACGAACTGCCGAGTAAAATTGGAAAACACTGGTAATTAATTATTCTATAATTTGTAAAACTACGGTGTTAAAAACGACAATTTCAAAAATACAGATTCTAATGGTCAGATATAGATATACAGATACTAAAGATAGGCAGGTACTTGCTTTCAAGCAGAACACAGGGGAAAACAAACTTCGCGGGAGTGTTTACGTGTTCGGCGTAATGACGTACAACGGCCTCGACAATTTCTGTAGTCCTATTCAGCCATTCGGTAACAACCATCGTTTTTCAGAAACGTAAACTCTTCAAAAATCCCCAGTGGGGTCACTGCTGATGTATTTAATGTCGTAGAACAAAACGTCAATTACTTCTTAAATTTGTGTCAACCACAGACCTTATTATTTCGAAAAAATGCATTGCTTTTTGAGGAAGGAACCGGAAGTGCTAAAAATGCTAACTTACTTCCGGGTTTTACGACGCGTCACTGCGGTTCTCTATAAGACTCGCTTTCTCGATGAAATTATGTCTGGCTCTGAGTAGTGTTCTCCCTTTCACAATAAAAGCCCAAACACAATACTTTCTGAATCACTACAGGAAGTAATGTGCTAAAATGCAAATACAAATACCTTACAGTAGCTCCCAATTAGTTGAACAATTGGAAAACCGCAAGGACTGTGGAAACAACTACTGGCAAAGGATTGTGGATGCAAATTATGCAAAGAGGAAGAAAAAACATTCTATCTAAAGCTATATAACACAATCTACATATTGACAGTATGAGTACAACAAAAACAGTATGCATGTTGATGCAAACGACGATGTTCAGTAAACGATCAATCACAATCGAAGGATCCAATGTATTTTTAAATGGAGCAGAAATAGAACTAGTCTCCCAGTTCAAGTATCTTGAACAGGGAGTGTCATATTGGACTCGCACTTGACTTTTTAAGAAACATATCCAGAAAGTATCCAATACCATTAAATTCAACTTGCAACATTTTAAATAAATTAGACCTTTTCTTAACTGTCAATGCTGCAAAGTCATACCTCCACTGTATGATTCTATCCCACATTGAATACTGTTTTACAAACTGGTCGTTTGCTTGTGCCACACACCTGAAACCCATAGAACAGCTGTTCAAGAGAGCTATCCAGGTGTTTGACAGAAAGCCACAGTCATACCACCACTGTACCATCCTTGAAAATCACAATTTCTTGAGTT
This sequence comes from Notothenia rossii, assembly GCF_949606895.1. NCBI lineage: Eukaryota > Metazoa > Chordata > Actinopteri > Perciformes > Nototheniidae > Notothenia > Notothenia rossii. The sequence goes on from NC_136906.1 coordinate 30,867,256, forward strand.
TTTGACAATTTTATGTCTTTTAAAAGTATGTGTTTTTAAAAACAATTATATTTACATGGGCTGGCCCCCCCCCCCTTGGGGGAATTCATCCACAGAAAACACACTGGACGCAGCACTAGGTCAGAAACCAGAGGAGACTGTGAAGTCCACCACATACGGACCACCTTTGGACAAAATGTCCTCTCCATTAAAGGCAGCTCATTGTGGAATAGCCCCCCAACTGAGATACGGGGTTGACCCACTCTCAATAGTTTTAAAGGTCAACTTAAAGAATGGTTGAGCAACAAACAGACGTGTAATCACCGCTAAATAAATGCACTTTAACACAGGGGTATCTCCTCTTGCACTTTTATGTAGCGCTTTTTATCTTATCTTGCATTTTATATATCATAGCTGCTACATTGTACTGCCATGTGGTAAATGCTTGTATGCTGCTCATGCTCTTTCTGCATATCATTTATTTATTTTTGCTGAATATATATATAAATGTAATGTTCTTATATGCTGTATGTGACGGGACTACAGATGGAAATTAGCTCAAAGCTAAAATCCGGCTCATTTACACTTGTAAGCATTATTTTTCTTTTTTAAAGTGTTCATCAATGGGCACTACGGTGGCCCTGAAGAAAATTAAACATTAAAATATGTTATCGATGTCCCCATTCCCAGTTTGTTTTGGGAATAATTGCGATGTTTACTATGTTTTGGTAGCTCTTAACAAAACAGAATTTTTGTAAAAGACTGCGACTCCAAAAGGCAAGTTTTGTGATTTTAACACTGTTTCGATGAAACAATGCAGTCTTGATAACTTGACTTGACTAACATTCCTTTTCTAAATATATGTTTTTAGATGCTTTACTTTGATTTCTTTCATGTTATTTTAACACAACATTACTTTTTTCATATTTTTCAACATACTGTGATATTCTGTTTTTTGTCTTTCTCTCCTTTTTCCATTATATTTTTGAAAAACTACATAGTGGTTTTTAGCAAAATACAACATGCAACTAATACCTTATACAATATTACGACTTTTTGCGATATTTTCAACACAATATACTTGTACCTTTTTTATGGTTGTAGGGCTTCAAGATATTTTGCATGTCATGCATAAACACAGTGTCATCTTTTCCTTGAAACTGACGTGCTGTCTGTTTTACAAAACAAGTTATTTTTCTGCTTCTTCATCCTCTGAATTTTCCTCCCCCCGTCCCTCTTCCTTCAGCCAGCACAACAAGAATCAAGGTGGATCTGTGAAATTAAACACCTCTTCCCAAAGTGTGACTTCCCTATTGAGAGCATGCGTCTAGGGCAGTAGGGTCTAAACCAATTGGCCAGATATACTAACATGCAGAACGCACGGTATGTTTGAAGACTGACCATTTATCCAGTTCAAGCTGTCTTTAAGATGTGACATTGCGCTCTGACTATTTCCCGTAAAATGGTGACAAACTATTACTTATTCTTAAATGTGACCTCTTGCTGCTTGGTTGAAAATGATAGATGAAAAATCACTTTAAAAAAAAAGACTCAAACAGTGAGGGACATTATACTGGTGAAAAAACTCTCAATTCTACAGATGACTCCCCCCATTCAACGCAATAACTCCCTCCCTCCACTCAGCAAAGCATCTAAAACTAAGGACCCCCACTAAGACGACAGTTTGAAAACTAGCCATGGATCTGAGAAAAAACAAGTCTCCCCCCGTGAGTTGCAGCCAGGAACAAACTCCTGGACTACCATCATCACCACCATTCTGGACACCCGAATCTTGCAGTATTACTGCTGCTTATTTTGCTCCTTGGGCCAAGACGTCTCTGTTTATGGACACAGTGAAATCAGTGTTGGTTGATATTGTGGAGGGGGTGATACATCGGTACAGAGAAGAAATATGCAACGGATGCCGAGTCAGTCACCCCGGCCAGAGGCAACACGGTTGTCTGAATGACATGCCCGATTTTTTCTTCAGAAACAATTACAACGCGTTAATGAAAAGACTCTGGCTCACCGATTTCATTACTGAGATCGACCAGACTCTTATTGATAAAGACATTTCCACGGATGATTGGAGGATCCAAGGCGCTTTGGAGGCTCTTCTGCACAATCTCAAAAATTGTATTTTGTAATGTATTTTCATGCCTCTGTGCAAGGCTTAAGTCTTTTTATCTTTCTAGCCACATGGTGTAAAGTAACTAAGTTCATAAACTCAACAAGTACTATACTTGGACACAATTTTGAGATACTTGTACTTTATTTAAGTATTTCAATGTTTTGCTACTTTGTTCTTCTACTCCACTACAGTTCAGATGTACATGCTGTACTTTTCCTCCACTCCATGTATGTAATACCTTTAGTTACTTTACAGATGTGGATGAATGATGTGAAATATAATCAAGTGTTAAATCAGACTTTAGTTCCACCTGGAGTAAATCCACAAGCTACCCTGCAGTATACAAAGTCATTCAAACTAGCTGCACCTTTACCAGCTTTGAGAACACTTTCATGATCAATCATTATAAAACATATCATATCTATTATTCTGAAATGGACCAATCTGCACAATGACTACTTTTACTGTCGCTACTTTAACTATATTTTGTTGATAATACTTTTCTACTTTTACCTGAGGAACATTTTGAATGCAGGACTTTTACTGTTACAGAGTATTCCTACACTCTGGTACTTCTACTTTTACTCAAGTACAAGATCTGAAGTACAAGACCTGAGTAATTCTACTTTTACTCAAGTACAAGATCTGAGTACTTCTACTTTTACTCAAGTACAAGACCTGAGTACTTCTACTTTTACTCTAGTACAAGATCTGTGTTCTTCTACTTTTACTCAAGTACAAGACCTGAGTGCTTCTACTTTTACTCAAGTACAAGATTTGAGTACTTCTACTTTTACTCTAGTACAAGATCTGTGTGCTGCTACTTTTACTCAAGTACAAGATCTGAGTACTTCTACTTTTACTCAAGTACAAGACCTGAGTACTTCTACTTTTACTCAAGTACAATATATATATACTAATACCACCTCTGTTTATAGCCTATGAAAAAAACTATTAGAAATAGAAGGCTAAAGCTAACGTTAGCAGATAGTGACAATGTATGCTAGCTAGCTAGGTCAACGATTCCTTAAATAATATTATAACAGAAAAACTTTTCAGTTCACATCACGCTTTGCCGCTCCGACAGGGAGCTCTGCTCTGAACACCTGAACGGGCCGTTCTAACAGCTGTTCACCAGCGGTCCAGTCTGTGCCACAGTGACTCCGGACGCACAGTTAATATTAACGAACGCACCCGTAGGCAGTGGTTAATTTGAGCCGGATCCTGCCGGAACAGGATCCGGCACCTCTTCATTTTGGCCACCCTGTGTTCCGGCACCTCTTCATTTTGGCCACCCTGTGTTCCGGCACCTATTTGGGCAGATCCGGTACCTCTCACAAAAAAAAAAAAAAAAAATGGTTAAAATGAAATAAAATATGCAGATATTAATTTACAGAAAAAATCCCAAGAATTTCATGTCGTTTATTAAGATTAAGATTTGAAAGAGTCGGAGATCTGTGTTGACGCACTGAAAAGCTGGACCAACGGACAAACGTCTTTCACTTTTGAAATTCGCCACATGAGGAGCACGTCGCAGAGAGGAAGAAACGGTGATTCAATGCAAGCATGACAAAAAGACAGTTACATTTACTGTCTTTCTTCAAAAAGAAGGAAGAGGTAATAGACACTTCAAAACGAGTCAGAAAAGCCTCCACAAGCAGCGACGAGGGCAGCTGCAGCGGTCATGTTGATGGTCAAAACCAGGAGGAGGTTAGCGCCGCAACAGCTAGCCAGCTAGCTAACCGACAGCTAGCCAAGCCCGGGCAGCGGGTCAGGTTCACCGCCAGCCGGAACAGGAGCCAGCTACCGTCAGCCAGGTGGACCACCAACAGCAAAGGGTGGGTACCCTGGCATCAACTAGGCCGGTACAACAGCCGGAGCAAGAGGCGAGCGGAACCGCGACATCAGCTGGCTTACAGCAGGAAGATTCAGTAGGAGAGGAGAGCGCATGGTGTTTTAAACAACTAAATATGGTGAGCAAACATACTGTCTATTAATAGGCCGCCGTGCCAATCTTTGAATAGGCCTAATAAATATTTTTTTTACACGTTAAACCTGTTGAGAAATTAATTGCTGGCTGTATACTGAAGTCCCACCTGTGGTGATGTGGGCATTTGTTGTGCGTACTAGCCTAAAAAAATATAAATTATCGTCATAACATTTATACCATGGATACTATTTGAAATTGAGGCTTGTAAGTCCCACAGCGTTGCAAGTGGACATTTTCATGTTGTTTTCAGCACCTTTTCTGTATACGTTCCGGGACCTGTACGCGTCTCGTCATCCCTGAGCTGTCATATGTACTTTGCGTTCCGGCACCTTATGATTTACAAATTAAGCACTGCCCGTAGGTAATGTAGCTGCTGAAGCTAGACCATCATCTCGGAGCAGCAGAGCCTTATTATACATCCATGAGCAGAGCCGACAGGCTGGAAGACTCGAGCACACTAGGGATGTGCATCTCCATCACTGAGGCCGATGCGATGCGCATCTCGATACGTTGCCACGATACGATACATTAACGATACCTTTGAAACACCAGGCGATACGATACGATACGATTCACACCTGTTGCGATACAGTTCGATACGATTTGATTCAACATTATGCGATTCGGGGCGATACGATGCGATTCAACACGATGCAAAAATAATGATACTTCAATATGGTACGACAGAGGATTTTTGTTTTATTCCTTATATGCAGCAAATCATACATTAACAAAAAAGTGCTTTACAGATTTGGTACTGCACATCCCATCATGCCGTTTATTTTTTTACCTTTAAAAGCTCTCCAGAGTACAATTGTATAACACCTCACAGTTAAACAATGTAAGGATGCATGGCTCATGATTAACAATGTGCAAATAACAGCTACCATAGAGCAATGCCCATACAGCTGCCAGCCTGATGTGCTTAACACTCAGAGGCTAACACACCAGTGAGCAGAAAGCAGTGGTTTCTATCTGAACAATAAAGAATACAAATAACCTTTCACAAACAGGTATTTCATAACTGCTTACAGTAAGGAAGACATTTAAATTATTATTGGCCGTCACAGGCTGCTGTAAGCTAAACACCTCTCTCTGACAGAACACCTCACTGAGTGATTTAACTCATATGTCTCACTTTCAGGTTTCTCTTTTCAGCCGCAGACCCCACGTCGCCTCTTTATGTGCGTCGCTAAGTTCCTCTTACTACTTGTGTACTTTAAAGCGGCTCGGCATCGTTAACAATTTGCGAGTGATTTTTCAAGTTGACCGTCTGTAGTAATAGTGCCGCGCACATATACCATCAGGACGTTACTGATGGGGTGCGGCTGCGGAGTGATACTGTGTGTATGCAAGTCCGCATCTAGGACGGATCTATGTATCATGGCTGTAGACCTGTTAAGTAATAAAGATACCACATACAAAGGTCTACGGATACCTTATTACTCTCCATGACCTGCGGTCAACTATATAGCATAAATGACTATTACACCGTCTTTCTTGAACAATCCGAAGTGTTGCAAAACGTTTGATTTGTAGGTATTTTTCGATGCGCTGTGTTTCTCTTTCTCCTCAACTTCCGTGTGTGTTGATAGCTGAGACTCTCGTTCTCCGTAGTGGCGAAGCAAATATCAAAGATCGTCTCTGCTGAGCGTTGACAAGATGAGGGGATTTTATATGAATGAATCGGTTTTTTACCGATGCAAAGACGCTACGCAATCGATGCATCGCGAGTTCAACCCGGTTCAACCCAAACTGTAGCCGATGTGCACTCTTTCAACCGGTGCACTCGCATCTTGAACGTTTATGCCGGTGCACCGATGCGAATCGGTGAATCTTAACATCTCTAGAGCACACAGCTCGTACTTCATTATAATATTTAAAAAAAGAACACCATGCGTGTCATGATGGCACATAACAGCTCACGGCCGCAGATTACTCCGGGTCCCAGACCCCCCCATACCCCAAAAATATTTTTATTGCAGATCTACATGAATCACACAAACGACTTATTTTGGATTCAAAACGGTGAGTTTCGCCGAAAGGTGACAAGTTTGCATCACTGAACATAGACAGAGCACAACTGAAACATAACATCTGAGATGTAACAACATAATACACTTCTTGGGGATGCTTGGGATGTGAGGAGTGAGGGACACGGCTTAGAACGGGCGTGTCGCCTGGCAGGACAGGAGAGTGTGTGCACCAGTCTGCCTTGATCTATGAATTCATGTCCGTGACACTCATTGCTGCCCACAGCTGTTTTATAGAAGGAAATTCCTTCACTTCATGAAAGTGTTTTAACCACACACACCTCTACACACACATGACGGGTGTTATTTTCCCCATAAGGAACAAGTCGCTGCAAATTATCCCGCTTATTACACAGCCACATTCTCAACAAAGTAACGACATGACTCCCAATATGAATTTAAATGCTTTTATGGATTTAGAAAATGTTTTTATTGATTTAAAAAATAGTTGTATGTATTGATTTAAAAAATAGTTGTATGTATTGATTTAAATTGACATGCATCCGCTAAGAAAAATAGTCCGTTGTTACCGTTTTTTAAACAGTCTGAATGAAACGGCAGCTCTCAGCTGTGTATTTACACAACTAATGGCCCATCAACCACAGCTCTCTCCCCCCTTGATCTTTCTTCTCCAGCAGCTAAATTAACGGTAGGTTACTCTGAGTGACAAGCTTACAGTTAGACACAACACTGTCATTGCAAGTGACCCTCAGTTAGTTGACTTTTATGTTCAACTGCTAAACTGATAAAAAAGGGCTTCTACTGTACCTAATTACCTTAACACTAGAACCGCCAGAGGTTTTTGTATAGGCCTACCTAAACCCGTCAAATCCCGCTATTAGAATGCAATTTTTAACAACATAGGGTGCTACATAACACACTTTCAGGAAAAGTCACGGACTGGGAGACTTTAATATTTTATTGAAAAAAAGTTACATTGCACACACACAACACACATCACACAAATTGACCCGATTGGCGGTTCTAGTGTTAAATAAACTCACTAATTAATTAAACCAGTTCAATACGCATTATTCTTATTCTTATCATTATTTATGAGCGCAGAAATAGTCTTAAAATCAGATCTGTTTTTTAAATGAAATCTGACGGCAGGCAGTTAGCTCTGATCACCTATGATAAATGCACCGCACCTAATCGCTGGCCATTCAGCCAGGGACACTGTTCGAAATGGGGGGGAGCTAGGAGGAGCTTGGCTCCCCCGAAGAGGGAGGGAGCTCCCCTGATGGCTGACTTTGAGATAAATAGGGGGAGCCCAAAACAATCGTGCATATTTGTGTCACACAGATTAGAAATGTTGAGTTTCTGTAAATAACAGTTCTTGAAATAAATAATAGTTATTGTTCATTACAGTTTCTGAATATTTGTTTTATATTTGTGAATATGTCTGGGTGTTGCCATCTGTACGTGGCGACGCTGCATTCTTACTTACGTTGCTATGGTTATGGCGGTGATTCCGGCGCGGTATTTGAAATGTTCATATTGATATTTTTTTAACTCTGGCTTTGTAATAAAAAATATGGCAAAACGAAAACAGCTAAGCGTCGCAGCTTTTGGATTCACACGCAAAGAAGCGAAGGAGTCTAAAAATGACAACGTGAACGGAAAACAACTTTTAGTTTGCCGGCTGTAAGCGGCGTTAGGGTCGAGCTTGACAGCTCCACACCGAGGGAGAGGTCTGCCGATGCGGAGCCTGAAGAGACTTCAACAACGGCCACATCCGCCGGCATAGTGACACCGTCTGTATTAGTAGAAGAGTGTTTTTATGGCAATTGATCGCATCCACGCTGCTGCGCCAGTCAACAGAGCGTGCGTGTGACATATTTAGTAGCAGGATGTGCTCTGAAAAATAGGGTTCCCCGAAAGCAAATGGGTAATTCGAAAACTGACAGAGCTCCCTCTATACAAATCAAACTGTAGACGGTGTGAAAGCACCTATTGTTTTAAATAATGGTCGGAATGTGACCTGTGAGCCTTCTGAATTACCGTGGGACAGCACATTCTAAACTAAAATGTTCAATCAATAAAGTAACATCTTATCTTATCTTAATAATATCTTCATATTAACACAAAAATATACAAAAAATATACTGCATATTAAAACAAACGATTGTAAAGGTTAAAGTATGAGCATAACAAATAAAGAAGTGTAATGTAAACATTTACATTATAATTATGATTATTTAATATATAAAGACTATATATTATTGAATTACAAGATTAGATATACTTTAGTTGATCTAAAAATATTGATGTGTTCAAATGCTCTTCAAAACACAACTGAAAGTCCATGAAACTTGTCTTTCTGTATTTGTGAATGAAGCGCCATCTCCTGGTTAAAACCTGAAATTGAAAATCTGGCAACGCCCTCTTGGAAAATAGTGGGAGGGCTTAACATTCCTCTATACTGGTCTTTGGCAGGTCGTAGGCAGGACTGTAAGCTGGAGTCTGAAATGAAGTGCAGATGTAATGCATCTTTGTGTCAAAAACAGCATACACATGAATATTTTGACTGAAGTGAAAAAACTCCATCATGATATTTCCAGTAATCTTGGGAATTCTAAGCTGGAGACGGTCCTGGGGATGTTACAATCAATATAACTATTGATTTTGTGTGTGAAGAAATTCAAATGTAAATAGGACATTTTATTTTTTTAAATAAAAAAAGGTTTTTTTTACATTTTAAAAACTGTTGTCTTCATTATAGCAAGGGGAGCGTGTCTAATACATGTGTATTACAGTCCTTCACATGCACTGTTGTCTTCATTATAACAAGGGGAGGGTAACAGGGAAGATGTATGATACATGTGTATTGAAACGTGTGTATTATACCCCCACAGAAACATGGAAACCACTGAAACACTGAAAAAACACAGAAACACTGAAACACCGACACACAGAAACACCAAAACACAGAGACACAGAACCACAGAACCACAGAAACACAGAAACACAAAAAACACAGAAACACAGAAACACAAAAACACAAAAACACTGAAACACCGACACACCGACACACAGAACCACAGAAACACAGAAACACAAAAACACAGAAACACAGAAACACAAAAACACAAAAACAATGAAACACCGACACACAGAAACACCGAAAACACTTAAAACACAAAAAACAGGCTTGTGTGCTAGTATGGTTTTTTGAAAAAACGCATCAGTATTTTAAAAAGTCGATGGGAGGCTTGACTTTCTAAAATACTGATGTGTTTATTCAAAAACCATACTAGCACTCGGCATCCGTTGCATATTTCTTCTCTGTACCAATGTATCACCCCCTCCACAATATCAACCAACACTGATTTCACTGTGTCCATAAACAGAGACGTCTTGGCCCAAGGAGCAAAATAAGCAGCAGTAGTACTGCAAGATTCGGGTGTCCAGAATGGTGGTGATGATGGTAGTCCAGGAGTTTGTTCCTGGCTGCAACTCGCGGGGGAGACTTGGTTTTTCTCAGATTCATGGCTAGTTTTCAAACTGTCGTCTTAGTGGGGGTCCTTAGTTTTAGATGCTTTGCTGAGTGGAGGGAGGGACTTATTGCGTTGAGTGGGGGGAGTCATCTGTAGAATTGAGAGTTTTTTCACCAGAATAATGTCCCTCACTGTTTGAGTCTTTTTTTTAAAAGTTATTTTTCATCTATCATTTTCAACCAAGCAGCAAGAGGTCACATTTAAGAATAAGTAATAGTTTGTCACCATTTTACGGGGGATAGTCAGAGCGCAATGTCACATCTTAAAGACAGCTTGAACTGGATAAATGGTCAGTCTTCAAACATACCGTACGTTCTGCATGTTAGTTTATCTGGCCAATTGGTTTTAGACCCTACTGCCCTAGACGCATGCTCTCAATAGGGAAGTCACGCTTTGGGAAGAGGTGTTTAATTTCACAGATCCGCCTTGATTCTTGTTGTGCTGGCTGAAGGAAGAGGGACGGGGGAGGAAAATTCAGAGGATGAAGAAGCAGAAAAATAACTTGTTTTGTAAACCGGACAGCACGTCAGTTTCAAGGAAAAGATGACACTGTGTTTATGCATGACATGCAAAATATCTTGAAGCCCTACAACCATAAAAAAGGTACAAGTATATTGTGTTGAAAATATCGCAAAAAGTCGTAATATTGTATAAGGTATTAGTTGCATGTTGTAATTTGCTAAAAACCACTATGTAGTTTTTCAAAAATATAATGGAAAAAGGAGAGAAAGACAAAAAACAGAATATCACAGTATGTTGAAAAATATGAAAAAAGTAATGTTGTGTTAAAATAACATGAAAGAAATCAAAGTAAAGCATCTAAAAACATATATTTAGAAAAGGAATGTTAGTCAAGTCAAGTTATCAAGACTGCATTGTTTCATCGAAACAGTGTTAAAATCACAAAAACTTGCATTTTAGAGTCGCATTCTTTTACAAAAATTCTGTTTTTGTTAAGAGCTACCAAAACATAGTAAACATCGCAATTATTCCCAAAACAAACTGGGAATGGGGACATCGATAACATATTTTAATGTTTAATTTTCTTCAGGGCTACCGTAGTGCCCATTGATGAACACTTTAAAAAGAAAATAATGCTTACAAGTGTAAATGAGCCAGATTTTAGCTTTGAGCTAATTTCCATCTGTACTCCCGTCACATACAGCATATAAGAACATTACATTTATATATATATACAGCAAAAATAAATACATGATATGCAGAAAGAGCATGAGCAGCATACAGGCATTTACCACATGGCAGTACAATGTAGCAGCTATGGTGCAAGATAAGATAAAAAGCGCTACATAAAAGTGCAAGAGGAGATACCCCTGTGTTAAAGTGCATTTATTTAGCGGTGATTACACGTCTGTTTGTTGCTCAACCATTCTTTAAGTTGACCTTTAAAACTATTGAGAGTGGGTCAATCCCGTATCTCAGTTGGGGGGCTATTCCACAATGAGCTGCCTTTAATGGAGAGGACATTTTGTCCAAAGGTGGTCCGTCTGTGGTGGACTTCACAGTCTCCTCTGGTTTCTGACCTAGTGCTGCGTCCAGTGTGTTTTCTGTGGATGAATTCACCCAGGGGGAGGGGGGCCAGCCCATGTAAATATTATTTTTTAAAAAACATACTTTTAAAAGACATAAAATTGTCAAAAACTCAAGAAATTGGGATTTTCAAGGATGGTACAGTGGTGGTATGACTGTGGCTTTCTGTCAAACACCTGGATAGCTCTCTTGAACAGCTGTTCTATGGGTTTCAGGTGTGTGGCACAAGCAAACGACCAGTTTGTAAAACAGTATTCAATGTGGGATAGAATCATACAGTGGAGGTATGACTTTGCAGCATTGACAGTTAAGAAAAGGTCTAATTTGTTTAAAATGTTGCAAGTTGAATTGAATGGTATTGGATACTTTCTGGATATGTTTCTTAAAAAGTCAAGTGCGATTCCAATATGACACTCCCTGTTCAAGATACTTGAACTGGGAGACTAGTTCTATTTCTGCTCCATTTAAAAATACATTGGATCCTTCGATTGTGATTGATCGTTTACTGAACATCGTCGTTTGCATCAACATGCATACTGTTTTTGTTGTACTCATACTGTCAATATGTAGATTGTGTTATATAGCTTTAGATAGAATGTTTTTTCTTCCTCTTTGCATAATTTGCATCCACAATCCGTTGCCAGTAGTTGTTTCCACAGTCCTTGCGGTTTTCCAATTGTTCAACTAATTGGGAGCTACTGTAAGCTATTTGTATTTGTATTTTAGCACATTACTTCCTGTAGTGATTCAGAAAGTATTGTGTTTGGGCTTTTATTGTGAAAGGGAGAACACTACTCAGAGCCAGACATAATTTCATAGAGAAAGCGAGTCTTATAGGGAGCCAATTTAAATGCAAATGTCGTCTTTATTCTACATCCATTACAAATTTTTGCAATCAACTACTTCATTATGATAAGTTGTCTACAGCCTCTTTAAATGCAATCAAATGTATATTTCTAAGTGCTTACAACTTAAAAAATCTTTACGTACAAATGACTGTATATTGAATATATTTCTGTGCCCAGTGTTGAACAGGACCCAAACCTTTGAGAGATGAAAAAGGACAAATCTGCTTTAATCAACTGCCAATTAGTCAAGTCTGCATTTGTGTCTGTTCATTTGTAAAACGAGGAATTCGGTTTCTTTTTAATGGCCTAGGCGAATTTTGGCTTTTTTTTCTCTTGCCAAGATACTTTTAGACACACTTTGAGGTATGCAAAACCTTAAAACTAGAACACTGATGGCTGGCTTACGCTGCAAACTTCTTCACCTTTTAACAAGAGAGTAAGTATATAAAACGTTATATTGTATATTTTACACATCAGCAGAAACAGAGAGAGATGGCAGGAAGGGGGGAGACAGTCTCCCCCACCTTTACAGACACTGTGTTTTAGAGAGAACAAATACAAGTGTAAGGTAAGTGTTTTTAAATTACATCCCCCCTCTGTCTAGTGATAAGATGGCAGGAAGGGGGGAGGAGGGGGCAGGGCCAGGCTCACAAAGTCACCCCGCTGTCTGATGAAGAAGGAAAGTGGTAACATACATCAATACTATTTTTAATTATTATGTTTATGGTGGGCTTTTCTTTAGGGGCTAAAATAAGATTTGACGTAGCCCCGGTCCACAGCAGGGGTTAGGGGAGACCGTCACACACACACACACACACACACACACACACACACACACACACACACACACACACACACACACACACACACACACACACACACACACACACACACACACACACACACACACACACACACACTTGGGGGCAGGCCCACCTGTCAGTTTTTATGCATACTAATGTGATTGAAACAGCATTTTCTTTTCTTTTTTTCTTTTTTGTATTTGTTTTTATTATACACCATAAGGCGCAACAGTGGAGGCTTTTCACACCTGTGAATACACATATCCCCCCTCCTATCGACGGATCTCACACCTACTTGGGATATCACACCTCGATCAAAGGGGAGGCGGGACTTAGCTCATTTGCATAATTGGGGGAGGTGTGACCTGTCACTTTTTATGCATACTAATGTGATGGAAGCGGGATCATTATTACTACTTAGGTAAATGAAACAAATAATTCAACATTGACCCTAACAGAACAGACACATGTTGCCACCCTGATCTCCTCAGGCAGGTCTTTACGACCAGCAGTGATGCCTCTGTGGGTCTCAGGGTGCCGGACGGGGCATAGGGTTTATAAAAGGTCACACACATAACATAACTGCAATATAATTTTAAAATGTATTCTTAAAGTAATATAATCTTCTTTTCTTCTTACACCTACAGCACACACCCTGTATAGTCTGCTTCTTGTTTACATTTTTCTCTGCACACTCAGATGCAGTACAAAAAAACACTCTTTTGCTATTTATTTTCATTTTGCAGTACATTTATACTACCAGAATGTTGCTTTACATCTTTATATTATGTATTTGTCTGAAGTCATTTACTTGTGGTGAGTTAACTAAAGCTTAATCTATTCAACCCTGCTGTGGACTGATTCATTATTAGTTGTTACAAAACATGCACCAACATAGACCCACAATACAAACAATCAGATAAACAAACATAAACTCTCAATAAACCACAGTGTTTCAGCAAGCTCGTTCAGCTCAATTTAAGAGGTTTCAGAGGGGGTAGGGGTATGCTCTAGTGCAGGGGTCGGCAACCCCTGGCACGCGGGCCACCATTGGCACGCGGCACGACTCCAACTTGTGTTTATTAATCAAACAAATAAATAAACACAAGGATAAATATGTGTTATTGTTGAGTAAATGGAGAATTGCACAGGGGAAAATAACGTCTATGCCACAATTTTAGATGCAGATTTTTTTAAACTTATACGCTTGCGCTGTGGACCAACACTATAAATTGACGGGGAAGGGGGGAGCAATAAAGATAACACCATTAAACAGTTACACAACATAACAGATATAATATCGATAGCAGCGTCCCTAGCAACCACCTTGGTAACAATGAAAACGTTGTATGGACACAATTTGGACAATAATCTTCGTAATAACTAGCAAACTAAAGATCATGTACATCCACTGCACACATAATCTAAAATAACAACTCATATTTCTCGCATCAAATGACATCAAAACGCATTTTAATGGCCAAACTAACTTTAAAATAGGCATTTTCCACCGAGAATAAAACGAAGTTCGGCCATGTTTTTTTTTCCTGCAGGGAGAAATTTGAAGATCACGTGACGTAGACGCCAGCCATTGGAATGAATGGTGAAAAAAAACGCAGGGATCCTACAATTTGAGAGGCGTTTTTGTAGAAATACAACGTCCTACGTTGTGATTACACGTTTTTTTCAGAGCCCTACAGAGATAACAGTTACGATACTTCCATACTGCCCTACAAAGGCAAAAGATCTTCACTCGCCAGAGTGTAGAACTGAGAAAAATGACTTTAAAGTTGTTTTGTTGTCCAGCCAAATGAATTGTAGGCAGAATATTGAAAATGTGGCAATTCTTTGTTTTTTTAATGAAGTTAAATATCTACATAAAAATCTTGAGCTCAAACTTGACCTTTGACCTTTTTTCGGAAGTTAATGTACTCTGCCTTTGCATTTTCTGCAAAATAACAAGAGGTAATACCAAGGCAAAAGGCATTAACTTCCATTTAATCGCTCACTTGGTTGCTGATCACAATATAAAATCAGTTTATGTAACTAATGATAACATCTACATACAATCTAGTGATCATTGTGAAAATTAGGCTCAATATAATATGAACCTAAATAAAATATAATGCAAATGAGATGGAATTAACATGTATTTGAAGGTGACAAAGTTGCATTACCAACTCACATCATTATGACCTATTTTATAAACCCATTGTTGTATTGAATTGAAACAACACTAACACTCCACTTCTTATTCCTTAAATTGCAAGTTACATCTGATTTTGCAATGGCAATAATAGGTAACAATGCCCTAGGTTAAATATCAGTTAACGTTTTCAGATAAAACGTAGAGGGAATAAAACTTGTTGTTGATGATGTAGTGTGTATGTTTTCTAATAGTGTATAAAAGTCACATCCTACAAATAAATTCACTTGCATAGAAAGTCAAATGTATAGTATTTAATGCAAATGCTGATGGTATACAAAATTAGAATTCATGTTCTTTCCATAAAGTTCTCTCCCATAAATTAGATACTAGATTAAATCGAATGTGATGCAAATGCCTTATTGGTAACAATTAATCTTATTCATATATTAGTGATGGTTATCCTTCTTGTTCTTCCTCTCATTATTCTTCATCAGTGTTGCTCACATGCAGGGAGATCCAGAATAGCCTCCTGTTGGGTGGCATGAGGGGACCAAGCTTCTTGAGGATATCCCTCTTCTTTGCCTCCTCTATGCCCTTGTCTTGTGGCCTCAAGGTGGTGGGTATCTTTAGCTGAAATTTCTTTTGCAGGAAATCCAGTTCTGTGAAGTCTTCCTCCTCATGGGATATTTTCACAAACATACTCCTCGATCCACGTCGCAACTGGACAACTTTAAGGTCTGCCAGTTTGGGTAATTTCTTCGATTTGACTGCAGAGTGGCCATCCGTCCAGTCCCTGATGCCTTCATTTTTTAGCTCCACCACCTCAACTTTCTTAGAATTAGAGTTTCCCACCACAGAGAGGAAGTCGTCAAAATCATAGACCACTCCTCCTGGTCTGCTCTTCATCTCCTGCTCCACGCCATGATGGAAACTGTCCGCACTCATAAATGTGTGCCCTGGCTGGAAAAACATAAGGGTGATGTCTTCAGTTGAGATGGTCTGTGAGTTGACTATGGACACAAGTGAATAGAAAAGGCACAAGTTTTTATTTTGAGAGCTACAATTGTCTACCCAGTAGACAATGTGCTTGATGTCCCGCTCCTTCTCCAATGCTGCTGCATAGGCTGATGTTATTTCTGCAGCACTCTGCCCTGCAATCCCCTCGTGCCAGACAACAGAGATGGTATTCTTTTAGTTGGTCTTTTTCCCAACTGACTCGAAGGTTTCATGATAAGCCACAATCCGTCTTGTGAAGACAGCTGACTTGACACCAGGCATTCGTGGGAGCATGATCACCTTCTGCAGATCTACACTTCTGGTCGATGTATCTTCAGGCCAGTCCCGTTCTGCATCTGACTGGTAGTGTAGCCTGCTCTCTGTTACGGAATCTTTATGTATTTGCCACTTCTCACACTGCGGGCAGTTTGCTGCAGCCTCCCCCTGGTGGTCAGCCTTCACATGCTGTTCCTGCAGCAGACAGCTCTCACACTGCTCTTCTCCAAGCTTAGTAAAGCTAATGTTCAAAGACTTCACAGCCTTTCGATATGACTTGTAGGAGCACTTGTTGTCCTTTTCTATGTAGTCAGCATACATGAGTTTCATGCTAATGTCACTGGGGAGGTAGCGGCGCCATGGGGCATGCTCCCTGCGGTAGTGGCTGACAGTCGGGTGGAAGGACTCAATGTGCTCATGCAATGGCTTCTGGTCCAGCTTGTTGGGTGGTGCATGTCTCCCTCTCTGATCTTTCGGTGGAGCAAGAGGAGTTGAAATGTCTTTGCCCATCACTAAAAGGACCAGGCTGTCGTTGGTTGGGTGGTACCCTAAAGTTGAAAGAAAGAACATTTTGCACACCTGCTGTGGGACCTGGTCTTCATCTTTTAGCCTGTAGATGAAAGACCTGCCCCGCCGACTTGGTTTTCCATCACCACAGACTTTAGCGGTCGGTACCTGGCATACACTGTGAAACATGAAGGAACGTTTCTCAGGGTATGGCATATCCCAGTACTTGCCCCAGATTTCTCTTCGTCTGTCCTCTGAACATTTCTCAGAGCATTTTCTTCTGCATTTGGGGCCACATGGTTGTCTTATTGGTGGTTTATGAGTGGGCTCTGGGGGAGGAGCAAGAGTGGGCTGTTGTACTGTGGCTTCAGCAATGGCAGGCTCTGATGCAGTCAGTGGAGCAAGGGTGAGGTATTCTGGGGCTGGAGCAATGGTGGGGTCTGGTGCTGTGGCTTGAGCAAGGGTACGCTCTAGTGCAGTCAGTAGAAGGGTGGGCTCTAGTGCAGTCAGTAGAAGGGTGGGCTCTAGTGCAGTTAGTAGAAGGGTGGGCTCTAGTGCAGTCAGTAGAAGGGTGGGGACTAGTGCAGTCAGTGGAAGGGTGGGCTCTAGTGCAGTCAGTGGAGGGGTGGACTCTAGTGCAATCAGTGGAAGGGTGGGCTCTTCAGGGGCTGGAGCAAGGATGGAGTCAGGTGTGCTGGTAATAAGCAGATAATCTGCTCTGTAAAACAGCTCATCATCAGTACTGATGTCATTGTAATTGTCCAGAATTGTCCACTCCTTATCTTCTAGTTCTTCAGCAGGGGACTGCATTTTGGCTGCATTTTGCTGAATTTTGCAAGGAACATCCACACAAGAAACTGAAATAAATAAATAAAGTAATAATTGGAGACATGCATGGAAAATGTATATTGTAATAGGCCTTTGTAAACATACACCCATCTGTGACTGTCACCCATGAGTTTTTTTTCTAAATACATATAGTATACATACATATAGTATATTGAATAATGCAGTGTGGGCTGATTGATAGAAATTCACATTAATTAACCTGCACCCCATTCTTAATCTTACTGTTTTGTGACTTTCAATTTATATCAGAGTTCCCGTTAGCCGGTAATTACCGGACTATGACGGGTAAAATATGCTGAAGACCGGCAAATCTAAATCTCTCTGGTCAAAATATCCGATCAAAATAATTTCCCCTTAGCGCAATACCGCATCAGTTGCGCCACTTAGCCCATGTGACAGGCAAGAATAGTATGTGCCAGACAAAAGAGTATGTGACAGACAAGAAGAGTGTGTGACAGACAATAATAGTCAATTCTAATGTCTAACACTTAATGTGGAGAAAGAGATGTCCTGTATGGGTTGATTGTGCGGTGATCTGTTGGTAATGCCTCGGGGTTCGGGTGGGGATGTAAACAAATGCATAATGCTGCGCTATACTCTGTGGCCTCACCCGGTTGCATAGCGACGCTTATTGTTTAGGTGTCCTTTAATAAGCAGGTATTCATATAATTAGCTAGATCTGATCGATATGGACATAAATGCGAGTGACGGGAAAGAGAGATCAGCTGCTGCTGACGAGTCGACACGCAGCTCTTCATGATCACCTGCAGCGGTGAGCGAAGCAACACACACACTTCAGGTTAGAATATCACACGTAGCCTAGCTATTTTAATTACCTCTCAAACTAGGCTACCTAAACTAGTTATAGATATGTTTAGTTTTACTCTCGGGTCACTCATTACTGGATCCGCGAGCTGCATGATACTGGCGGGCTGTCAGCAGAGGGATACTGTTACGCCTAAGCTGGCTAACGGCGTTAGTAACGCTAGGCCCTCTATCTAGCTATCTATCTGTCTATTTATTTATCTATCGATCAATCTATTTTTCTTGTATTCTAATCTTTTTCTTACCTTGATCTTGGTGTCTGCGTTTCAAAGACATCTCCACCAACATTTTACCTCGAGAGCAATGAGCCATTCTTAAAAGATAAGTTAAGCATAAGCTAAGCATAAGCTTTGATGACAGAAGGCATAACACCGTCACTCCAGCGCGGTAAAACAGTAACTTCAATTTGAAGCGCATCAAAACAAAGGCAGAGTACCGTAACTCAATTTGAGCGTTCTGGAGTGGAGCGAAACAAAGACAAAGAACCATAACTGATGTTACGGGAGTCTGCCTTGGCTTCTCTAGGCTTTTTGGAAGTTACGGCAAAGAGCCCACACTGTTTTCTCCCAAAAAACAACAAAATTGACTCAAGATATTTGTCCACATGATAAAGCAGTTCTTTAATGTTCCAAAAATGACAATAACTCATTTTCGACCAAAATCGAAGTTACGGTCTTTTGCTTTTGTAGGGCAGCATAGACCTCCGTTGTAAAAAATGGCGGCGCCTACTTCCGTTATTATCGTCATTTGGGCGTTGGACCTCATTCACTTACATTACGGCGCGTCGATTAGTTCCAGAGGTAAGTTGCTGAAATATCTAACTCTTTTGAATTGTCAAATGTCTATATTGTATCAGAGGCCCTTTATGATGCTTATACTGGTCTTCATTTATATATGCACAGCAGCGTAATTATCTATATTTTATCTTGGTTGTTACAACCAATTTTGCTAGCATTGCCTGCTAGTTAGCTAGCACGACTTCGTCAGCTTTGAAGGTAAGATTTCAGTAATGAATCGCTAGCAGCTTATATATCAATGAGGCTGAGTAACTAACAAGCAGGATTTAGATTGGGTATGTGTTTTTTTTGTTATTTTGGTTTTTATCTGCTGAACCTGACCGTGTCAGCCATCCTCAGTCGGCTTTTTCTGTATGATATGACTTAACTGCTAGCACTAGTATAAATGAGGTGGCGTTTGTGATAAATATTTCATTTAATATTTCATTGAATTTTGGGATATACTAACATTTCATTATGTGACATGTTGACTGTACTTTTGTTGTACTGTTCCGTGTTAACTCATCTGTACTGTACAACTAGCCTAGTGCTACTTTTGATTCCTTTGTATTGTAATATACACACTAGTTTAATGATTGTTCTTCAAAGGTATTATTCAGTCTTAAAAAAATAATAGCCTACTGAACAGGCTACTGTAAAGCAGTGAATGAAGGATGAGCTTAAAACATGGTCATGCATCCAAAATGTTTATTTAAAAAAAAAAAAAAACTTTAAAAAAAATAATAAGCACTTTTTTTTAATTCAGCCTCATATGTCAGCCATGGCTGTTGCTGCTGTTGCTGATTGAGGCTGCTGCTGCTGAAGGAGGGTGCTGCTGCTGGAGGAGGGTGCTGCTGCTGGAGGGTGCTGCTGCTGAAGGAGGCTGGTGCTGGCAACGGCTGCAGGTGATGACTGCTGAAAGAAGAGGAGGCTGGAGGCTGCAGACGGTGGACCGGGAATGGAGATGCCAAGTACATCGATGGCAATGAGTAAGGTGTTTGGCAGTGGCCTAGATGTTATGACCTTCGGTGCAGAGGTCTGTTGGGTCTTCTTTGCCTTCTTACTCTGACTCTTGCTGCCAAGATACCCTTTATGTTTATCCTTCCTCTCAGCCCTGATGCACTTTGATGCAATCCTTAACCTCAGCCTGATGTATGTTGAGAGGGTTTTTTTCTTCAGGTCATGGCATGAGGGAAGGTTGCTGTCCAGCAACATGGCTTCTTGTTCCAGCTGTGACACTGCATTTGAGGACTCCATGAGGGAATCGCTCGTCCTCACACGGAACAGCTGCTCCACGTTCTGAACAAGGGTGAAAACCTCATCAGATGGACGGTAAAGTGCACCCTTTTAAATGATTTTAATACGAGCAGACCAGCTCTCTCCTTTTCACCATCACTGACATTTTTCACTAGGGCACACTGGCATTTGTCACAAAGTGAGAAGCTGATGACCCTTTTCACGATGTATCCTGCAAGGTGGTAGAGCACACAGGACTCGGTTTTAGTGATGTCAGGTGGTGTTGTCATGTCTACCAGCTGCTCCACTCTCAGAACGTCAGGAGGACTGCAGCTGCTGTTCTGCGTGTCCATGAAGTCTGCCAAGTGGTCTGATCCATCCTCCACGTAACTGCTAGTATGCATTGGCGATAGGAACTGGCCCACGGTGACAGCGCGCAGTGCATATTGGAACTCTACAGGTGTTGGGACAGAGTTCCTCAGACGAATGGACGAAAATGTGTTTTCCAGGCAGTCTTGAGTGAAGCGGCTTGTGAGAACAAATTTGTGCCCTTGTCTCAACAGGTCATGCTGGACCTCCAGGATTGTTGTTGTGGCCATCACCAGTCCTGTCTGGACTGGTTTCCATTTGCCCTTGGGACCGATCTTCAGGCCCCGAAACAGATGGATGGAGTCCCAGAGGAAGCTGATGGCCTTATCATACTCCTCCATCTTCAGCAGCTTCTCTTTGTCCACCACATCCTGTGGTATGGTGATGACGTGACCATTCACCAAGGCACTCTTTAAATTCTTCACCACGTGTGGAATGTCAGGCATGAAGTACAGGTGCTGGTGTGGCTTCACAGGATGTGCTGTCCACGGCTTGGCATGGTCACCCCAAAGGACTTCCACATTCTATTGGGGCTCCCCATATCAGTGGTGGTGTTAACCACATGAAGCCCTATAGATGCCGCTGCTTCAACGATGGTGAGTATTATGGGCCGGTATACTGCACCGTCAGTAGAATTACCACTGTAGTGGTAAGCCACAACCTGTTTCCAACGCGTAGTAGCACCAGCCAGCATGAACACTAAGGCATGAGTGGCCTGGCCTTTGTGGCCAGGTAGTGTTGTGTTCCCAAACAGCCTCCCTGTTCCCAGATGCAGCTCCATGCTAGGGGTGATGGACATCTCATCCAAGGTGAGCACACATTTCTTCTCCATCTCACTCATGCCATCTGCCTTCAGCCTCAGCATATCAAACACCTCCCCCAACACTCCTGGCTCCAGTTTGACGTGCTGCATCCTCCTCTGAATGGTCCTGATATCAGGCAGAGGCATATTCATGGCTTGGAGGGTTTTATATCCTGTAGTGCCACAACAGAACCTTAGTTGTATTGCTTTTTTCACGGTTTCTTTCCCCCACCGTATCCCACCTTTTTTTGATTGCCCAAGGGCTCTAATTTGGTCTGTGTTGAAGATTTTTTTAAACTTTAGATTAATCAAATTGTGTGTGTTTTTTTTAATGCCGAATTAATCCTTTTCTGGTTTACCAGAGCCCTCTCTGCTCTCTTTCTTAATAATCTCTCCCTTCTCAGTTGCCTCATTAGATCCTCCATGTGAGCCCGGTCACAACTGACCCTTGGCAGTCTGGTCCCTGGAGCACCTGACCCTGGCAAACTGGCCTCTTCATAGCTGACCCCTGACTGACTGGCTCCTGGCACACTGATCTCTGGTAAGGTGGCCTCTTGATTGTCGGCCCCTGACATACTGGCCCCGGGCAGTCTGCTGACATCTGTCTCACTCTCTCTTTCTGTTATGTCCCTTTCATTCCATTGGAATTCCACCTCAATATCTCCCTGAATCTCTGTAACAATAACAAGGCAATATTGCTGTTATATGTGTATGCTGCCTTTACATGCGCACCTATTGTCATTTAAGGGTACACTACACTCCTATAGTGACACTCATCTGGATTTCCTACTTCTCGGTTTAGTCCGATGTATAAATACTGTTGGAACAGCATCTGGCCTCAACCTCAAATTTCCTCCTGATTTGTTGCCAATATATTAGTCGTCTTCAAAGTGTACCTGTAGGTAGGTAGGTTTGATCAATTTCCACTGCACACTTCAAATGTCACTGAAGAGTCATAATCAGGGGTGCCGCCAGGGATTTTGGGCCCCGTGAAAAGATATCAAATTGGGCCCCCCCATCACCAGGCCCAGGCCACGCCAACCAAGCAAAATTGCTAACCACACCTCCAGAACCCAACCCACTCATTTATGCTTTAAATAACTCCACCTGTACAGGCTTGCATCTATCTTGTAGTCCAATACTAACCGCACAATATTTACTGACACTGAGCTGTGAAAATATAACACTGTGCAGACGTGCAACATTCTGCTGCAGTAGAATTCACTATTTGATATAACACTAACATTCCTGACAATAAATATCAATAGTCATCTTTTATGGTGTACATGCCTAACAATAACATTTATGAATGGAACATTCTCAACATGAATGCATAAATCCAAATAAATATAACTTAAATATACATGACCTCTTAAATTAAAATAAAGTGAACATTACCACCAACAAAATCATTTATAAAATGCTATAACACAAAAAATAACATAAGCAGCAGATTTTAAAATTAAATATACATACCAACTACAAAATATGCAGGTATTAAAGTGGAATACAACGGAAATGGAAATGAAAAGGCCTTATGGTGGTGCCAAATCAGAGCCTATTACCTTTTCTCAGTCTTTTTTTTACAGCTTCCTCACTTTGTCTGTCCTTTTCCTCACTTTGTCCGTCCCTTTCTGTACACCTTCTCTTGTCTTCACTGGAGCCTTCATCCTCATCATCTACACTGGTACTGCCACTGGCACTGTCACTGTCCTTCACCTCTTCCTCCACTTCCACACACCTTCCTGACAAAACTGAAGAGGGCCCTTGCTCTGTAGAGTGTACATGACACATATGATAATATATTCTTTAATATTAGTATTAATATCATAACCAAAATGTTGGTGATTAACATTTTATTTACCTAATACAGACTGATCACTCAACGCTTCAAACATCCTAAATAGACTAAAAGCAGTTTTTTGTCTTATATAGATCAGTGGCTATGTGGGAAAATACTATGTTTGAAATGTATCATTTAAATTAGATGTTAGCTTTTTGTTTTGATATATATATGTGTTGTATTCCAGTCTCCCTTCAAATATGTTAAGTGGCATGTCATTCAACACAATGCTGCTCACTTCCTTCAGTTGGGAGAAAAGCTGGTTCAGGTTCAGCCTTATAGGGGGACAGGGCTGCTGAGCCTGAAGATGGATCTGTTGGTCCTGGCACCAGGGGGAGGGACAACTGATTTAGTATGAAGAGCTGATAAACATGTACCTGCATTTAATGTCAGCTAAAAGAGCAGTGAAATTAAAAACCTCTGCATTTTCTGTGAAGATATTAACAGTAGCCTACTTAATGTCAGCTTAGTAAAAAAAAACATTACAATTTACAATGGACTACGCTTAGCTAACAGACTAAATTCCACCACTGATGGACCACACCCTCCACATCCCTCCTCACATGCTTTCACTCTGCTAGAAAAGTGCTGCGTTTGGAGGCAGGAGTCTTAGGACCAAACCATTACATGTAAATAGAGGGGGGTGTACAGAGGCTTTGGATAATTAACTTTTGGAAGAAAATAAGTTAAATGAATCGTAAGTTTAGTGAGTAGCCTACTACGCAATATAACGTTATATTAATGTTAATTATTGATGAAAGGGTACTTACATTTTTTTTCTTAATGTTCTAAACATTTTGGGGCCCCCTGGTAGTCATGGGCCCTTAGAATCGTCCTAACCTTTCACCCCCTTACGGCGCCCCTGGTCATAATTATCTACACTTGGAAATATTATGCACTTTAAAATGTTAACAAGTCATGTCACCTCTGTGAACATTACTGACATGACAGAGTTTTTTGCTGTTGTTGTCCTCTGTCAGACACAGGTTTTGTCTGTTGACCATTGCCATCCATCTCTTCCTTCCCTCTACGTCCTTAGGGAAGCCATACATCCGGAACCCCTTCTCGGATCGATTAGAGCATCCAAATGCTGCACATCCAACCATGGTATGACAACTGATCTCTTAAAATGTAATATAAACGAAAGTGCCATAATATTTGTTGTGCAAACATTTTAACATGAATATTGCTATGTCCTCTGTTCAGTCTGCTCCCAACTGTATTATCTCCCCTTATTCACCACTGTTCCTATTCTTGCTCTGCTTTTTAGGGCCCAGGAAACAGATGAAGAGGATGTCCCTTTCACAAAGGAACCTTTTTGTTTTTTTCAAAATGGTTAGGCTCCTGGATGCCATAGAGTTCTGTATTGCTTTTTGTAAACAGTATTGCTTTTTTGTAAATAGTTGCTAACCCTAACCCTTTTTTGAAAATAGTATTGCTTTTTTATAAATAGTTGCTTTTTTGTAAATATTTGTGTGTTGTTCGCACAATTATGCTTCTGTTTTTCACTTTTTGGTGTCCATTGTTCAGCCACTGTATTGGTAAGCAAAAATTTGTTTTGGCCAAAATGTGTTATTCACACTCCTGACTCCAGTTTGATGTGCTGCATTCTCCTCTGAGTGGTCCTGATTTCAGGCAGAGGTCATGGCTTGGAAGGTTTTATATCCTGTAGCGCCACAACAGAACCTAATATGAATTGCTTTTTTCAGTTTCTCTTTTTTTTTTATTGTCTTGTCGCCTCCCCCTGGAAAAGTGGCTTTGTCATTTTTATTTTTATTGTTGACAGACCTGTTGTTGTTGCTCTGTTGAACCATGGTTCAACAGGAGCTTCTGTAAATATTTTTGTAAATAGTTTTAATATTTATCGTAGTAATCATTTTCAGTCTCCCACTCTGTCTCAATTTAATTTATCGTTTCTTTGCCCCCCCAGATGACAACTATACTATGGACGTGACTGCCCTGGCAGTGACATCAACATAGCCTGCTTGTGCTACCACACTTTCCCCTCAAAATATCGTTAAATAACGAAACTTGGAAATAGTGCCAATCCATACAAAGTGTAACCACATCATGTAAATATGAAAGCAATCTTTAAAAAATAACAGCGTTGGTTTAATTTATGGCTATTTTGACCATGTTCGTGCTGTTTTTGCCATAGGAAAGCATTGCCACGGAAGTACGTTTGGAACTATCCCGGCATAAACACAAACCACGTGACCGTGGTTTGTGTTTATCAAAGAGTGTCGTAACTCTTATCTCTCTAGGGTTCTGTTTTTTTTGGGAGACTGGGTTGGATTGTCAAGTCCCAAACAAACCATGCAATATATTCAACGTTAAGTACTTTGTCAGGCTTAATATAGATACCCCAAAAGCTTTTTGCTTACATGTATTTAAAAGAAGACCTTAACCTAAAGTACTATTTAATGTTTAAATAAAGCTTAATTAGTTTGTCTGCTTTGCACATCCTCCTCTAAATATCTTTGTACATCCGGCACTAAACTACGGGCTCAGAACAGTCTCATAATACACACATGCACACAGAAGGATTCACACTTGTATTTCATGATCCGCAAAAGGATTTACACTTGTATTTCATGATCCACAAAAGGAGTCACACTTGTATTTCCGGATCGATACTTGTGTTTTTCAATGCACACACAAATGTGTTCCGTTTCATATACATGTAAATAAAATCCAAACAAAGAAAAAGGTTTTACATATGTATTATTGATCCTCACATATTTGTTTTCCGTTTAAATCCCCTGAACCTGCAAACACAAACCGCTTTCTGTGCACGGATCACTGTGCCTTCGTGTGTGGGTTTTTTGAGACTCCCCTGATGCTCACCCGATTCGTACTTGTCATTTCTCTCATCTATAGCCAATCAGATGTCTCCTCCAGTCTAAGTCAATCACATGAGTGCGCCCCCACGAGGGTATGATTTCTTGCGTTCATGACACTTCATATACGCATTTTGCGCAGTCCGGTCAGCTCGCTAAAAAGAGGGCGGAGCTTCAGGTGATCATGCAGAGCTGCGTGTCTCCGTCAGACTCAGCAGCTGATCTGATCTCTCTCTGCGTCCGGTTACACTTCACTCGCGTTTATGTCCATATCGATCAGATCCAGCTCTCCGGATCGGCCTTTATAGAGAGCACCGATCAAACTATTTAGAGTGAATATCGGCCGATAATGACCGGCGGGGCCGGGCTCCCCCCCGTTGACAGTTCACCGTCTAGCACTGGCTTCGTAGTGCACTGATCGATTAGGCTAAGCTAACCTGTAGCTGCTCCTTCCACACTCACAACAACTTCATACAGACATAAATAAAGCAGCTGTATTCGCCATACAGGAACACACACATTTAAAACGGTTTTGCCTGCCGTTTGTGTGTACACACAAGCATTCATCATTTATTCGGAAAGTGACGCTGAACCTTAATAATATAAAGGCTTGTATTTGCGTGCATTTCCTGTTCGGAAAGTGGCAATGTACTGAGAGTGGAGGTGTCCAACCCAGTCTCACAAAAAAACGTGTAATAACTACGTTGGTCCACAACGTAGGACGTAGTATTTCTACAAAAACGCCTCTGAAATTGTAAGATCCCTACTTTTTTTTCACGTTTTTTTGTGAGGCTGGGTTGAGATGTCCTGAGATTAGCGCCTGCAGGCAGGCTCCATGGACCTTTCAGCTCCGCAAAATGCGTACATGAAGCGCTACGTCATGAACTTAATAAATCTACCCTCGTGGGGGGCGCGCTCATGTGATTGGCTTAGAATTGAGGAGACATCTGATTGGTTATTGTTGTGGATATTTTAAACTCGTCAATACTGTAAAGATGTACAATGAGAGTAATCAATAATAAACTGGTGAAAGCAGGCAGCGTTGTCTTTCTGGATCTTTATTCGAGGCGCCTCGAAGGTACATGTCTCACAGAGTATAGAGTAGTCTGCAGGAGTGCACACAGGGTATAATGTGTGTGTGTGTTTTATAGAGGACTGTTGCTGTGCAGGAAGTAATAATGATAAGACTTTCTTTAGAAAACTGTTATCTTACAATCCTCCCTTAGGGAGGGCCGCATCCTCCAGGTACGACCTTGGCGGGATGCTACGTTGTGGTACAACAGGTCGAGTTGCTCCAATACAATTTCTAAGCATAATATAATCATTTGGTTTTACCATATAAAGTAACAATAAAGAAATTGCCACTACACTATAAATAGAACACATTACAAGTACGAATCGGCTGACCGTCAGGGGAGTCTCAAAAAACCCACACACGAATGTACAGCGATCCATGCACAGAAAGCGGTTTGTGTTGGCAGGTTCAGAGCTTTTAAACGGAAAACAAATGTGTGAATCAAAAATACATATGTAAAACTTTTTTCTGTATTTGGATTTTACTTACATGTACAGTATATGAAACGGAACACATTTGTGTGTGCATTGAAAAACACAAGTGTGGATCCGGAAATACAAGTGTGAATCCTTTTGCGGATCATGAAATACAAGTGTGAATCCTTCTGTGTGCATGTGTGTATTATGAGACAGTTCTGAGCCCATACTAAACTGTTTAATTCAGTTCTAAACAGAGCATTTTTTACATTACATTACATTACATTGCATTTAGCTGACGCTTTTATCCAAAGCGACTTACAATAAGTGCATTCGACCAGGAAGATACAACCTTTAAGAAAACAGAATCATATAAGTACATCAGGTTTCATAGAGCCAAACATTTCAAGTGCTACTCAACTGGCATTTAGAAAGCCAGCCCTTTATTAGTATATAAGTGCTTTGTTAGTAATTCTATCGCTCGAAGTGGAGTCTAAAGAGATGAGTTTTCAGTTTGCGTCGGAAGATGTGTAAGCTATCTGCTGTCCTGATTTCAATGGGGAGCTCATTCCACCATTTTGGAGCCAGGATAGCAAACCCACGTGTTTTTGCTGACGGGAACTTGGGTCCCCCTCGCAGTGCGGGTGCAGCGAGCTGTTTGGCTGATGCAGAGCGGAGTGCACGTGCTGGGGTGTACGGTTTAACCATGTCCTGGATGTAGGAAGGGCCAGATCCATTCGCAGCATGGTACGCAAGTACCAGTGTCTTGAAGTGGATTCTAGCAGTTACTGGAAGCCAGTGAAGGGAGCGGAGGAGCGGTGTGGTGTGGGAGAATTTGGGAAGGTTGAAGACCAGACGAGCCGCTGCATTCTGGATGAGCTGCAGAGGTCGGATGGAACATGCAGGTAGACCAGCCAGGAGGGAGTTGCAGTAGTCTAGGCGTGAGATGACGAGAGCCTGGACCAGAATCTGCGCTGATGTCTGGGTCAGCTGGGGACGTATCCTCCTGATGTTGTAAAGCGTGTATCTGCAGCAGCGGGTTGTAGCAGCGATGTTTGCAGTGAAGGACAGTTTGTTATCTAGGACCACACCCAGATTCCTTGCAGTCTGAGTCGGGGAAACAACAGAGGTGCCGATGTTGATTGTTAGGTCAAGAGTGGGACAATCTTTTCCCGGAAGGAAGAGCAGTTCAGTCTTGTCAAGGTTGAGCTTGAGGTGATGAGCAGACATCCACCGAGAGATGTCTGCTAGGCAAGCAGAGATGCGTGCGACGACCTGGGTCCGTTGCTTTACCCACCCCCCTATTTTTTGTTTTGTTTTTCTCTTTTTGTATTTATTTGTTTTTGTTTTATTGTTTGTTTTTTTATTCTCTGTCAAAGCGTCTTTGAGTTTCTTGAAAAGCGCCATACAAGTCCCATGTATTATTATGTTTTCATAAAATATAACACATTGAAAAGTGCTTTAAGAAAGACATTAAGAAAAAGGCATTTTTAAAAGTCATTAAAAAGCAACACAATGTACCTGCATTGCATTACTCTAAGCGTGTAATATCGTGCTTTAACCAGTAGGTGGTTTGGGTTAAAAAGCTGTCAAGTTTACAGTGTTAACAAAATTAAATATACTGCTTTTTCTGGTTTAGTTTACGATGGATATATTCAAGGTCGGATTAACCATATGGGCAACCTGGGCAAGTGCCCAGGAGCCCTTGAGTAAAGAGGGCCCTCAGTGACAAGTGACATCTTGTGTGATGAAGATGGTCATTGATATGGGGCTGGATCTCTCAAACTGCCATGGCCAGGCTTATGACAATGCATCCAACATGTCAGGAAAATATAATGGGCTGCAAGAAAATAAACCTATAGGTTACTTACGTAACCCCAGTTCTCAGAGTAACATGAAGTGAGATGTCTCACTATGGGATGCGCCTCATCGCGGAGCAAACAGAAGCATCAATCTCATTACGCCAATCCTGATTGGCTGGTGATCTTGACGTCAGCGTCAGGGAATCTACCCCCTATAAGTAGCTTGCGCTACGCCGCATGCATCATTCAAAATAACCACCTCTTCTCGCTTCACCATAGCAAGGAGGGCCGTCTGGTGAGACATCTCACTTCATGTTACTCTGAGAACTGGGGTTACGTAAGTAACCTATAGTTCTCATTCGTAACACTCCGTTCGATGTCTCACTATGGGATATTGTAGCTCCCGTATTGCCAGACGAGCTTATCTCGAAAATCACCAAACCCAACCAGAATTTAACAGTTAGAGCTCTAACTCAGCAGGGGGCCCAGCACTGCATGGGCCACACTGGGAGCAGAGACGTCTAATCTGTAAAAGCGGACAAAAGTGAGCGGTGAGGACCAGCTCGCCGCTGCACAAATGTCTTGGATGGAAACACCCCTGAACAAAGCCCAGGATGTAGCCAGACCACGAGTCGAATGAGCAAGCAAACCCGAAGGTGCCTGCAGACCCTGACTCGTGTAAGCCAAAGCAATTGCCTCCACAATCCAGTGAGAGAGCCGTTGCTTAGTAACAGGCTTGCCCTTCTGAGGGTTAGCCCAGGACACAAAGAGTTGGTCATTATGACGAATGTGCGCGAGCGCGTCCACGCCTAATGGTGCGTTTTGATCGCGCATTGAAAAGAAAAGCTGACAGTGAACATTTTCTTTTGATGCAAACAGATCTACCGCGGCTCGGCCGTAACGCACCCACAGCTGGCTCACAACCATTGGATGTAGAGTCCAGTCTGCATACAGTGGTACACCTCTGGACAGCAGGTCTGCCCCGAGGTTCATCACAACCGGTACGTGCGTTGCTCTCAGAGAGAGGAGACGGCCGCAGCTCCACAAGATCAGTTTGCGTGCCAGCATGTGTAACTGGAGAGAGCGCAAACCCCCTTGTTGGTTTATATACGATATTGTGGTCGTATTGTCCGTCTTCACGAGGACATGGTGTCCTCTGAGAAAAGGCAGAAAGGGTTTTAGGGTGAGGAACACCGCTAAAAGCTCCAGGTAATTTATGTGCGACCGCTGGAGGTCTCTGCTCCAGAGACCCCTCACCGGACGACCTTCGTAAATACCTCCCCAGCCTGTCAGACATGCGTCTGTGGTGACCACCTTCCGTGAAAGGACAGCACCCATAGGCACGCCCCGTACCAGAAAAGTCGGGTGCAACCAGTGGCGCAGTGCCATTACGCATTTCACAGTAACCATCACTCTCCGCGCTCCATGACGCGCGGGGTTTAGTTTTAGAGCGGCTACCCAGCGCTGAAACTCCCTCATGTGTAACCGTCCCAGTCGTACGACTAGGATGGCTGACGCCATGAGCCCCAGTAACCGCAGGCATGATCTGAAAAGAACATGTTTGCGCAGCTGGAAATGAGCGAGGCAAGCTCTGAAAGCTTTCACTCTTTCCGCTGACAGGCGGGCTGTAAAAGGCACCGAGTTCAGGTGTAAACCCAGGAAGAGTACAGTCTGTGCGGGGCACAACATGCTCTTTTCTGTGTTTATTATGAAACCCAGGTTGAGCAGGTGCTTTACGAGGACCTTTGTCTGCGTAATAGCCTCCTGTTCCGACTGTGCGAGAAGCAGCCAGTCGTCTCGGTAGGTTGCCAGGCGAATACCCTGTTGTCTTAACGGGGCTATCGCGGCTTCCGTACATCGTACAAACACTCTTGGACTGAGAGACAGACCGAAGGGAAGTACTCTGTATTCGTAACAGATCCCCTGAAATGCGAACCTCAGATATTTCCTGTGTGGGTAATATACAGTGTTGGGCAAGTTACTTCCAAAATGTAATATATTACATATTACTTATTACTCTCTTTTGAAAGTAATACGTTACATTACAATATTACTGTCTCTGAAATGTAATGAGTTACACTACTTTAGTTACTTTTTTAGTTACTTTCACCAAAATAACCGCAAAAGAATGGCTAGTTATTTTAAATGCTAAAATGTAGTTTAGTGCAGCTCATTATACATCCAGTGAAGGGCAATGTGGTATAGCACAACAACTGTGTAGGCCCTTAAGGCTACTAACAACTTATAAACTTATTTAAAGCAGACAAAGGATCAAAGTCTAGTCAATTATAGTAGAGATACTGTAAATATTTATAAGTCTAGGCCTATATATATATATTAAATACAATAGAGCTAGAGCTCACTTTAATGAAATCTATAACATTATGAAATGACAAGGTGTGCAATATATTTTTATTTTTGTTACTTTCTTTTATTTAATTCAAGTTCCAAGCACAAGAAGTTTGAATGTATTGAGTGGACAAAGAAGAAGCTTTATCAAAAATACGAAAAGGATTATGCCTCAAGGAATAGCCTACGGCTCAGCCATTTTCAGTCCAACACTATTAACATGTAAGCCAAACATTGCTTAAAATTGCTACTAAATGCAACGTAGGCCAAAAATAGGAGCCCTGCTATTTGCCAAACAACGCCTAGAACATAGGCTACCAAAAAAAGTCTGGTCAAATCTAAATACAAAAAAGGCCTCGTAGGAAATACTTCACAAAACAAATGAAGCTCCACTATATTTAACACACACATTGGAATATTGAAAATAAAACAAATAAACAGGAAACCTGTTACTGCCAAAACAGAGGTAGAATACAGCCGATTAATGCTCGTAAAATACATTTAAGTATGAAAGCCCTTAAAGCCTTGACCTATAGCCTACTTATTTTTCTATGGTGGGGGGCTGGCCTATTCCATTACCGCCTTGACTGAAATGACGGTTGAAGCGCATCAGGAGAAGGCGTTGAAAGCGTCCATCACCGAGACGGTTGCGTTTTGGGGTGAGCACAAGATTTCCAAGACTGAAAAGTCTTTCTACTGGTGCACTGGATGGCGTTGGGGCATTACAGCGGAGTGCGATTTTTTTAATTCTTGGAAACTGGTGCAGACTTTCCATCGTAGGGGCAGAATTGAAATAAGACATCTGTTTCCACAGACATGGGCGCATCAGCTGTGGTAACGGGCTGTAAGTCAAAGGCAAAAAAATCCTCCTCGCTGGATGCAACAGCAGCAGGTTGAGGGACATCGGGCATGAGGGCTGCAGGCTCTTGTGTTGTTAGGGAACGAGACTCTGACATGAGGAGTATCTTGATATAGTCTCTTCTGGCTTCTTCTTTTACCCAACGCAGCTTAAACTTAGGCAGTGAGACAGCGGCAAGCAGCGCTTCCTTGGAGTCAATTATTGCGGCAAATCGAGTTTTGATTGCTCCCACAATAACTTCAGGCAGCCCAGTGGTCATTGCTGATAGGCCAGTTTTCATTGCTAAGATTTTTCCCATGAGAACTTCTAGTGTTGGTTGAAGCGTTCCATAAAAACAAGTGTCCTCACCCTGTAAGATATCCAGTGCAACTGTGAAAGGCTTTATAATGGAACAGTATTCCTTGAGAAATTGATATTCCCTGTCGTTCATACATTTCATTTGAAATTGTGTGCAGATATTATTGATGTCAGTGAGGGGAATTTCTGTGATCCGAGAATAGGCGTCAAAGTATGAGTTCCACCTTGTTACTGTGGGAACAATCAACTTTCTACCACTGACCTCTTCCAGGAACTCTGATGCGACTGTGGGGCGGCTGGCCTTCGTCCACAACGCTGAACATTTGGCTGTAGCACTACGATACACAGCTCTAGATTCTACGTTAGATGACAGCCATTTATCAACCTCATTGTTCGCAATTAGATTAAGTGTATGGGCTGCGCATCTATGATGGGGAGGCAGTACACATAGCCCGTCCTGGGCATTATTATCTTTGGCGGCGGCAAGCACACTGTGAAGGTCTGTAAAGTCTGCCTCACCATCGCCATCCACCTCATCTTCCTCCTCATCGGACTCCACTTACCGCTGCTGATGCTCCTTGAACGCCTTCACAAAGTTACTCCCGTTGTCCGTCACACATGCAGTCACTTTATCGTTGGTAAGTCCATATTGAGAGAAAATGTCCTCCAGCTCTGTTGCTATTGCGTCGTACGTGTGTCGACCCCTAAATCTTCTACAAGCGATCGCAGCCTTCTTTCGTTTCAAGGTATCTGCATCGATCCAATGCACAGTCACCCCCAATAAACTTTTGTTGTTAGCACTCCATATGTCTGCCGTTGTTGACACATAATCCTGGTCATCGATAGTTTTCCTCAGCTCCTTTTCCATGATAGCATATTCTTTATCCAACTCTTTGGCAAATGTCTTTCTATCTGGCAACACTTGCTGAAAATTAAGAAGATAGAGATATTAAAGTCATGCTAGATAATAAACTAATGCTCCATTTATAACTGGGCTAAATAATATTTAAATACCGGTAATATTACTGAAATGATAGGTGCTTATGTATAGGCAATGCATCTTTTTACAACCAGGCAGCAGTATAACATTTAAGCTAACCATGTACAAAGAGTGGAATAAGATGCGAGTCCACACACACACACACACACACACACACACACACACACACACACACACACACACACACACACACACACACACACACACACACACACACACACACACACACACACACACACACACACACACACACACACACACACACACACACACACACACACACACAAAATAACAACATTACAATTACGTCGCTGGTCGCTAACATGGTAGTACAGCCTCGGCATGGCCCAGTAATCTACTGTATTAAAAAGTCTCTATTGCAACGTTAGCTTACCTTGTCATTGGTGGTGTTGACAGGGATTTTGCTGACAAGTTTTCTAAATGCCGGCGACTCCACAGTTGACAGCGATTGCATGTCTTCCACAACATACTCTGCCACGAGTCTCTTAACTTCTCGGGGTTCCAGAATCATAGAAGACCGAGAGAATGTTAACTTGTGTTGCTTCGGCGTGCCTGCACTCACGTCTTCTGTATATTTTCTTTTCTCCGAGCCGGCAGATCTCTCGAATAACTTAGTGTTAGCGTGGCACCGGTCCAGGTGTTTCTTTAAGTTGCTAGTGCTATTTCTTGATGTAGACAATTCCTTTGCTGCCGACGAACATAGATTGCACTTGACTATTATGTTTTTATCTTTTTCTCTAATGAACTGATAATAATGTGAGAACACCCATCGCTCAAAAGTTCCTCCCGCCATCTTAACCCAATAGTAAACAATGCATCAGGTTTATTAATCTACCCGCACATTTTTTCTCTGGTGTCGGAATGTCTCGCGATATTTGTAAATTCTTAAAAAACAAAACACCATTTAATTTCGGGTTAAAATGTGTTGTGTAACTGCGTTACTGAGAATTGTAACGGGTAATATATTACCCAAATTTCATTAGTAATGCGTTACATTACTTCGTTACAGCAAAAAGTAATATATTACTGTAACTCCGTTACTTTTGTAACGCGTTACACCCAACACTGGTAATATACTGGGATGTGGAAATACGCATCTTTCAGGTCGACTGATGTAAACCAGTCGTTTTGTCGCACGAGACGAAGCAGAGTTGTGTGAGTGAGCATTCTGAATTTGTATCTTTTTAGATATTTGTTCAGAGCCCTCAAATCTAGTATTGGCCGAATTCCGTTCCCTCCCCGTTTGGGAACGAGGAAATACTTGGAATAAAAGCCGCTCTGACTCTGCTCGGCGGGTATTATAGATATAGCCTTCTTTTCTAGAAGTGAGAGAATCTCTCACTCCAGAATATGGGCTGACTCTCCTCGGGCTTGTGAATACAGAACGCCCGAGAAGCAAGGGGGGGTGACAGCGAATTGGAGTCTGTAGCCCCGTGTTACTGTCTTGAAAACCCAAGCAGACGCTGTGAGCATCTCCCACTGTTTGCTCCTTAGAGCCAGCGGAGATGTCACGTCTCTTACCCTCTGAGTCTCTATTTGTTGTGTTATGGGGCCCTCTAGTGTCTGAACACGATGGTACCCCATTTCTACAATCCCCACCGAGACTGCGCATGCGCGTGGCGGTGGTGCCTTCACAACCCCAGCCGGCACTGCGCATGCGCGTGAAGGTAGCGGCTCTATAACCCCAGTCGTCACTGCGCATGCGCATGGCGGTGGTGCCTTCACAGACCCGTCTATTATCCGCCTTTTGAGAGAGGCCGTAGCTGCTCTCAAAAGAGGGACAGGCGACAGACTGTTTTTTGTTTTTATTGTCTTTCTTTTCATTTTTTTGGACTGCGCCCTCGGCTTGAAGCCTGGATGCGACAGTGAAAAATGGTTTATTTGAAAACAACAACAATGTGTTTTTGTGACTTAGGCAGATAGCAGAACTCGCTGTCTCTGGTATTAAGTCTGTTTCCCTTCTGGCGCGAACTTGAGGATGGCGTTGCGGCATCACTCGAGGCGGTGGGAAGATGGAGGCCTGGTGGCACCCCGAAAACACATCTGGAGCTGGGGAACAGGGAACTTCCAGCGCTGACACCGAGGAGAGGAGAGGAGGCTGTCAGGCCGCCCGCTTCTTTTTCCTCGACTGTTGACCGAAAATCTGAGTCGGCTGTGCCTGAACAGCAGCTGCCGAAACCGGAGATTTCCTCGGCCAGCTCGTCCTCGTCTCCTGCCTGGGCTGGGGACTCGGGGCGGGCTGTGGCCTCTACTGCCTCTGTACCTTGAACCGGGCAGAACGTGAGGCAACTTGGGCGAAGGACTGCCGCGAGACCGTCGCAGGTAGCGGCTGGACCCTTCGGGGGAGACAGAGGTGCAGGGCCTCGTCTTCCTTCTTTTTCGACTCACATCTCCGCTGCATCGAGACTAAAGCGGAGCCAAAAATACCCTCGGGAACGATAGGCATGTCAAGAACATCCTCCTTTTCCCGGTCTGGGAGGTTGGTCAGGTTGAGCCACCTGGCTCTCTCCTGTACCACCATTATGCCCATGACTTTGCCCGTGGCCTGGACTGCACAGCGCTGCACACGGAGGCAAATGTCCGTGATCGCTGCGATCTCGTCCCATACGGCCGGCCCAGGTTTGCTCGATAGGTCCTCGCAGAGCTCCGCCTGGTAGGCGGTCAGCAATGAGGAGACATTGAGTGCCCTGGCGGACAACGCTGCGGCTTTATAGACCCGTTCCGTCATTGCTGACTGGAACCGGTCTGCCTTCACCGGTAGCGTGGGGTTCCTGCTTGGTGTCAGAGCCAGCCTCGGTTGAAGGTGGGCTGCCACCAGCGGTTCCATGGGCGGCATGCGGAGCAGGCCGAGCCTCTCCATACCGTCACAGTCCAGGGAGGAGGCACCCTGGATTGGGGCCTTATTACTGAAGGGGCGTCTCTCCACGAGACCGACACCTCATCCAGCATCTCCGGGAAGACTGGAAGGAGCTGCCTCTTTGTCCTCGCTGCGTGGGGCAAAGTCTTCCCCTCGTAGCGAGACCTGGAGGTCTCCTTGGCCATTTCAGGCCATGGGATGTCTAGCCTGGACGCGGCACGTTGACACACGGCCTGCAGGTCCATGCTCAGACAGGGCGAAGCTGGTGCGTTATCGCCCGGGAGAGCAGCCATCGCTCCTGGCTTTGCAGCCTGAGCTGATGACACGAAGACATCATCGTCTTGCTCATCCGAGTCGGACAGGAGGAACTCAGAGGTATCCTCTTCGTCCTCCATGTAGTCCAACTCCAGGACATCATCCGCGGGCGAGACCATGGTGAGGTCCAGTTGGGAGCCCCAGCTTGACACAGCGCGGGGCTCCGCTCTCGCGGCTGTTGCCGGCACCGGGTCCCAGCCTGACACGGCGCGGGGCTCCGGTTCAGCAGCTGCCGCTGTTATTGAGCCCCAGCCTCACACAGCGCGGGGCTCAATCACCGCGGCGGACGCCCCCATGTCTTGATTGCCGGCCGGCGAAACAGCTAACATGAGGGGGTCCTGTCCCGACAAGCTAGCTTGGCGTGCTAGCCGTCGGCGGAGGTTCTTGATGGTGAAGCGGGCACAATGCCCGCACGAGCCGGGGTTATCGATAGCCTCCTGGGCGTGTTCCAGCCCGAGGCAGGACGAGCAGACCTGGTGTGAGTCTGTGCCTGATATCCTCAACCTGCAGCCGCAGAGCCGAGCCTCCGAGTCCCTGACTCCTCTGGTGTGAGGGAGAGAAGCGTCCATCTCGTTCGCTGTGGTGAATGCGTGGAGAGGACCCGCTCGTAACAGGTACGTTGCTGAGAAAAAATCCTTCCCCACCTGTCGTTAATCCGGAGAAAAAATCGACGGTGTAAAATGTTATTCTCAAAGAATATTAACTGGTGTGTTAATACCCTTTTTATCTTCCCCTCCTCTGGTGTGAGAGAGAAAAAGAAAAAACCGTCCCCGCTACCTTGGTGTCGGTAGTGAGGAAAGGCAAGCTAGTAACAGGTGTGTTACCAGCTTGCAAAATCAAAAGTTTACCTTTAATTCCGAAGAAATAAACGGCGAGGTAAATTGCAACACTAACTGGTGTGTTAGTATTAACAGTCTTCTTGCAGAAGTATATATAAAAGTAGCCGGAGAGCGCCCGTCGACCGAAGTTAGCATGGATAGCTTGGTTCCGTCTGTGGACTGTGTGAGCTAGCCCGGCTACCAATAGAGATGTGCTCTGAAGCGAGAAGAGGTGTTTGAATGATGCATGCGGCGTAGCGCAAGCTACTTATAGGGGGTAGATTCCCTGACGCTGACGTCAAGATCACCAGCCAATCAGGATTGGCGTAATGAGATTGATGCTTCTGTTTGCTCCGCGATGAGGCGCATCCCATTGTGAGACATCGAACGGAGTGTTACGAATGAGAACCACTCATACATTACATTCCGTGCGCAGCACACTCCTTGAATTTGGTTGGTGTCAACTGTGTTTAAAATAGTTGTCGTGAAGCAAGCCAGTTTTTTTATATACTTCAAGCACTTTATGCTTTTTGCTCTGCTTACCCAAAAGTCGCACAGCGGTCATTAGGTCAATGTCTAGCCGGACAATTTTTTGGTGCTTGAAACGAACCGGATTCCGGAGCTAAGAGGTTGATCCGCTGCGGTGTGAACAGGAAAACCTGGTGCTTTTCAAGCTCCAGCTCCGAACCGGACCTGAAACACCGTTGGTGTGAATGAGGTATCAGAGGGGCTTTACAAATGTTGGCGGCTGATGACGAAGAGCGTCAGTACACACGGCAAGAGGCCTCTGCGCTGTGTGGCAAACTTGGGAAACTAGAGACTGCTCTGCTGACAATATTTTGGGACACTGTACTACACCAATTCAACCTTACGAGCTCTGGCTTGCAAAAGAAAGACATTGACCTAATGACCACTGTGCGACTTTTGGAATCGCTAAGCACTTAGGTTGCATCACTACGAGGGACATTTTCGGACTTTGAGACATCTGCCCGGGCCGTCACCGGCGTGACACAGACAGTAGGTAAAAGACGAGTATTTGATGACGAGACAGTGGAGCACGAGGTGGCACTGACTGGCAGTAAAAAATTCCAGGTTGAGACATTCAATGTAATTATTGACAGGTTGCTCTCAGGACTTAGCAAATGCCTGGATGCATACAAATTAGGGCCGGGACTCGATTAAAAAAATTAATCTAATTAATTACAGGCTTTGTAATTAATTAATCGCAATTAATCGCATTTTTAATCACATATAAATATTTGACCTGAGAACAGTGAGAAGCAATTTTTTTCACATGGATTTTAGTATACCATTGAATAATGACTGAATACATAAGCTTAAGCAACAACACATTGTTTATTTTTTTCAAGGATGTACTTAACCAAGACCAACAGAAAAGTGCAATTTTTGCCATAAAGTGTAGCAATAGCATATTTAGGAATATAGTACATTTCAGAGATTCAGGTAGCCTATAGGTAGGTAGACCTTCTGTAAACTATAACACTTTGTTTTTTAAGTATAACACAATACTTTCAAGTACATTCAGAACATTGGAAACCCTGACTAATAGAAAACATCTCTCTGTTGCTTCATAATAATAATAATAATGGCTTTAATTTATAAAGCACTTCATATTTGCATTCAAATCCCGAAGTGCTAACATCGTAAAAAGAATAAAAAGCAATAAATAAAAATAAATAAGTAAAAAGAATAAAATAAGTTTAAAGGGTGATAATAAATAAATAAAAGGTCTAGGGAAAGGCTCTATTGAAGAGGTGGGTTTTGAGGCCTTTTTTAAAAACCTCCACGGTCTGTGATGCTCTCATGTGGTCGGGGAGAGCGTTCCACAGACTGGGGGCAGCCGAGCAGAAGGCCCGGTCTCCCATGGTACGGAGCTTAGTCCTCGGGGGTTTGAGGAGGTTTGAGTTGCTGGAGCGGGTGGTCCGCACGGAGGTAAGGGGGGTGAGGAGTTCCTTGAGGTATGGAGGGGCTGTTCCATAGATACACTGGTGTGTGAGGACGGAGACCTTGAATTCGATCCTCAATTCCACGGGGAGCCAGTGTAGTGATTTCAGGATCGGGGTGATATGATCATATTTGCGCACCCTCATCAGGATCCTAACAGCACTGTTCTGGATGTACTGGAGCCTCTGGATGCTTTTCTTAGGGATCCCGATGAGGAGTGCATTGCAGTAGTCCAGCCTTGAGGAGACAAAGGCGTGGACTAGCTTTTCCGCTTCAAACAGAGTGAGTGAGGGGCGGAGTTTGGCGATGTTCCTGAGGTGATGGAAGGAGTTTTTGCACAGCTGTTTAATGTGGGCCTCAAAGGTCAGATGGGCGTCCATTTTCACACCCAAGTTGGTGACTGTTGAGGAGAGGGTAATGTCCTGGCCGGAGAAGGTGATGGTCGTGATGGTGGATGACCGAACCTGATGTGGGGTGCCAACTATAATGGCTTCGGTCTTGGAGCTGTTGAGTTTCAGGAAGTTTAGCTTCATCCACGCCTGTATCTCGTCCAGGCAGGTAGTGAGTGTGGGTGAAGGCAGGGCTGCAGAGGAGGTAGGGTTGATCCTGAGGTACAATTGGGTGTCATCAGCGTAACAATGGAATGATACTCCATGTCGGCTGATGATAGAGCCAAGGGGGAGCATATAGAGCAGGGGTCGGCAACCCCTGGCACGCGTGCCAGCATTGGCACGCGGCACCGTAACCAGTGGCACACTAGGAATAAGTGGAATAAGTGTGCAAAATATTTAAATTGTATTTTCGTATCCTGAACGAGACCGCCGCCAGAGCGCGTCTCCCCGTTACCTGCAGAAGGAAGCCATGCACGCAACGCAGCCCCGCTCTCTTTAACTCCAGGTGACTTTCTGCCGCTTTCCTCCGTGGTGCAGTGCTGATCGTTTCACCACGGAGGAAAGCACTTCAATAATTGCAGTACCCAAAAGAGCTGTACAAATGCCGCAGTTTTTGCATGGCTGTGTATTTAGTTGAAAGCCCAGTGGCGATCTGCTCATCTCTCATCGAAATAATATGCTACAAAGGGGCGGACTGGCCATCTGTGTGTTGAACTTTCCTGTCGGCTCCCAGACCGTAGTCGAGGAGGGCAGAAGCAACAAGCTTCAGGTTCAATAACCCACTTTAGCTTAAATGACTGGAGAGAGGCGAGCTCTTCTTCGGAGGCCGTTGAATTTATTTAGCTGTTCTTCTGTTTCACAAAATACATCACACCCCTCTCTCTCTCTCTTAAAGGGACAGCGATCTCATCTCACTCTGCATGACCCTAATATCATAACATGTGTGCTCTGGAAAATCACAGAACGGACGATCGTCCTTATTATTATGCCGTTTAAACCAATTATTTAAATGTGTTAAATTCGGCATCATGTAAGTTGCGCTGACAGGTCCACACACTGCTTCCCCTCAGCGGGGCTCCCCCACCCTCCTGCCGATAGATCACGAGCGTCAAGCTCCTCAACCGCCCCCCCGTTGATAATTCTCGATCGTTGGCACGCTGATCTTTTTTTTTTTTTTAAATGGCACTTCATATCAAAAAGGTTGCCGACCCCTGATATAGAGTGTGAAAAGGGTGGGGCCGAGAACTGATCCTTGAGGGACACCACAGGTGACGTTGTGGGTACCCGACTCTGCCTCACCCAAGGAGACATACTCTGTTCTCCCGGTGAGGTATGATGTGAACCAGTCAAGGGGAGAGTCAGAGAGTCCGATGGTGGAGTGCAGACGATGGAGGAGGATGCCGTGATCGACGGTGTCGAAAGCTGCAGTGAGATCAAGGAGGATGAGGAGAGAGGGAGAGCCAGCATCAGCCGTCATCAGCAGGTCGTTGGTGACCCTGACCAGGGCAGTTTCTGTGCTGTGGCCTGAGCGGAAACCAGACTGGAACTTCTCAAATAGGTTGTTGGAGTTTAGGTGGTCCTGGAGCTGAGCAGCAACTATTTTTTCCAGCACCTTTGACAGAAATGGAAGGTTGGAAATGGGTCTATAGTTGGCCAGGACTCCCGGGTCAAGGGAGGGTTTTTTAAGACTAGGTTTGATGACAGCGGTTTTTAGGGCAGAGGGGACATGGCCAGACTGGAGAGAGAGGCTTCAGAGGCCATAACAGACTTTGTTGATTTACCAACAGTTGATTTAAAAAATCTAATCAATTTCAGTCCAACTCTCTCAATAACCTTGGCCAAAACAATAAACAGTTCAATATAAAGTGCCAGTTGCACCAACAACATAATAAATAGTTCAACATAAAGTGTACTGTACCATTTAAAATAAAATAAAAAAGTGCCAGTGATTGACCTCAATCCCTCCTATTCTTCCAATATCCTGATGAAAAATAAAATCTCTCTGTTGCATAGGCCACTGTTTGATCAACGCGAATTGGGTGTGGGTCCTTGTACTCCGAGTCGGGCTAACGTCCACGCTAGCTTCCACGCTAGCTGCTACAGGTTTTGCATTGAGGTGATACTTGAGGCTTGATGTGCTGCGGTGACACGCAAATTCCTTTTTGCATAATTTGCAAACAACCGTGCTCTTATCGATGCTTCCATCCGTCTGTTTTTTAAAACAAAATGTCCCATCCACGGGGCCAACCAAAGCGGTCTCATCAGCTTGTTCGTTCATGTTTGACTATTGTTCACTGTGGTTTGTTGTTGTTTGAAGTCATGAACGTTAGTTGGTGCTCCAGTATAATCGGTAGCCCTGAAACTCATCCAGTGAGAAACGTTCCGCGGTGCAAAAATAAGTGCGATTAAAATGCGTTAATTTTTGTGTCATTAATCAATCTTAATTAACGCGTTAAAGTCCCGGCCCTAATACAAATACATATGATCCCTTTGGAGTCCTATTTGACATCTGCTTTGATTTCACTTATCTCCGCAGACGGGCCAATATTCTCTCCTCATCTTATCCTACTGACTTGGATAAGTCATTAGTAGATGAGCTGATCCAGTTTAGGGCTTTTGTCAGCACAGAGCCGGATAAAACTCCTGCAAACAGACTGCAGGTGGTGCTTAAACATGGATTACAGATAACATTCCCCAATGTTTTTGTTGCACTCAGGATTTTTCTCACACTGCCTGTAACCACCTGCGAGGGTGATAAGTCCTTTTCACAGCTTAAACGCAACAAAAATGAACTTAGGACAACCATGGCTCAGAAGAGTCTTTCAGCCCTTTCTTTAATGGCCATCGAGTCTGATCTTGTGAGGGATCTGGATTTTGATGACCTAATCACAGACTTTTCAAAGAGAAAGTCAAGGAAGAAACACTTCTAAAAGTTAATATCCACTGTCTTTCAAAAACACTCATTCACACACACGCACGCACGCACGCACGCACGCACGCACGCACACACACACACACACACAGACACACACCCTATCTTCCATCACATATACTGATCACTTAGTTGAGCAACCACACCATTTCACTACATATTTTACTTTTGTAACTCTCAATGTTTGTAACTAATACAACTCTTTGTGTACTTGTACAGCCAGCCAGTCATGTTTTGGCATTAAGTGGGGTGCTGTTCTGAGGTTTTGAGTGATATTACCTTGGTATTCCTGAGCCATACACTGTCTTGGGATCTTATCCATTGTATCTTTGTCTTGTGATTTTTGACTAAAAGGGCAAAAGGCTAGACCTACTTTGGTTGAACTATGTGGCTGTGTCCCTGCTTTTGACAAATAGGTGTGCGATTTGACATGTCAGATTGACTGAAAATTCTAAATATTGGTCATGTTAGTAGGATTGGGTAGACGTGGTGTTACTTCTTGGTACGTGGGTTGGGGGGGGGGGGGGGGGGGGGGCATGAGCGCTCAGTGCCCAGGGGCCCCTGGAGGTACTAATCCGGCCTTGGATATATTT
Organism: Notothenia rossii; assembly: GCF_949606895.1. NCBI lineage: Eukaryota > Metazoa > Chordata > Actinopteri > Perciformes > Nototheniidae > Notothenia > Notothenia rossii. The sequence continues at coordinate 30,911,247 of NC_136906.1, forward strand.
AGTTATTATTTTGATATTTGTAACACAAAAGTGATGGAAAAAACCCACGGCAACCCAGAAAAGATGGTCTTAACATGACCCAGCGGTCTAGTAGTTAATAAAAAACAATAATATCAAAACAAAATATTACTACTAACTTTATTGTGAAATTCAAACTGAACGGTAAAAGAATAGTTTCCGATCTATTCTGAGCCCGATCTCTGTAGATAAATAAAAATAAAGAACTACGAGAGATGTGTAATATTTAATGCAGCCGAACCATTTATTACAATGCATTCATGTGATGACTTTCAAAGAGTAAAGCAAGCACTGCTGAATAAAGTATGATTTTATCTTTTACGAAACGTTTTTTTTCATATGGAATGCAGTTGGAGGTCAACCAATCACAGAGCTTGAGAACTAATCACGGGGTTCGTCAAACAGAGCACATGGTGTAGTCCTAAACAATAGCTGGGGATTCTGGGTAGTGTAGGGTCTTCTGCCATCCTTCAAAAAATATTTGTTTCTCCGAATCGAAGGGGAAAAATACAAAAGCATAGCACACAATTTAAACCAATACATTTTGTGTAATTAACAAGGATAATCTGGTGTTTTTTAGTCGATGAGTAGTGCAGATATCACTGTCAAATCAATCGACAGTAAGGGGAATACGTATATGTAGCACCTCATTTCAGACTCCAGCTTACAGCTTCCTGCCTACGACCTGCCTAAGACCAGTATAGAGGAATGTTAAAGACCCTGTGAAGTGTGCACCTGTGCATGATCTGTTATGCTAATACGTATAGTAATGACCAAAATTGTCCATTGGAACCCATATCAAAAGATGTTGGAATAGGAACACATTTGACGAGTTTTGAATTTGCCGGGGAAATCTGCAGTCGACCTTCGCCTTCGTGGGCGTGGCTTGCGATCTACTGCGTGACTTCACGAGATGGACGCCGCCGCACTGTTTACATTCACCACCGTTCATTTTTTCTCTTTTTCAAAGTCGAATTTCTCAACGTTTTTGAGCTAGTATTTTCCTGGAAAGTGTGTCGGAGTCGACTGGAAGTTATTGCCAATCGAGAAAACCTGACAATGGAGGCGACAGTGAAGAAAGAGGGATGAAAAACACAGGGGAAACGATGCATTGCCGCTGGCTGTAGTAATGTCAAGTCTGCCGAAGTGGCGATGTTTCTGTTCCCAAAAGATGAAGGTGAGCCTGGCTGGTGTCATTGTTTCGTAGATTCTTTGATTGATCATGATAAATAAAGGCCACTGGTCGATTCGAGAGAGAGAGAAAGAGAGACTGAGAGAGTTACAGGGTTGTCGTTAGCATCTGGTGCTAGCTCGGAGCTAACGGAGATTAGCTGTTTCAACAATAAGGAGAGGGAGAGTGCTCTCCTGTGGGACTGAGAGAGATAACGTCAGCTCAGGGAGGTAAACTGTAGCCTAAGTTATGTCAGTGGGTTTGGTCATCTATGTAAACAAATATTTCCATCTATGTAATATTAGTTGTATAAAATAGGTTAAGAAATCCTTCCAATGTTTTTTGATTATTGAAATATATGGTTCATATGAGTGTTGAGAGCTGTATCCATAAATCTCTTAATGTTGCCCTCAAAGTGCACCAAATTGATCACTTTCCTCATCTATCCTGTCCGAAAAGCTGTCCAAATCAATCATTTCTCTCACACTAGTATCACTTTCCAAAGTCTCCGCCATGTTTACAATCGCAACTGGGTACATCTTGTGACGTCACAGCCACTATCGTCTGCAACTTCCGTTAGGCTCAGACGTCAAAATTAATAATTCATTCATTCATTAATTATGAATTATTAACACAGGCACAATGATATGTAAGGAATGAAACTGCCATTTCATTTTGGTGCAAAAACATACACTTCACTGGGTCTTTAAGCCCTCCCACTATTTTCCAAGAGGGCGTTGCCAGATTTTCAATTTCAGGTTTTAACCAGGAGAAGGCGCTTCATTCACAAATACAGAAAGACAAGTTTCATGGACTTTCAGTTGTGTTTTGAAGAGCATTTGAACACATCAATATTTTAGATCAACTAAAGTATATCTAATCTTGAAATTCAATAATATATAGTCTTTATATATTAAATAATCATAATAATAATGGAGATGTTTACATTACACTTCTTTATTTGTTATGCTCATACTTTTACCTTTACAATCGTTTGCTTTAATATGCAGTATATTTTTTGTATATTTTTGTGTTTGCTTCCTCCTGCTCCCTTTCGGACACATACTGTATGATTTATTATTATTATTAATATGAAGATATTATTAAGATAAGATAAGATAAGATGTTACTTTATTGATTGAACATTTTAGTTTAGAATGTGCTTTCCCACGGTAATTCAGAAGGCTCACAGGTCACATTCCGACCATTATTTAAAACAATAGGTGCTTTCACACCGTCTACAGTTTGATTTGTATAGAGGGAGCTCTGTGGCTGAATGGCCAGCGATTAGGTGTGGCGCATTTATCATAGTTGATCAGAGCTAACTGCCTGCCGTCAGATTTCATTTAAAAAAAAGATCTGATTTTAAGACTATTTCTGCGCTCATAAAGAATGATAAGAATAAGAATAATGCGTATTAAACTGGTTTCATTAATTAGTGAGTTTATTTAACACTAGAACCGCCAATGGGGTCAATTTGTGCAATGTGTGTTGTGTGTGTGCAATGTAACTTTTTTTCAATAAAAATATTATAGTCTTTTAAAGTCTCCCGACAGTCCGACTTTTCCTGAAAGTGTGTTATGTAGCACCCTATGTTGTTAAAAATTGAATTCTAAGAGCAGGATTTGACGGTTTTTGGTAGGCCTATACTAAAACCTCTAACGGTTCTAGTGTTAAGGTAATTAGGTACAGTAGAAGCCCTTTTTTTTTTATCAGTAACGCATTTAGTAGTTGAACATAAAAGTCAACTAACTGAGGGTCACTTGCAATGACAGTGTTGTGTCTAACTGTAAGCTTGTCACTCAGAGTAACCTACAGTTAATTTAGCTGCTGTAGAAGAAAGATCAGGGGGGGAGGGGGGGGAGAGCTGTGGTTGATGGGCCATTAGTTGTGTAAATACACAGCTGAGAGCTGCCGTTTCATTCAGACTGTTTATATAACGGTAACAACGGACAATTTTTCTTAGCGGATGCATGTCAATTTAAATCAATACTAACTATTTTTTAAATCAATAAAAACATTTGCTAAATCCATAAAAGCATTTCAATTAATATTGGGAGTCATGTCGTTACTTTGTTGAGAATGTGGCCATGTAATAAGCGGGATCATTTGCAGCGACTTGTTCCTTATGGGGAAAATAACACCCTTCATGCAGATCAAGATCCCTCCGCTACGCGTTGGGATCCTGATCTGCCGACGAGGCTCCATTAAAATATAAATATTTTTAGTGAATTACTGAGTTTAGGCACGTTAATAACGTTTTAATGAAGTTGAATACAGTATATTCATATGTGTCAGTGATTTCATGTCAATTTGGCGAACATAAACATAAATGATCGTGGTGAAGATGATGATTAAATTAGGATTACAAATTGAGAGCCGGGCTGCATTTCCTCCCGTTCGTTTTTTTCGACTAAACAACATTATTTTGTTAAATAACAACATGATGATGTTTTGTAAATGATTACATGTCTCTTATTTAGCACAGAGTATGATATCCGTGACATATGGATCTTAACAATGTTCCGCTGTACATCCAGCGTACTGTATCTGACTTTATTTCACATGAGCTCCAGTGTGGAACCCCACTGCACCCCCTGGTGGATCAATGATCCATTGCAGCTGGCTTCATTATAATTACATTTATCTATCACGGGGGCGGTCTCAAGTCAAGCTGGAGGTTTTCCCTTGAGCGAGGGCAGATCAAGTACCAATCACGGCCCTCGCGTTTCAAACTGTCTGAAATGAAGCGCTACATCTGTACTTCCGGGTGTACAATTCTCCGTTATCCAATGGGAATGGATGCTCACATTGCCTTTAAGGGCAGCTGACACAAACGAATGCCGTGCTTCCATGAGCGTCAAATCGCGCCGCAGTGGGAATACATTGCAATCAGTTGAAAGCTATTTGCGTCCCTTTATGAAGCTGAAGGAGCCTAGCGTCACAACTGCACGCCTCGGGGACCCTGACCAAGCGTCGCTCCTGGACGTTTATGGAGTGAGAGTGTGTTGTCCTGAACGAGACCGCCGCCAGGGTGCGTCTCCCTGTTACCTGCAGAAGGAAGAACGCAACGCAGCCCCGCTCTCTTTAAATTACATGACATTACATTGCATTTAGCTGACGCTTTTATCCAAAGCGACTTACAATAAGTGCGTTCGACCAACAAAGTACAAACTTGAAGAAAACAGAGTCATATAAGTACATACGGTTTCATAGAGCTAAAACATTTCAAGTGCTACTCAACTGGCTTTAGATAAGCCAGTCCTTTATTAGTATATAAGTGCTTTTTTAATAGTTCTATCGCTCGAAGTGGAGTCGAAAGAGATGAGTTTTCAGTCTGCGCTGGAAGATGTGTAAGCTTTCTGCTGTCCTGATTTCAATGGGGAGCTCATTCCACCTTTTTGGAGCCAGGATAGCAAACCCACGTGTTTTTGCTGATGGGAACTTGGGTCCCCCTCGCAGTGCGGGTGCAGCGAGCTGTTTGGCTGATGCAGGGCAGACTGCACATGCTGGGGTGTACGGTTTAACCATGCCCTGGATGTAGGAAGGGCCAGATCCATTCGCAGCATGGTACGCAAATAACATTGTCTTGAAGTGGATTCTAGCAGTTACCAGTGAAGGGAGCGGAGGAGCGGCGTGGTGTGGGAGAATTTTGGAAGGTTGAAGACCAAACGAGCCGCTGCATTCTGGATGAGCTGCAGAAGTCGGATGGCACATGCAGGTAGACCAGCCAGGAGGGAGTTGCAGTAGTCTAGGCATGAGATGATGAAAGCCTGGACCAGAACCTGCGTCGCTTTCTGGGTCAGCTGGGGACGTATCCTCCTGATGTTGTAAAGCGTGTATCTGCAGCAGCGGGTTGTAGCAGCGATGTTTGCAGTGAAGGACAGTTTGTTATCTAGGATCACACCCAGATTCCTTGCAGTCTGAGTCGGGGAACAATAGAGGTGCCGATGTTGATTGTTAGGTCAAGAGTGGGACAATCTTTTCCCGGAAGGAAAAGCAGTTCAGTCTTGTCAAGGTTGAGCTTGAGGTGGTGAGCAGACATCCACTGAGAGATGTCAGCTAGACAAGCAGAGATGCGTGCGACGACCTGGGTCTCTGAGCGGGGAAAGGACAGAATTAATTGGGAGTCGTCAGCGTAGCAGTGGTATGAAAAACCATGCGGGCTAATGACTGATCCGAGCGAGTTTGTGTACAAGGAGAAGAGGAGGGGACCAAGAACAGAGTCCTGAGGGACCCCTGTAGTTAATTGACAAGGGTCGGACTCGGACCCTCTCAAAGTTACCCTGTAGGTGCGGTCTTTGGTGAGGAGGGAAAGTGCAGAGCCTGAAACTCCAAGTTCTTGGAGAGTGCGATACGGTGATGATTCACCGTATCGAATGCAGCAGATAGGTCCAAAAGGATGATGACAGAGGAGAGGGATGCTGCTTTAGCAGTGTGCAGTTCCTCAGTGACAGCAAGGAGGGCAGTTTCTGTTGAGTGACCTGCCTTGGAACCAGACTGGTGAGGATCCAGAAGGTTGTTCTGATGGAAATAACAGGAGAGTTGTTTAAAGACGTGTTCAAGTGTTTTAGACAGGAACGGGAGGAGAGAGACAGGCCTGTAGTTTATAACGTCAGACGGGTTGAGAGTGGGTTTCTTTAGGATAGGGTTTACTCTTGCCTCCTTGAGACTGTTTGGAAAGTGACCAGAAGTTAGAGAAGTGTTGATGAAATGGGTGAGAAACGGTAGAATATCAGGAGCGATAGTTTGAAGGAGGTTTCAAGGGATAGGGTCCAGAGGACAGGTTGTAGGACGGGCAGAGGTAATGAGGGTTAGAACCTCACTTGGAGAGAAAGGGGTGAAGGAGGTCAGTGTGTGGGTGAAGGGAGGGTCTGGTGACCCAGCGGTGAGTAAAGGTGAGTCAGAAAAAGAAGAGCGAATATCATCAACCTTTTTTTCAAAGTGGTTAACAAAGTCGCTTGACAGAAGGGAGGAGGGGGAAGGGGCTTTGGGGGGATCCAAGAGGGTGGAGAAGATGGAAAATAGTTTTTGGGGATTGGAATAGGAAGATTGGATCTTATCTTGAAAGAAAGTGCTTTTTGCCTGAGAGATCGAAGCAGAGAAAGAGGAAAGGAGAGCCTGATAGGTTAGGAGGTCGTCATGGTTTTTGGATTTCCACCATTTCCGCTCAGCTGCCCGAAGGATGGTTCTATTAGCATGCAGTGTGTCATTTAGCCAGGGAGCAGGAGGGGACTGACTAGCCTGCCGAGATGTGAGAGGACAGAGAGAGTCCAGAGAGGATGAGAGGGTAGAGAGGAGAGTTTTTGCAGCAGAGTTTGGAGGCAGGAGTTGGAACGAGTCAGAGGAAGGGAGGGCTGAGAGCACCGATGAGGCAAAGGTAGAGGGAGAGAGGGAACGGAGGTTGCGGCGGACAGGTGCAGAATTAGAAGAGATTAGTTTGTTATGTTTGGAAAGGGGTAGAGAGAATGAAATGAAGAAGTGATTGGATGTATGAAGCGGGTTTACAGTGAGGTTAGAAGTAGTGCAGTTCCTTGAGAATATGAGATCAAGGACATTGCCAGCGTTATGAGTTGGTGGGGATGGAGACAGTTAGAAAGCAAAGGCGGTTAAAAGAGATGTTAGTTCAGCTATCTTCCCTGTCTGGAGGTTGAAGTCTCCGAGAAGAACAGCGGGAGGGCCAGTTTCAGGGATGTGTGAGAGGAGATTATCTAATTTCTCCAAGAAGTCCCCCAAGGCGTCTGGTGGACGGTAGAGAACAACAATGGTTAATTGTATAGGATGGGTTACTGTGACGGCATGGAATTCAAAGGTGGAAGGAGTGAAGTTAGGTAGCTTGAAGAGGGAAAAGCTCCAGTTGGGAGAGAGCAAGAGACCAGTGCCACCTCCTCTGCCAGAGGGTCTGGGTGTGTGGGAGAAGGAATATGCTGTGGAGAGAGCTGCTGGGGTGGATGTGTTGGATGGAGTAATCCAGGTCTCAGTGACAGCAAGGAAATCCAGAGACTGCAGGGAAGCGTAGCCAGAGATGAAGTCAGCCTTAGGAACAGCTGACTGGCAGTTCCACAGGCCCCCTGAAACTAGATGTTGGATCTCAGTGGAGCATGTGGGATAGACGAGAGCAGGCCGGTTATATCGATTAGGAGATATACGGGGCCAGTGATAATTGCAGGAAGACACATAAACAGGAATGGAGAAAATACACATGATTATAGCATGAGGGGCTAAAAAAACAAATAAAATAAAATACTAGAGATACTTAGCTCAATCAAAGTAGGATTTGCCTCCTCTTTGCTTCCCTCGTGACTCCAACAGGACTCTTTAACTCCAGGTGACTTTCTGCCGCTTTCCTCCGTGGTGCAGTGCTGATCGTTTCACCACGGAGGGAAAGAACTTCACTAATTGCAGTACCCATAAGGAGCTGTACAAATGCCGCAGTTTTTGCGAGGCTGTGTATTTAGTTGAAAGCCCAGTGGCGATCTGCTCATCTCTCATCGAAATAATATGCTACAAAGGGGCGGACTGGCCATCTGTGTGTTGAACTTTCCTGTCGGCTCCCAGACCGTAGTCGAGGAGGGCAGAAACAACAATCTTCAGGTTCAATAACCCACTTTAGCTTAAATGACTGGAGAGAGGCGAGCACTTCTTGGGAGAACGTTGCATTTATTTAGCTGTTCTTCTGTTTCACAAAATACATCACAGACGGACCTCTGTTTTTCTGCTTCCTCGTTTCACTTCCAGAAACATACACACGTTCCCTCACTGTCGCTCTACCATCCACAAACACACATGCACAAGCCACACCCCTCTCTCTCTCTCTCTCTCTCTTAAAGGGACAGCGATCTCATCTCACTCTGCATGACCCTAATATCATAACATGTGTGCTCTGGAGAATCACAGAACGGACGATCGTCCTATTATTATGCCGTTTAAACCAATTATTTAAATGTGTTTGTTAAATTCGGCATCATGTAAGTTGCGCTGACAGGTCCACAGCGAGGCTTCCCCGCCCTCCTGCTGATAGTTGACGAGCGTCAAGCTCCTCAACGCCCCCCGTTGATAATTCTCGATCGTTGGCACGCTGATAACAATTTTTTTTTTAAATGGCACTTCATATCAGAAAGGTTGCCGACCCCTGACTTAGACTAAAGTAAACTATCTAAACACTCAAGAGTCCTTTACCTCACTGAGCTGTAGTTATCAGCCTCTCAGTCTGACTGGAGAGGACTCTCCCTCCACATTATTGTAGAAACATCTTCTTATATCCGTTAGAGCAGCTAGCACCAGATTCTAAATAACAACAGCGCCGGTGCCGGTGCGCCCTCACTCTCTCCCTCACTCACTCGCACTTTGGCTGTGAGCTGCGGCACATGTACCTGCCAACCCTACCGATTTGGGCGGTAGTCTACCGCTTTTGACATGTTTCTACCGGCTACCAATTTAGCTGGCTTTCCCTACCGATTTTCAATCTTCCCAAACTATAACAAATAAAAATGACACTCCATAGACACTGGACTCGACTTTTGGCGGACACCGTTTGCAGCGTGTCTGTGATCGCATCATACAAACAGTCCTTTGTGTTTCTGAAAGAGAAACAACGTACAGACGGGGGGTAACGCTGCCTTTCCTCTGCACCCCCGGGGCTGATGGGTAATCACTCCCAAATGAGTTTAAGGGAAAAGAGACGGGGCATTTGAGTCCTGCAGGATTTCCCCGTTAGTATCAGTGTCTCGAAAACACATGTTGGCGACTGAAAGACATCCAGTGTTTGGTCTTTTCCTGAAGCACCCTTCACCTACAGTGTCTCAACTGAAAGAGGACCACAAACACACACAAAATATAATACAATTTTGATATTTGGGGATATTTATCTCCCATTCTTTCACTTTTTCTGACATTTTCAACACCAAACATGTCGTTAATGTCTGTTTAGTGAACTACAGCAATCTGAAAGCCTGTACATTATTTATATCACACTTTATCAGTAGAAAAATGCAGGAAATTACTTTTTTATTGCAGTATTTTCTGATTTATGGCGCAACACAAAGACATTTCGCTCTGTGCAAACCTTTGACCCTAATATGTCAACAACATGAAACAAGAATATGAACCTGGCTTTATCCAATGTTCACACAAGAGTTCTACATCCTGACACATCCTTGAGATGTAGCAGCTCATTTAGGACAGTTTGAAACGCGAGGGCCGTGGTCGGCCCGTGATCGGCCCGTGATCGGCCCGTGATCTGCCTGCGATAAGAGACAGCCTCCAGTCTGACTTGAGACCGCCCCCGTGATAAATACATTTAATTATTGTGAAGCCAGCTGCAATGGATCATTGATCCACCAGGGGGTGCAGTGGGGTTCCACACTGGAGCTCATGTGAAATCAACTTCGATACAGTACGCTGGATGTACAGTATGTCTGGTACTACTGTATAGCGGATCTTTGTGGACCTATCATGTTGGACCTATCATGCTATATCTGAATAATATAGTGTAGGACCATACCTATATAAGGCATATTTATACTTTTTATTTTTCAAAATACCAAGCAGACTATGCATTTTAGCCATTCCTCATTTCGCTCAATCTAACACTGTCTTTGCATGGGCTGATTCTGTGAGAACAGCACCATCTACAGGATGCATATGTACTACAGCATCTCCAGCGCTTTCGAATGGCAATGTCCTTGGCTGTCTCCTCCTGATTGGTGGAGTTGGCCCATTAGCCGTAGCACCACTTCTGTGACATCATAGAATTGTTCAAATCTGGATCAGTCTGTATCCGATCCGTTGCAGCCCCTTTTTAAGAGATTTGGGTATGGAGGAAAATAGAGAGGGTTATGTTTTCTGACACTTGGTGAGTTTCCTGGAACACCAGGGACACATATTCATGTATAAAAGACGTACAAAAGTGCATTTTGCATGATAGGTCACCTTTAAGATCCATATGTCACGGATAGGATCATAGTCTGTGCTAAATAAGAGACATGCAATCATTTACAAAACATCACCATGTTGTTATTTAACAAAATAATGTTGTTTAGTTGAAAAAAACGAACGAGAGGAAATGCAGCCGGCTCTCGATTTTTAATCCTAATTGAATCATCATCTTCACCACGATCATTTATGTTTATGTTCGCCGAATTTACATGAAATCACTGACAAATATGAAACTACTGTATTCAACTTCATTAAAACGTTATTAACGTGCCAAAACTCAGTAATTCACTAAAAATATTTATATTTTAATGAAGCCTTGACATGCATCCGCTAAGAAAAATAGTTTGTTGTTACCGTTTTTTAAACAGTCTGAATGCTGTGTGTTTACACACCTAATGGCCCATCAGCCACAGCTCTCTCCCCCCCCCCCTGATCTTTCTTCTCCAGCAGTTGAGGTGCCGTTTACACGAGAACAAAACGGGCTGGATCTGCATAGTTTCTCTTGCGTATAGCCCTTTCATTTACACGAGGCCGTAACAAAACGATAGAAACGGACCCCACAAACGATAACGGGTCCCAAGGTGAATAGATTTACAAACAAAACGCTCTGGGGGGTCAAACAAGTCTATGTACTCGCCTCTATACGACCATTTCCTGGAAAAATAACGATAGCCCCACCTCTCCCCGCCTCTGCTGCTCACTGCTGTAGCATGGCCAGTAGCTACTGCTAGTGCTACTGCTACTGACCATGCTACAGATGTTAGTACAACATCTACAGCTCGACCATGCTACAGATGTTATTGCAAAATCTACAGCTCCTCTACCACAACCATCAGCAACAAGACTAGTGGACATGGAGAATTACATGAACTACTACATGTTGCTAAATCCACCGCGGGGCATAAACAGAAGGGTAGCCATGGCAACATTGCTCCGGGTTCTTCTTCGCTGCTTTTGGTATATTTTGTGGCGGAAGTTACAGCGCCACTTACAGTCCCGGCATATGTACTACAGCGTGTCCAGCACTTTCGAGCGGTCTCGTGTGGAAGTACAGCGCCACGTACAGTCCCGGCATATGTACTACAACGTTTCCAGCATTCTCGTGTGAACAGACACGTCAAATGAAACTAATACTTGTGAACGGAATACTTTTTTGAAAACGCATACTGTGCATAAACGCAAACGTTCCCGTGTGAGCGGCACCTAAGTTAACTGTAGGTTACTCTGAGTGACAAGCTTACAGTTAGTGAAGTAACACTTTTTTTTTGTAAGTCACGACCTGGCTGTTTCATTCAAACATAACGCTCCAGATGCTACTGTTTCCACTCAGACTTCAATACAGCTACACCATTGTTTGGTTTCCATGGTGGCGTGTCTCTTTAGTAGCGCGCACTCTTTTCCTGTAAATTACAGGTCCAGCCAGGCAAAACAGTGTACTTCTCTTTCCCGCTCTACTGTGACAGACCATGGGGCTGGGTCAGCCACTAACATATTCATATTGCTCTTCTCAAAAAGAGAAATTTGAACCTTAATTTTTAACTGAAATGATCAAATAAAGTCAAAATGTCACAGTGTTTACAAACATTGACCATACCGTTCACCAGCCCCCACCCCCCTGCCTACTGTAGGCTTATGTTGTGTATACTCTTTGTTTAAAACTAATTGGCCATCGGAATGTGTTTGTCCCAACCTCCCCCTCTGATATCTCTTCTCCAGCAGTCTGTAGGTTTGTGTTCGCATATTTATTCTGTCGCTGTTCCTAAATGACACCTTTACACCTTAAAACGATGTTTAAAACGAAAAGCAAATGTTCAGGGTTTTTATTAATGGTAATTTTCAGACTGTGAGTTGTTTAGTGGTAGCTCATATAGTCTTGATTCTTGTGGTTAAACTTTTCGCTCCGTATTTGATGGTAGTGGTGTCGAAATTCATTCGTCACTTCCTTTTCAGTTTTTGTTTTTTTTAATCTTTTTGTTTTGTTATTATTGTTACGTCCTGTCTGTATACACATGCTTTAAAATGTATTGTTTAATTCTACATATTTGTCATATAATAATCAAAATATATGTTTACATAGTCTTTGTCAGCATATTTTTGCCACGTTATGCACTCCTTGCTATCTTACATAATAAAAGTGTCACATTCATGAAACTTGCTCCATTCATTGGTACTAGACCTACAACTTTACCCTAAAAGATGCTTGAGGGTGGGATTAACACAAAAATCTTTTTGGGTGGGGTGCATTTTATGACAGGCCTGGTTATCACAATATGCCCCCACTTGCTATCTTACAAAATAAGTGTCACAGATTGATGCATTTAACTTCAATATAAAGAAAAACATCTTCTGTTGTAACAACAATAACATTATAAATAGTAACATAGCTGAACATGGTATTGCACATTTAGCTTTCAGTGTTACTGACCTGAGATGTTTTTATTACATGAATTAAGGTGACTGAGGCTTTTTAACATTGACTTTTCAGTGTCCCACATTTTGCACAGAACTGTCCCACATTAGGAAATGCAGATTGTCTGAGACAACTTGGCACTAAGAGTACTGAGATGGCTACCATTTATTTTCTGAGTGTAATATCTGCATTTTCTCTTTTGGTTTGATTAGGACACATCCTGGGGATTGTGTTTACAAACATTGACCAAACCGTTCACCATCCCCCACCCCCCTACTGTATGTTGATTTTTGACTTTGTTTAGAGCAGTGAATTCTCTTTCAACTTGGCACTAAGAGTACTGATATGTGTACCATTTCTTTTCTGAGTGTAATATCTGCATTTTATCTTAAAAACGAATCTTAGTTTGGCCACTCATTTTTAATCACACACGTCTCCCAATCCCATTCAAATTCAAATTTTTGACTGGAAGGGCAGTGTTGCCTACATGTAAATGAATGGCATTGCCTATATGCATTTGAAAATAAATAGTACCCCCCTCTGAGTGACTATCTGTTGACTTCACATCTAGGCCTGTCGCGATAATCGATAAATTGACTTATCGTACGATAAATAAAAATGGACTCGATAACTTTTCTGAGCTCGATAAATTGCCGTTTACATAAAGATGTGACCAGCATTTTAGCCTGGAGCGCTGTGGCTGCCAGGCGCGCTGTGAGGGGCGGGGCTGACACACAGCCAGGTCAGGACACTCCGCGTGCACGTGCAGCAGCGTAGCAGCCAAATTAATAATACAGCGACAAGCGGGAGACAACGTGTGACTTACTCGCGGGGAATTTAAAGTGAAATGGAATTGGTTACAAAACCTAACTACACATCTCGATTCTCCGGTGTGGCAGTATTTTGGATTCAAACCAAATCAACGAGGCGAACCTACGGACTTGAATGAGCCGGGCGGTGTGTCGCATTGGTTTAAAAAAGGTAGCGACAAAAGCAGGCAATACCACGCATTTTAAACCACCTAAAACACAACCACCCCATTCCGTTTTCCCAGCTGGGAGCAAACACGGCAGCTGGAGATGGAGAGGCCCCGCCCGACAATGCAAACATGTTGGTGTTCCTTGCTCGAAAACTTAGAAAAACGGATTTGGATATGGCCTGTTGAGGCATCTGGGTCTTTGACAGTGAACTGTACACTTGACTGTTGTTTTAAGGAGGGTTTTTTTGCTTGTGAGATAATGTGTGCTCATATTTATTTATTTATTTATTTATTTATATATATATAGAGAGAGAGAGCTCTGTTTTCCCGCCTGACTATTTAATTGATTTTTTTGGTTGTGTGTGATTTAATTAATTTATTATAATTTAATTAATTTGTTTTATTTATTATATATAATTTATATATTTTAATATTATTTCACATTTCATTTGCAATGTTGAATGTTCAATAAAAAGTTCTGTTTGAAAGGATGTACTTGAATTATTATTATATATTATCATTATCTCTAAAATGGTCTTAAAACGGCGCCGACAATATTATCGTTTATTGCAATAATTTCCATAAAAATGTATCGTCCAACAAAAGTAATTATCGTGACAGGCCTATTCACATCTTGTCACCAACCAGGGGACTTTACTTCCTGATTTTTGGAATACAAAATAATTTATCTGTGTACGTGATTTACTGAAGAAGCATACTGTACTGTGATCTTCATGCACTTATCAAAAAATGTATTAAAGTAGTGAAAACAAATAGTGAGGGGGTCCAAAATCAGCCAACGTGCTTTGTTTTTAATGTTCATCACTATAATAATAAGTACATTATTAAAAAGTGTACATTCACTTTGGATAATAACACTGGAGAAACAGACCCTCTCTTTTCCTCTCTCCCTCTCTCTCCTGACAGCCCGTCAGTTTCTCATGCAGCTTGCCAAACAGTGGGCGGAAATAATAATAATATTAATTAAAACTGCGGTCGCACTTGTGCGCGCAGTGATGAGCGGGCCCTCGCGTCCGTGCGCCTGTCGGGGAGGGCGTCCCAGACTCCCAGGTCCTCCGGCAGAAACCCGGAAACGGATGTTGGCGCGCGGTCTGGAAGGAAAACTAATTTCTCTGAAGGCTCGTCGAGGATCGATTATCGAGGAGGCTGTCTGGAGGAGCCGTGACCGAGGATACACTGATTTAGAGGAGAGAGGAGTGTCTCTGGAGGAGCTATAACCGAGGGTACACTGAAGTATTCTCCGGAGACGATTTCAGCCAACAGTGATGTTTAAAAGAGGCGTGACGCATGGCTGGATGTCAACGAAGCTGCAAACTGTTCCCGTTGTGATTATAAGTTATTCAAGATGATTATAAGTTATTCAAGATGATCAAATGTGCATCAGACTTTCTGCCCTTTACCGTTTGTTTGTTTGTTTGATTGTTTACTCACTAATCACATCTCCCCTGGATGTTAGGTTATGCTTTCATTGTGAGGCGATGTTTACAGTGAGAACAGTTGCTGAGGTCAGTGCAGAAAGCAGAACAGTGTGTATAATATATATCGCTCAATAATATATGTAACAGGCCTATATTTCACACTTTATTTGTAGGCTTTAGGAAATATCTACAAATAAACAGTAGATATTTTTCATGAAACCATATAGTGCTTCACATAATAAAATATACAAGGGCTGTAGCCTGATATTTAGTTATGCTTTAGGAGCTGTTTGTGTTTGTTGTACAATGTGTAAGTGTGTGTGTGTGTGTGTGTGTGTGTGTGTGTGTGTGTGTGTGTGTGTGTGTGTGTGTGTGTGTGTGTGTGTGTGTGTGTGTGTGTGTGTGTGTGTGTGTGTGTGTGTGTGTGTGTGTGTGTGTGTGTGTGTGTGTGTGTGTGTGTGTGTGTGTGTGTGTGTGTGTGTGTGTGTGTGTGTGTGTGTGTGTGTGTGTGTGTGTTGATGGTGCAGGTAGACAGGCAGGTCTCAGTAGCTTAAGGTAGTCTGTGACATAAATGGTCAAAAATTGTACATTCTCCATTAGCTTATGAGCTCCATGTTCAAGCGATCAACTATTCCTTCACAATGTAGCATCACATTGGATATGCGCTTAAGTTGCCCTAGATTGGAATTATTCAGATCATTCCCCTAGGAGGAGTTGGCAAGAATGTGCTTAAAATGGCTGAAAACCGCACATTTTTCAAAATGGCTGACTTCCTGGGGGGCGGGGCTAATGGAAGCCAATTTGAAATATGTGTGCAATCATAATAGTAATGTATATACAGCGTTTCGTGAATATCGGAAAAACTATATGCGAGCAGTTTGGAGCAATTTGCGCCATGTAAATCGTCAAAAATTGTGTATTCGCTGTTAGCTTACGACCTCCACGAGTGATTTTTCCAAAATGTGCTCCGCAATTAAGTATCATATTGGATAGGGGCTGAACTTGTCCTGCATTGGAATTGTTCCGATCATTCCCCTAGGAGGAGTTTGCAAGAATGTGCTTAAAATGCATGAAAAACGCACATATTTCAAAATGGCCAACTTTCTGGGGGGCGGGGCTAATGGAAAGCAATTTGAAATATGTGTGCAATCATAATAGTAATGTAGATATAGCGTTTCGTGAATATTGGAACAACTGTATTTGAGTAATTTGGAGTAGTTTGGAGTCATTTGCGACATGTAAATCGTCAAAAATGGTTTATTCGCTGTTAGCTTACGACCTCCACGATTGAGCTATCAAAAATGTTCTTCTCAATTTGGCATCATATTGGATAGGGGCTGAACTTGTCCTGGACTGGAATTTTTCCAATCATTGCCCTACGAGCAGTTTGCAAAAATGTGCTTAAAATGGCTGACAAACGCACATATTTCAAAATGGCCGTCTTTTTTGGGGGAGGGGCTAATGGAATCTATTCACAAATATGTCCGCAATTCCATGAGGAATGTCTGTGCCAAGAATCGGGAAGTTCTAAGAAACTATATGTGACTACCACACAATAGGGGGCGCTAGTGAGCAGCTTTTTTGAAAAATTACGTTTTTTTGCTACATTCTCGAAAAGGTCGTGGGCTCTGACGTGTGTCCCAAGTTTTGCGTCCGAAACTCATTTTACGCTATCGCAATTTAAAAACAATGTATAGGCCACGCCCACATTCTGAATTTTTTGCGACACTTTAAATCTGAGTTTGTAGTCACCCTGAGAGTATGTCTAATAATAACTTATAATAATTAGTCCATCCGCTCTTGAGTTATAAATTGGTGGTGTTTTTGGCGCCCCCTATAGTCCAAATTGAAAATGCTTTGGTGTGCCTATTTCCCAAGAGAGTCTGAACCTATCCACCGAAATCTGTGTGGTTTGGATACAATGTTGATGAGTTATGAGCATTTCTTTCTAAGCCCCGTCTTTTTGCGAGTACGTTTTGATTGACGGCGGCAATATTTATCGTCCTAACATGCTCATTTTCTACGGTAATATGTCTGACCCTCAACCAATGCGGGATATGAAGTTTGGTGTTGAAAAACTAAAAATTGAAATTTAAGTGAATATTTAACTGTTTTGAACATTATGCTAATTTAGAAGAAAAGAAATGTAGGCGGAGCTTAGGGTTCCAAGAGGATTATTTGTAGAGCAGGTCCACCCGGATATGTGTGCAAATTTCTGGTCATTCGGAGATACGGTGCGACTTTGTAAATTTATTCCGAAATGGGATTTTGATAGGTGGCTCTATTGAGCACGTTGGATTATTTTAACCCATTGACTCCAGAATGTTGCAATTTTTACCGGTCCTGACGTCCGTGCAAAATTATACAACTTTGTCAGCATCCTAAAGGCCTCAAAAACAGGAAAGATGGTGACTAAAAATAATAATAATTAAAACTGCGGTCGCACTTGTGCGCGCAGTGATGAGCGGGCCCTCCGCGTCCGTGCGCCTGTCGGGGAGGGCGGCTGGTCGTCCCGGCGTCAAGCAGATGCGCGCGAGTCCTCGGAAATGAGCCGTTTGTCATTTCTCTAATTTCGCGTCCCAGACTCCCAGGTCCTCCGGCAGAAATCCGGAAACGGATGTAGGCGCGCGGTCTGGAAGGAAAACTAATTTCTCTGAAGGCTCGTTGAGGATCGATTATCGAGGAGGCTGTCTGGAGGAGCCGTGACCGAGGATACACTGATTTAGAGGAGAGAGGAGTGTCTCTGGAGGAGCTATAACCGAGGGTACACTGAAGTATTCTCCGGAGACTTTCTGCCCTTTACCGTTTGTTTGTTTACTCACTAATCACATCTCCCCTGGATGTTAGGTTATGCTTTCATTGTGAGGCGATGTTTACAGTGAGAACAGCTGCTGAGTTCAGTGCAGAAAGCAGAACAGTGTGTATAATATATATCGCTCAATAATATATGTAACAGGCCTACATTTCACACTTTTTTTGTAGGCTTTAGGAGATATCTACAAATAAACAGTAGATATTTTTTCATGAAACCATATAGTGCTTCACATAATAAAATGTAGAAGGGCTGTAGCCTGATATTTAGTTATGCTTTAGGAGCTGTTTATGTTTGTTGTACTATGTGTGTGTGTGTGTGTGTGTGTGTGTGTGTGTGTGTGTGTGTGTGTGTGTGTGTGTGTGTGTGTGTGTGTGTGTGTGTGTGTGTGTGTGTGTGTGTGTGTGTGTGTGTGTGTGTGTGTGTGTGTGTGTGTGTGTGTGTGTGTGTGTGTGTGTGTGTGTGTGTGTGTGTGTGTGTGTGTGTGTGTGTGTGTGTGTGTGTGTGTGTGTGTGTGTGTGTGTGTGTGTGTGTTTGAGAGTTGAAGGTGCAGGCAGACAGGCGGGTCACAGTAGCTTAAAGGGGACCTATCATTTTATATTTGAATAAGATATTGTAGGGCCATACCTATATAAGGTATATTTATAAGTTTCATTTTTCAAAATACCAAACAGATCATGCATTTTAGCCATGCCTCATTTTGCCTCACTCCAGCTCTGTCTTTGCATGAGCTGGAGCTGACACCCCCCCCCCCCCCCCCCCCCCCCTGCAAAGGAGAGGGTGAGGCACAAGCGTCATGTTACTATGCTGTTGCCATGCTGTTGCTATGCTGTTGCCATGCTGTTGCTATGCTGTTGCCATGCCACTGCAACCTCTCATTCCCCTGATAGGTGGAGAGTTGACCATACAGGTGGAGTGCACCTCTGTGACATCATATAGGTGCAAATCAGAATCCGCATGTATCAAATCCGTTGCAGCCCTGTTTTTAGGTCCCCTTTAAGGTAGTATGTGACATATAAATGGTCAAAAATTGTACATTCTCCATTAGCTTACGAGCTCCATGTTCAAGCGATCAACTATCCCTTTGCAATGTTGCATCACATTGGATATCCGCTTAAGTTGCCCAAGATTGGAATTTTTCCGATCATTTCCCTAAGAAGAATTAGCACAAATGTGCTTAAAATGCATGAAAAACGCCCATTTTTCCAAATGGCCAGCTTTCTGGGGGACGGGGCTAATGAAAAGCAATTTGAAATATGTGTGCAATGATAATAGCAATGTGTATACAGCGTTTCGTGAATATCGGAAAAACTATATGCAAACAGTTTGGAGCAATTTGCAACATGTAAATCGTCAAAAATGGTGTATTCGCTGTTAGCTTACGACCTCCACGAGTGATTTTTCAAAAATGTGCTCCACAATTAAGTATCATATTGAATAGGGGCTGAACTTGTCCTGGATTGGAATTTTTCCGATCATTCCCCTAGGAGGAGTTGGCAAGAATGTGCTTAAAATGCATGAAAAACGCACATTTTTCAAAATGGCCGACTTTCTGGGGGGTGGCGCCAATGGAAGGCAATTTGAAATATGTGTGCAATCATAATAGTAATGTATATATAGCGTTTCGTGAATATCGGAAAAACTATATGCGAGCAGTTTGCGCCATGTAAATCGTCAAAAATGGTGTATTCGCAGTTAGCTTACGACCTCCACGACTGATTTTTCCAAAATGTGCTCCACAATTAAGTATCATATTGGATAGGGGCTGAACTTGTCCTGCATTGGAATTTTTTCGATCATTCCCCTAGGAGGAGTTTGCAAGAATGTGCTTAAAATGCGTGAAAAACGCACATTTTTAAAATGGCCGACTTTCTGGGGGGCGGGGCTAATGGAAAGCAATTTGAAATATGTGTGCAATCATAATAGTAATGTAGATATAGCGTTTCGTGAATATTGGAACAACTGTATTTGAGTAATTTGGAGTAGTTTGGAGTCATTTGCGACATGTAAATCGTCAGAAATGGTTTATTCGCTGTTAGCTTACGACCTCCACGATTAAGCTATCAAAAATGTTCTTCTCAATTTGGCATCATATTGGATAGGGGCTGAACTTGTCCTGGACTGGAATTTTTCCGATCATTCCCCTAGGAGCAGTTTGCAAGAATGTGCTTAAAATGGCTGAAAAACGCACATATTTCAAAATGGCCGACTTGTTGGGGGGCGGGGCTAATAGAATCTATTTACAAATATGTCCGCAATTTTATGAGGAATGTCTGTGCCAAAAATCGTGAAGTTCTAAGAAACTATATGTGACTACCACACAATAGGGGGCGCTAGTGAGCAGCTTTTTTGAAAATGTACGTTTTTTTTTACATTCTCGAAAAGGTCCTGGGCTCTGACATGTGTCCCAAGTTTTCCAGAGAAAAACCCACATTTCAAAGGGAAAAATGGGAGAAACCTCCGG
Organism: Notothenia rossii; assembly: GCF_949606895.1. Classification (NCBI taxonomy): domain Eukaryota; kingdom Metazoa; phylum Chordata; class Actinopteri; order Perciformes; family Nototheniidae; genus Notothenia; species Notothenia rossii. Next base: position 30,931,477 of record NC_136906.1, read on the forward strand.
GAGATCAACAGAGGAGGGATCCCTCTCCCGGGATGGACAGAAGTGCAATAGATGCCGTGTGTAAATCGAAGAGATAATACATTTTACAGCGTAGGTAGACCGCATGACAAATAAAGAAGTGTAATGTAAACATTTACATTATTATTATTATTATTATTTAATATATAAAGACTATATATTATTGAATTACAAGATTAGATATACTTTATTTGATCTAAAATATTGATGTATTCAAATGCTCTTCTAAACAAAACTGAAAGTCCATGACAAGTTGTCTTTCTGTATTTGTGAATGAAGCACCATCTCCTGGTTAAATCCTGAAATTGAAAATATGGCAACGCCCTCTTGGAAAATAGTGGGAGGGCTTAACATTCCCAGATGCTGGTCTTTCCAGGTAGCAGGCAGGAAGCTGTAAACTGGAGTCTGAAATAAGCTGCTACATCTGTACACTGTCTCAACTGAAAGAGGACCAGAAACACAACAAAATGTGGAGACTTTGGGATATTTATCTCATTTTACAGGCCAAACATGTCGTTGATGTCACTGTGTTACGGTTTTGGAAAGGTAGGATCCAAAAGCAGACTACAAAAAAAGGTAAGTTGGTCTAGAAATCAAAAACGAGTTTTATTGTAAAAGCTGATGGCAAAAATATGGCAAAAACACAAAGGAAGCAAAAGGAAGATATAATACAAAAAGCTGATGATGACTGACATGGAGAGTGAGGGGAAAAACAATCAATGAACCGACACCAAACACAGGAAGAGACAAGACTAAATACAGGGATGGGTAGTCACGAGACGAGAAACAGCCGGGCAGGGAAGGAGAACATGATTATCATTATTCTTGTGTGAGCTGTGGTGATCATCCACCAGTGGTCATCATGGACCTCCATAGGAAGGGGGCTTTCCATTTGTCAGGTGAGAATGCTTTCATGGAATAGACTTGTTTAGACCAGACTACTACATACTGGATTACTCCCTGAATTCACTTTTTTTCTAATTTTTTTACACTATTTCTTCAGTAAGTGACCTTCCACAACCTCCGGTGGACTTCAATGGAGAAGTTGATATAGAATGCTTTTGGGACGCACTTTCACTGGAAAGGATCGGTAGAGGATTTGTAAAAAGTAATGCAAGATTAACAAGCAATTATTAAACATGTTACACTTTACAACTGAAGAATTGTGTGAATAACAAACAAACAAACTAACAAATGGAGATAGATCATTAACTTGTTTACATTTATCAAGATGTCAGTTAACTTCAACTCCAAGATGTATTGATATATTTGTGTTTTGATATTTCCAAAGGTCAGCAAAAAAATCTATTTACAGTACATCCCACTATCCACTTTTGGGCACCATGGATAGGCAAAAATACACGCCGCTCAAACCATGTCCTCAACACAGAGTTTGCAAAAGTCCATCCACAACAACCAGCTGAGGTCCAGGAAATAACAGTCACAGAAGACCGACTGAGAGAGGAACAGTACAAGCAGAAGGTAAAGACACTATTTATTATATCTTTCTCTTTAGGAGAGATTATTATTTTCCCGGAAAACATGCAGCACCTCACACATTTAATGTATTGTACTGGATAGGTTGAAGTGGTGAGGACATTATGCAGGGGGTGTGGATTGGATTCCTCTGGATCGCGCACTGACCTCCTCCTGAGATTGTCCAATGAAATGAAGTCAAGACAAACCTACGACAAGGTTTTTAAAAAGATTTGGGCGGCCTCAGGTAAGCTAAATGAAATAAAGGTTATGCTAAGGGGGGGTTCTTATTTTTGGATTTGATTATTGTTTACTGTGATCTCATATCAACGATAAACTGAGGTTGTCTTTTATACAATCTGTTTTTTTTTTGTCTTTTTCTCATCTCAGGCTGTGGTTGTGATTATGTGCCAGTGATGCATTGTATATAGTACAGTGGCGGCCGGCCCATAGGGGCGCTAGGGGCGCCGCATCACCTCTTCCCACATACAAAAAAATATATTCAAAAAAAGATTAAATTAAAAAAAAAAGATTCAAACATTTATTTTCAAAAATATATATATTTTATATTTTTTATTTTTAATGAACAAGGTAAATATCATACAATTGGTATCAGTAACATTTATAATCTACAATTAAATCTTGTTTAAAATTGCGTTACGATGTCTAAAGTTACTGATAAGTCACATGTTTCCTGCCTGGCCTTGCCCTTGGCATTAGTTTATCATTACGGGCGCTGCCCCCGAGCCAAACAGCAGCAACCAGCACGTAGCAAAAGTCTCAATAGTAAACTGTGCCGCCGAAACATAATTTCAGCCCATCAGCGCCGTCAAATATTTTGGTCACGAGGGCGCTCACTCGGCGCCCACGTTGCTTACGTGCGTTGACGTGAGTTGTTTTTTCGACTCGTGAGGAACTGGGGTAGTATCTATATCAGGGGTGTCCAAACTTTTTTCACTGAGGGCAACATACAGAAAAATATGTGAAAGGTTGGGCCACTCACTAAAGTTAAGGTATATCGCCTCACCTCTAGTGTATTAACAGTAATAAAAAACCAATCAATCAAATGTAGGTAAATCATTCTTGATAATTTATTATACTTAAAGAAAAAACTTTATACATCACATCTTTCTATGTATGGGTATTCATTTATCTATTTTCAAATAAAATCAATCAAATGTAGGTAAATTATTCTTGATAATTTATTATACTTAAAGAAAAAACTTTATACATCACATCTTTCTATGTATGGGTTTTAATTTTTTTTACAAAAAGTCGTTGGCAGCTCATTCTCAAAACTGCAGCCTCAGATTGCTTCTTTGTCAGGATGGGGACCCCCTTCACAGCCCTGTATAAAGAGGCAAAAATAACAGGACAAGGGAAAGGGTAGGCTTTATTTAACCTAGTTATGCAAATAATTTATTGCGGTTGTTAACACATCAGCTAACGTTTTTTAGAAAAATGTTATCAATTTTAATTGACTGAATTTATTAAGTAATTGGGCTTTTGAACACATGAATACTCTGTAATATATTTTAACTCATCTACAATGGGAACAGCGTTGCACTTAATGGGAGCAGTGATGCTGCGCTCTGGACTGAAGGATGGCTGGCAGGTCAGGAGTAAGTTTGGTGGTTGAGATGCGAAGGACATCACAGAGATGGCTGTCAGTCATTTTGGTTCTCAATCTGCTTTTGTTCAGAGTTAACAGAGAAAATGTTTGCTCGCATATGTATGTTGTGCCAAACAGACTCGTCATTCTTTTTGCGTGGCGTCGCATCAGAGGAAACTTGGCCTTTTCCAAGCTCTGGTAGAAGTCGGGTAGGGAGAGGAGCTGATGTTGATTCTTCAGAGAATCATCACACTGCATTTCGATGAGTTCTAATTGCAGACTCTCTTCCACTTCTTCTGCATCCATCAGGAAGGGAGTTGAGAACAGCTTGATTTCTTTCTCAATGACAGAAAAATCTTGGAAGCGCTGATTGAATTCTGTCATAAGAGTTGTGATCACAGACACATATTTCCCCTTTTTAGCAGAGAGGTCGGCCTTTGAATGAGCACATTTGATTTCGGACAGCGTAGGGAAGTGCGCAAGGTTGAAGTTGCGTAGTTGTGTCTCAAAAAGACGAAGCTTCGCACAGAATGCTTTCATGTGTGCATAAAGTTGTGGTACAAGCTGGTCTTTGCCTTGTAGGCTCTTGTTCAGTGAGTTAAGATGACCAGTAAGATCAACTAGAAAGGCCAGGTCTGCCAACCATAGAGGATCACTCAGTTCATGAAGAGGTCGGTCCTTCTCTTTCAAAAACTGGTCAATTTCGGATCTCAGGGAATAAAACCGCTTCAGCACGCAGCCTAAGTGCGACTAAGCCAGCGCACATCACAATGATAGAGTACGTCCCCGTATTCAGCATCGACATCAGATAGGAAAGCTTGAAATTCTCTGTGGTAGAGCCCTCGTGCTCGAATTATGTTGACAGTTTTCACAACTGTGGTCATCACATCGCCAAGCTGGACTGTCTTGGCACAGAGAGCTTCTTGGTGGATGATACAGTGCAATTTTACAGCCTCGCCTCCACTCTCTCGCACCTTGGCGCACACCATAGATGCCATTCCTTTGCGCTCGCCTGTCATAGCGGGAGCCCCGCTGTTGCAACTCCACACAGCTTGTCCCATTTAAGTTGCATCTTGTTAATTGCACCTGACACGGCTTCAAAAATGTCCTTACCCGTTGTTGTGCCCTTTAGACTCCGAAGATCAAGCAGCTCCTCCGTAATGCAAAAGTTATCGTCAACTCCCCGCAAAAAAATTAACAGTTGTGCGGTGTCTGTGGCATCTGTGCTTTCATCACATGCAATCGAGTAAAAATCAAAAGCACAAGCTTTATGTGACACTTGATTTTGTATGTTAGCTGACAAGTCTTCGATTCGCCGCACAATTGTGTTTCTGGACATGCTCACGTTGTTGAATTCCTGCATCTTTTCCGGGCACATTATTCCAGCGACTTTAATGAGGCACTGTTTAACGAAGTCACCGTCTGAGAAAGCTTTCCCGTGGCGCGCTATGAGTTGAGCTACCTCATAGCTAGCTATTGTAGCATTTTCTTGTGTTTTGTTAGCACGGTAAAAGTACTGTTGTTGAGCCTGCAGGTTAGCTACCATTTGCTTGACTTTCTCCTCTCGCTCAGCAGCAGTGTAAGACGTGAAGGTCGGATGCTTGGTTTCGTAGTGTCGTCGTACATTGTACTCTTTCATCACTGCAACCGTTTCATTGCAAATCCAACAGAAACATTTCCCCCTGACTTCTTTGAAGAAATATTCATTTTCCCACTGTGTTTGACATTTTCTGCATTCACTTGCTATCTTGCGTTTCTTTGGTTCTGCCATTTTGTCGTCGCGGATTTTTTTTTTTTGAAACTTTTTTTTGTGGAGAAGCTGCATTAGGACTGAAGCTAGTGAGTAGCTCCACCTACTGGTCAAACTAAGAACTACAATACAGTCAAGTGCAAGTTTCATGTGTGGGCCACATTCTATTCTATTTTTATAATTTGCTGCGGGCCAATAAAAAATGGATCCCGGGCCGCAGTTGGCCCGCGGGCCGTACTTTGGACACCCCTGACTTAGACAATCTAAACACTAAGAGTCCTTTACCTCACTGTGCCTCTCAGTCTGACAGGAGAGCTCTCCTCCACCCTGGTTGTAGAAACAGCTTCTTATATCCGTTAGCGTAGCAGAAGCTAACAACATTCCCCGCCAGTGCCGGTGCACCCCCTCTCTCTATCTATCTCTCTCACGCTGGCTGTGAGCTGTGGGCGCCTGATAAGCCAACATCCTCCACTTTCATCACTTACAGCGCCCATCGTACAGGGCAAATGGAAAATGTAACCGGGGTGAAAAGGTTGTTATCTTTACTTAATTATGAATGTTGTTACATCAAGGCTGAAAATTCATTTTTTATTTAATTTAATCTTGTGGAAGTGCAGATCCCCTGTCCTCCACCAGGGGGTGCTGCAGCACCCTCAGCACCCCTACTTCCCACGGCCCTAGTAGCACCAGATGCTAACAACAATACACGTAAACGGTGCGCGCGCTTTCTCGCTTGCTCGCGCCACACATACACTAACACACACCCTCCCGAGCTTGAATGACACACAGAGACCAATCGAGGGCATTAGTATGATCTGTATGAAAGTGGCCATGTCGGCAGGCCACATCATGTAGACAGCCAGTCACCCTCTGTGAGGCAGAGTCAGACCCACATTTGCGCAGCGTTGCGTTCACAATACATACGTATAAGTACCAGCATTGCCGGTACTCAGTAAGAAGTGCCGGTACCACATGGGTAAAAATCAGAAGTGCCGGTACTGCGTACCGGTGAGTACCGGCCCAATTCAAGCACTGGTTTTAGGACGCGTCACTGCACCACTAGAAGCCAACTCCATCGATCAAGCTGGCTGAAACTTTCTCTCCCTCTTCTTCTCATGCTCTTTGTCACTCTCCTTTAACTCCTCCGGTAACTTTCTGTTATTTGAAGATTGCTTTTTGCCCGGCGCTTGGCCGGTTACCGCTGATATTAAAAACATTTTGGCGAATGGTTAGGTGGCGCGATAGTCTGTAGTGAAGGAGCGCGCTCCCGCTCACGGGAGCCTGCTCTCGCTGCGCTCCGCAGCAAACAGCTGTTTGCTTTTCACCCAACAACGACAACCGACTCACGGAACTCTATGTTGTAGCGTTGATAAACGAAACAATTTAACTAAATTGCTAGTCAAAATACCAATACCACAGGACAATTTTTTTAAAGCAATATTTTTAGTGGCCCGAGCGGGCAAGTGGAAAGTACGTTATGCTGGCCCGGGGTGCCTAAATAGTGCTTCCGGGCCAGCGGGCCATTTATAATGTCGAGCCCTGCCGGTTACCGGCCGGCCCACATCGTCCGACCGGCCAACTTCAGTACCGGCCCATCGGGATTCGTCCCGAACGTCCCGATGGCCAGTCCGCCCCTGGATGCAAGCCTGTACAGGTAGTTATTTAAAGCATAAATGAGTCGATTGGGTTCTGGAGGTGTGGTTAAAGCAATTGTGCTTGGTTGGCGTGGCCTGGGCCTGGTGGTGGGGCCCAATGTGATATATTTTCATGGGGCCCAAAATCCCTGGTGTGTATGGCCAGAGGGCAGGACCTATAAACACATGTACTACCCAATAGCATATTTCCATCCCCTGAAGACAAGGAATGTGTCATAGTAGAAATTTGCAGTCCAATGAAAGAAGGAAGCATCAAGCTATTACATTTCTATAACCCGTGTAAAAATCTTCACATTGAAACTTTACAGACAATAGCAGGGACGAGTCATAGAAGGGAAGTGTGGTGTGGTGATTTTAATGCTCACAACAGCCTATGGGGAAGCATTCAAACAGACAGTAATGGGGATGTTGTAGAACAAATGTTAGAGGAAAGATTACTGTTTTGCCTTAATGATGGACAAAAAACAAGAATAGACGTGAATAGGGGGACACAATCATTTTTGGACCTCACACTTGTGACGGATAGTTTAGTTAAATCGTGTGAATGGAATGTAAAAGTGACTGTACCATAGGAAGTGATCATTACCCAGTTTTTACTATCATCAACACACACATATGTAGACAGGAAGGGAGTGTATTTACCAGGTGGTGCTTTGGTAAAGCAGACAGAAATGTAGACTTTGCTGTAAGGAGTCAACACAATTGTAAAATAAAATAAAAAATTAAATATTACAGTAATAGTGTACTTGCATTGTGTGGGTGTAAGGGTGTAACTTTGGTTTGAGAAGTGGGGGGGACACAAAACAGGGGGTCCTCCGCAATGAAACATTTTCTCCATTTAATTCCATTTCCTGCCTTTCTACAAATATATTAGGGATTATAGTGTTAACAAATCCAAGAAAAATGTGTAGTGTGTATATAATGAGTGTGCACACTTATCTAGTATCCTATCCATGTATACCTGTTTTATTTGTGATGACCTCACATCCTCTAGGGGGGCTACTAGTATATATTTCAATCATCAAAAATCCATTAGAATATGCTCACAAGCAATAACACATATTTGATCAACTCCTCTCTCCTATCTTTATCTTACCTAGTCTGCCTTCTTTCTTTTTATTTATGCATATTTTACTAATCTCTCCCCTTTCAAACTGTGTTTTTTATTTTTTACTGACCTATTGCACACAGTGGAATGATTTATTAACTCATTTTATATACAACTAATATTACATATATGGAAATATTTGTTTACAAAGATGACCAAACCGTTTGAGACCCACTGAGATAACGTAGACTAAAGATTACAATCTAATAGTCCTTTACCTCCCTGAGCTGACCTTATCTCTATCAGTCCCACAGGAGAGAGCTCTCCCTCTCCTTATTGTTGAAACAGCTTCTAATCTCCGTTAGCTCCGAGCTAGCACCAAATACTAACAACGTCTCTCTTTCTATCTCTCACACGCTCCTCCTCCTCCTCCTCCTCCAGAGAGAGAGAGAATTTTATTTTTAGTTGTGCATTGTTATTTGTGCTTGAGAAACATTCCACTTGAACTTTATTTTAACAAACTTAGTGGTAATTATTGTCCTATATCTTTTTTCAGATTTCACAGCTGTCTGGGCCTAGCAGCAACAAGAACCTCCATTTGTCCCTGCCCCCAGTTTAAGATCTACCGTGGCTCAAGGGCCTTCACCAGAGCCATCACCACCAAGGACCAGAGGACCATTATCACTACAGTGGCCTCCATCTCCATCTGCCACAAGATTAAGATACACCTCGGTACAAAGGCCTCCATCACAGCCATCACGATCAACCCAGCCAGCAAAGAAGTCTCGCCTAGCAGACGTACCTCCCACACTGCAACCAGCATCAACCTGGGACAATCACACCTACCTCCCTCCGACACAGCCACCAGCAGCCCATGCACCATCACCTACACAGCAGCCAGACCCCCTGTCCTGGAAGACAGACAAAGACCATGACACTGATCCCCCTGTCTTTACATTTATAATGAATAGTTGGTTGAAAAAGTTCTGATATTGTAAATATTGAGATTTTACAGTTTCTTATGTTAACATAAATTGTTGGTTGAAAAAAAAAGTTCTAATGCTCAATTTGTATTTGTACACATCACATGAACCTTGGTATGGAATATGAAGTCATGAATCAGTCCTGATGTAACTTTTCTGTGGTGAAAGCAGAGGGATGGAACTATTTTACACATGAATAACATTTCATTTCATCTATATAGGCCTATAGTGTAATTCATATAATTATTTCACTACTTTTGTAAACCAAATCTAAAACGCCCCAAAAAATAGACGAGATGAGTAAATGTGTTTTCACAAGAGTTTTTAGGTTTTCCAAAAATCGGATTTCTCATTTTCAGCTAAGTATCTCATAAGACAGTGCTCTAAGGTGAGCGACTTGCATCTCTAGCAAGACCAGAGAGTGTCCTGAATATTTCGATAAGTAACATAATGGTACCATGTTATAAGAAGTACATTTAAAAGGTGATTTAAGGAGACGTCTACATATCGAGAAAATATCCTTATACTCCAGAGGGTTAAGGACAAGCGTAAGGCAATAGTATTTTTTATATATATATTTTATATTGTTTGATTTATTGATTATATTCAAAGGAAAATTAATACTTGGTCCCCTGAATCTGGAATAATATACAATTTACAGCAAAGCCTAAACATTTCAGGAACTTTTCATCTACAGATTGCTTTGGACAGGCTTTACTCTTCACTGATTGGTTACAGACACTTTAAACTTAGTGGCTATGGAAATCAGAAGGAGGGGCTCATTATCATATTAAAAAACGTTTTTTTCTTTTTTTTCGTGCGTAATACGGGCGTTTTTTAGAAAGAAGCGCGTTTTAAACGGGCGAATGGTGGCACTTTAGGCTTTCCATAGACAGGAGAGTGTGTGCACCAGTCTGCCTTGATCTATGAATTCATGTCCGTGAAACTCACTGCTGCCCACAGCTGTTTTATAGAAGGAAAACCTCCTTCACTTCATGAAAGTGTTTTAACCACACACACCTCTACACACACATGACGGGTGTTATTTTCCCCATAAGGAACAATTCGCTGCAAATGATCCCGCTTATTACATTGCCACATTCTCAACAAAGTAACGACATGACTCCCAATATTAATTTAAATGCTTTTATGGATTTAGAAAATGTTTTTATTGATTTAAAAAATAGTTGTATTGATTTAAAAAATAGTTGTATGTATTGATTTAAATTGACATGCATCCGCTAAGAAAAATAATCCGTTGTTACCGTTTTTTAAACAGTCTGAATGAAACGGCAGCTCTCAGCTGTGTATTTACACAACTAATGGCCCATCAACCACAGCTCTCTCCCCCCCTCCCCCCTGATCTTTCTTCTCCAGCAGCTAAATTAACTGTAGGTTACTCTGAGTGACACGCTTACAGTTAGACACAAGACTGTCATTGCAAGTGACCCTCAGTTAGTTGACTTTTATGTTCAACTGCTAAATTCATTACTGATAAAAAAGGGCTTCTACTGTACCTAATTACCTTAACACTAGAACCGCCAAAGGTTTTTGTATAGGCCTACCTAAACCCGTCAAATCCCGCTATTAGAATGCACATTTTAACAACATAGGGTGCTACATAACACACCTTCAGGAAAAGTCACGGACTGGGAGACTATTTTATTGAAAAAAAGTTACATCGCACACACACAACACACATCACACAAATTGACCCGATTTGCGGTTCTAGTGTTAAATAAACTCACTAATGAATGAAACCAGTTCAATACGCTCTTCTTATCATTCTTTTTGAGCGCAGAAATAGTCTTAAAATCAGATCTGTTTTTTAAATGAAATCTGACGGCAGGAAGTTAGCTCTGATCACCTACGATAAATGCGCCACACCTAATCTGGCCATTCAGCCACAGAGCTCCCTCTATACAAATCAAACTGTAGACGGTGTGAAAGCACCTATTGTTTTAAATAATGGTCGGAATGTGATCTGTGAGCCTTCTGAATTACCGTGGGACAGCACATTCTAAACTAAAATGTTCAATCAATAAAGTAACATCTTATCTTATCTTAATAATATCTTCATATTAATAATAATAATACATCATACAGTATGTGTCCGAAAGGGAGCAGGAGGAAGCAAACACAAAAATATACAAAAAATATACTGCATATTAAAGCAAACAATTGTAAAGGTAAAAATATGAGCATAACAAATAAAGAAGTGTAATGTAAACATTTACATTATAATTATGATTATTTAATATATAAAGACTATATATTATTGAATTACAAGATTAGATATACTTTAGTTGATCTAAAATATTGATGTGTTCAAATGCTCTTCAAAACACAACTGAAAGTCCATGAAACTTGTCTTTCTGTATTTGTGAACGAAGCGCCATCTCCTGGTTAAAACCTGAAATTGAAAATCTGGCAACGCCCTCTTGGAAAATAGTGGGAGGGCTTAACATTCCTCTATACTGGTTTTAGGCAGGTCGTAGGCAGGAAGCTGTAAACTGGAGTCTGAAACTCGGTGCTACATCTGTAATTTCAGTAACACTTTATTTTGAGGGTCACTTGTAGATTATCTACAATCTCTCAACAAACTCAGTAGCATGTCAATAAAACATATGTTAGTTATATTAGGTTAACCATCTACAGATCAGTAGACCATCAGTAACAGAGCTGTAAGACTCTGGATGGCAATATCTGTTGAGATTATTAATGCATATCAATTGTGCACCAATGCCTTAGCCTTTCCCTATGCAATACTTTAGATTACATCTGGTTCTTATTGTTTCAAAGGCATGGCCAAAGGTTTGCCTTCTGGACTCTGGAGGCCAGAAGCTTGCTCGAGGGAACCCTTCAGCCAGTGTTCAGAGTGCCACGACAGAGTGCCAGAATGGATATCTCTCAGGAGAAGGTGGCCATTGGCATATTGCAGGCATGTATTTACAATTGCTTTAGTTTTGACAGTAGAGACAATAACAATAGAGACCTACAATAATATTTAGCTTGACAGGATTTCTTATTAAGTCGTGTTTTATATCTACAGCTGCCTGAAGGCATAATCCGGAGGATCCTTGGGTTTGTCATTCTTGAGGATGGTGATCCTGCAATCTGCACGCTAGCCCTTACCTGCAAGAACTTCAACTACATCGTGAGCCAGTGGTCATTCCAAAAGGAAACCCACTTCAACTGGCTTGACAGTCAGTTTATTAAGTGTCTTCATTTCTGCCTTCTCCTACTGACCTGACCCATGGTTTGAGGGAGAAGCCTCCGGCGCTCAGGATCTCTTCTACCCCCTCTGTGATTTCTTCCAGTCTCTTTTGGTCATTGTGGGATCCTAGTATTATGAGTTTGGTTGAACTAAAAAAGTTGATTGACTAAGAGTAAGGTCAACTAAATTAACGTTTTGTTCTTTTTCTGTCTGAATTGTAATTGTCTTATGACATTTTACTTCAGGTGTCGTCAACTGGAATCTATTAACAGAGGGACACAAAAGGGAATTTAAGGCCTACCAAATTTCCAGGTGCTTTCACTGTGACGACCATTATAAGGACGTCGGCACAGGCTACCAGGGAAGTGGACGGACGGAGAGGAATCTTGCAGGGTTTTTACTCCGAAGAGGGCTTCCCGGGGTACTGCAGCTGGAGCTGTTGTCTGGTGGCTGAGGGAGCAACTGACCGCGCCTCACCCCAGTTAAGAATCCTCATTGTGGAAATTGTGCCCAATGAATACAATTTGATTCTGCAATGAAATGCCTCTTGGTCAAACTGCATGTTTATCTTTGGCAGCCAGGTGCATAAACACACTAACACTTGTTTTTGTTTTTGAGTAATCAAGCACCTCTTCGGAGACACATTTGATTTGATCTATTTCGAACGTGTAATACAATTAAAAATAATAAATATACATTTAAATGAAATTAAACAAGATAAATATGACACTGTAGAAAACATAAGTAATCAAATTGATGAACTAAATATTATTGACTTAAAATTGATATATAAACAAATGATCTACCCAATTACACATCCGTAAAAAGGCGTGGGAAGAAGTTTACCACCCCTTCTCCCAAAAACTAAATTAACATTTTATATTTTCTTTTACCAAAATATACATCTAAATGTATGTCTACATACAATATACATTTACAATTATGAATAGATCATATCATTCTTACTACTATATATACTGTATATATATATATATATATACATTATACTCAATACTAATATTCCAAGTTCCAGGGGCGTGGGTTTGGATGGAAAAATAAGGACATACGGCATGCATGAGTTAGAGTTTTCACCATCAAATCCATTCAGTACTGTTCCCCCATGGCTTTTCCCAATGGTAAATATAGACATGATTATTGTAGAAAAGAAAAGAGAGTGGCAAATAAATGAAGTAGGATTCAAAACAAGTATGTACCTCAGGAATAATTATCACAACTACCTCAAGATATACACAGATGGTTCTAAGAACAAGGAAGAGTGTGTCGGAATTGGTATATGTATCCCAGAATTTAAAATATCGATCGATCGAAGAGCGTCAGATCAATTATCAGTGTACACAGCAGAAATGCTGGCAGTAATAATAGGATTACAGTGGGTGGAAGAGGTCAGACCAGATATGGTGGTTATATGCACAGATTCATTATCCATTTTAAGAAGCATAAAGTCAACGTCAACTGCCAGAGAAGACATTCTCATATAAATTAATCATAGCCTGTTAAGACTTCACAGAGGCGGTATAGATCTTCAGTTCTGCTGGGTGCCTGCATGAGGGGGTGAAAGGGAACAAGTGTGCATGAGGGGGTGAAAGGAAACGAGTGTGCATGAGGGGATCAAAGGGAACAAGTGCGCATGAGGGGGTGAAAGGGAACGAGTGTGCATGAGGGGGTGAAAGGGAACGAGTGTGCATGAGGGGGTGAAAGGGAACGAGTGTGCTGATAAATTAGCAAAAAGTGCATTACAAAAGGAAATAACATTACCAGTTCAACTTGGAGAAGGAGAAGGAAAAGCAGTAATTAAGAAGAAAGGGATGGACATCTGGCAGGAAAGGTGGGAGAAAGACCAGAAAGGCAAATAGTATCATAGCGTTGAAAAGACAATCACAATCAATATTTATAAAGAAAGAAACATAAGGGAGGAAATCATGATAGCTAGACTCAGACTAAATCACACAGCATTGAATGGTGCTCTGTATGTCATGGGGGAAAGTAACAGTGACAAGTGTGGGAACTGTGGAGGTAAGGGAAATGTGGAACATGTTTTATTAAATTGTGTCACCTATAAAGCTGAAGAGAACAACTAAAGGATAAAGTGATAGAGGCAGAGAGGGAGTGTGGTTGGTATTCTGGGAACAGAAGGAGAAGAAGTGAGAGCAACCAGAAATGCACTGTTTACCTTTCTGAGTGAAACTGGGATAGGTAAAATAATCTAAAAGTAGGTTAGAATAAATTATGGATGATTGTTTTGTTTTGTTTTATTTATTTTATGGTTTCTTATTTTAGTTTTCGTTATTTTCTTTATTAGAGATGGAACGACATGGTGATACACACTCATGTACAGTAGGTGGCGGTATGCAACTAAAAGCTGTTTGCGATCTGCCATTAAAAAAGAGAAGAAGGATCTATTAACTGCGGTCCAGAAACTGCAGTCTGCGACGCTACAGCTTCATACTATTGCTCCAGAACTTCCAGCGCAGTGCCTCCCCAGATCTGGCGCCCTAGGCGAACATCTTTAAAGCCAGTGCTACGGGCCGGCCCTGCAAACACTGATGGTTTATTTGGAGCTTCGGCCGGAGAATTCACAAGACATATCGTGTGCCACGAGTTGACACAGCGAATGCAAAACCAATTCTGAAGATTTCTAATAGGATAATCAACATGCTGCATAACAAGATAAAACAGGCAAAGCACTATAACACCTCTATCAGCTGACGCCAACAGGCAGGAACAGGGAGACAAAACACTGAGACCACAGCACCCAATGCAAGTGTCTGAACTCAGTGAGGGCATTACAATCTGATAGACTGGGTCAAAGTTATATGGCCCTAGGAAGATATTTCCCCAATATATCCCAGTAGGAAAACACACTGCTCCTCAAAGTATTGTACCAACATATTTACAGTAAAATGTACTGAGTTACAGTACAAAGCTTCTTCCTGAAGCTTGCTGATGAAAGAGCAATGATCTTTAACTTCTACAGCAGCAGAGCCAAAGACAGACTGACTTTTCCCTTTTCATGAATTTCCCAATACTTGCTTTTATTTTTTTGATGCATCAATTTATTAAACAAAATGCCTTGTATTAGAAAAATGTGTAAAGAAGGAATGGTGTAAGACTACAAATTGCTAAAACATTTCTTTGTATTTACGCTTTAGATATTGAAGTACTTAAATTAAAATAATCCACCACATGATTGTTCAACACTATTTGTTGAAAAGATTTTAGCTTTTCAATTTAATTTAATTGAGCTGCTTTAGTTAGACTTTTGTAATGCATGCTAAAACATTTCTGACAGATTTCACAAACAGAAAAAAAGATGTTCTCATGTCTTTAACTGCTATTCAAGGTGATACCTGAATAATTTAAAAAGACAGGTAGAAAACAGAGTAGGTTTAATGCTAATATAAGCTATCAACTGAAAATGTTTCAATTTTTTCTTTCTTAATCTTTAAAAGAAACAACACAAGAATACAGCAGAGTGCAGTGTTGCACAGCAATGTTTGTTGGGGCTAAATAATCAGTAGGAAAGCACAAAGAAATATTTAGTCCCAGACATGTAGCATTTTTAAACAGACAAACTGTGCCCACACTGCAACACACAGCTATAACGGCCCTCCACACGGTAGCGTTGAGTGCTTCAACGGAGATGCTTCCCATTCACTTTGAATGGGGTGACGTCACGCTTTGCCGAACTGCATTGTGGTTCCATCGCGTCCCTTTGCCTCCGTTGCTCGCTTCGAAAGTTGAGAAAAGTAGAAACTTTCAAAAAAGTTTAAACTTTTCAAGCGTCGACGGAAGCGCCAGCCAATCAAATCATATGCCAGTACAAGCTCTAGCCAATCAAACCGCGTGCTTGTGTGTCCGGGGCAGGAGATTAATGTGATTGGTTGTTGGTCGCACGCCAGACACGCCCACCGGCAAGCTTCAACGCACTCTGCCGTGTGGACGTACCGTAACATTACACTCACAACATAAACAGTTCATTAAAGGATTTCTATTTCCACTGGATGGCGCTCTGAGGCTCACCTTTTGAGAATAAGTGGCTTAAAATAAGGATACCTAAAATACATTTATCAGGGGTGTCAGACTATTTCATCTTGTGCCACATCGGCAATACAAACTTAACACAAAAAGTAAGGCGATTTGTGTTTGGTACTTTGGACCTTATACTGTTGGAAAGCCTGTTCATTTACCTTTCAAATGGTGCCACATTTGGAACATGCATTTGTGGGATGAGAAGCAGAGCTGAGTCTGTGGGGTGCGCCCATGAAAAATGTGACAGAACTCTGCCAATGCCAAACAGTTTTTTTTGTCTGTTGACTCTTGTTTGGTGTTGTTTGGTGGATTGGATAATTAAAGTCTGATGAATAAAGAAATATTGGCAACAATTAATTTATGAACAATGTATTCATTTAACAAGCAGCCTCAGTAGCGTGTTGAAGAACCAAACACAGCCACAACAGCCTCTCCTCCTAATGCTGTCACCAACTGCTGTGGGATGGCATCCCATTCTTCAACCAGCATTTGTCCCAGGTCAGCCAACGTGGTTGTGTTGGTAACTCCGGCACGGACAACAGGGCCAAGTTGATCCCACAAGTGTTCAATGGGGTTGAGGTCAGGACTGCAGGCAGGCCATTCCATCCTCTCCACTCCCAAACTTTGGAAGAAGTCTCTGATAATCCTCGCTCTGGGAGCATTGTCATCTTGGAGGATGGAGTTTGGTCCCAGACTGTTGAGATATGGGATTGCCACTGGTTGCATAATTTCAGTGAAGGGTAGTCATGGCAGGCTCCTGGCAGCCGTACGAGACCAGAGATTGGCTGCTGTGTGGCTTTGGCAGAGGAGATTTGTCAACACAAATGCGTGTTCCTCACAAATGTGGCTTAATTTGAAAGGTAAATATACAGGCTTTACTTTTTGTGTTAAGTTTAGTTACCCTCAAGGGCCGGTTGAAACTGTGAGACCATATACATTAATCGCTATCATGTCACATAATAGCCTATGCATTGGAATATTATTAGTTTTAGTAATACCTTAATAAATAACTACATCTGAAAGCATAAATCTAGGGAAATTCCTTGCAAGCTGTGTACAACTATTGTATAATTTGCTTTAAAAATGATTTTGGTAACAATAACACATGGCTGTGCATTGTGCATGTACGTGGACACACACATACTTTGTGGGCACACACACTGACTTTTCTGTGTTTGCATAAAATAAACCCATTAATGTATTAGATTATAGCTCATTACTCATCCATCAAAGATAAAAAAAACTCAGTCTATTATCTGAATGTGGCTATTTGATATTCTGAAAGCTTGTTTTAAATTGAGATCGGAGAAAGACCCACTGGCCTGGAACATGCCATGTAACTATATCAGCACTGATTTCAGCCTGTCACTCATTATTTCAACAAGGAATCGAGATGGGGAGCGGCCTTGAGGAGGAACATGAGAGCAGACCGAGATCGCTGAAGTTGTCATGTCTCTTGAATAAGCAAATAAAAGGTTCATATTGTGAAAGCTTATAATCAACACACGCTTTTGAAACAAATCCGTGTTTGTTGCCATATCTGACTGATTTTTATGAAGCGGGTCACATTCTGATGAGAATGCAGGCTGCCTTTAACTCTTGGGCTATTTGGACGGCTAAAGCTAGCATACTTGGCTCCGTTTTTGGTGTTGAAATGTTGTTGTTAATTGTATTCCTTACTGTCACTGCCTCGTACTGGAGCTAATGAAACATGCCGGCTCGTCTCCATTAAGCACAAACTTGTTTTTACGTTCTCATCTCTCATAAAATTGTCTTAGCTTTGGCATCAATTTTGGTTACTAATTCCCTATTACTTAGCTAGAGTGATGCTGCTGGAAACAATTGATATAGAGACGCTTAGGGGCGCATTAAACAAAAATGAGATGAATTGTAGGACATGTAATTTCTTGATAACATCTTTAAAGTGGCAGATGTAAAATTAAATATATTCTTTACAAGCTCTCCTGGCCCACATAAAACTAGGTAGTGAAGGATTAAGTTGAATTATTTGAAGTATTAAAGTAACGTGTTATGGCAGGAAAGTTAAATCTGGTATATTCATTTGAATGTCACCTTATATATATTCATGTGTGTTAAATTTGAAGGGACAAAGTATATTTTCCCTCCCCAATATATTGAGGTGAAGTCTTTGTGTTTAGAGAGGGATGCAAGCAGGGGACATCCTAATTTGGGGATAGCTCCAAAACTCTGGAATGTTTCCCTTATAAAAGAAGGGGGTGCGTTACACATGCTTAGGGCAAATGTGTGTGTTTTCATTGCAGTAAATATATGTGCTGCATGATTACTGTTCAACTATAGGCCTACCTCTGTTTTTATTCTTTCATGTGTGGGTACTAAATGGCTACAAACATTGTGGAGAAATTAGCTTAAACATGTTTTATTACTCTATATGAAATGGAAGCAGCTTTTATGATAGGGACGAGAGAGCTGGGGGAGGGGACATTCTTCTTAAGATTTTCAGCATGTCAATTATCAGGGAAATCTACTTGTTTTCAATAGATGTGTGTGGTTAGTTACTTTGTATTAATAATAACAGTATGTGTAAAGGAAGCTGGAAATATACAATGTGAAACCTTTTATTTGAAGTAAAGATGTGAACAATAGCTCAAATGGCGGGAGGGGCTGTAGGACAAATGAGTGTGTTCTCTATATTGGGCCTGTGTGAAGTTTGACTATTTGAAAAGCATCTCTAATACTGCTTAAGAGCATAGGTAATGTGTTCCTCGTTATTATTGATATGAAAGTGATTTACATGTATTACGTATATTTAGCCAACTATAACAACTATATCTTAAAACATACTTTTAACTTGTGTGTGGTAGCCTGAGGCGGGAAGATGGACTCAGGGACAAAGGGCCATAAAGGGGATGTGTGTGTGCTGGCTGCAAGATGTGAAATAAGATAAGGAAACTTGTTGTTTAGAGCAGGTTCGTACCAGACACCAAAAGGTGTCTGGTCTTCGTCAAACTGAAAGAGACTTTTTGTTTCCGGGTTTCTTCTGCTGTGTCGCACTGATTGGGTGCGACAGGCCATGTGTTGGTCTTTCCCAATAAGATGACCTCTGGGGGAAAGCACGCACACACCTCCTTCTGTGTTTTTAGTATGAAAGCCTATGTTTTCCTTTGGTTCGTGCTCTTGTTTTTGACTGGCCGTTCCTGAGACCTGTCTCACACGTGGTAGAACCTGAGCCCGGAGTACTCTGCAGAGTGCTTCGTGATTCCTTTGTATTTGTATTGTTACCTTGTATCATTAAAACAAGATTATTGTTTCATTTGCATTCTGGTGTTTCTTAATCCCTTCCTTTTTACGAATTTACCCAGCTTACCAAACGACACGCGGAGACGAGGTTGGTTTTAAACATCCTCCAAATCTCCAACAGTAGCGGGATGGTATTGGCCAGCCTTAGCTTTGACATCCCTTATATATAATGCCTGGTATTTGTAGGTCACTGGGTCCAGTGCTGTTATACAACCAGATGCTTTCCACTTGGTGAGTGTGTGTGTGTGTGTGTGTGTGTGTGTGTGTGTGTGTGTGTGTGTGTGTGTGTGTGTGTGTGTGTGTGTGTGTGTGTGTGTGTGTGTGTGTGTGTGTGTGTGTGTGTGTGTGTGAATGAATGAACATGTCCATTATAATCACAGGTATTTCCAAAAGAGCCTGTTGGAACAGAGCCTGTGAAGTATGGAAGGAGGTAAAACATAAAACAAACAGAGAAAGTGCTCCTTGTGTCACACACATTCACACAATCCCAAAAAAGTATTAAGTGACAACGCCTAGACCTGGACGTGGATCAAACACAATATGAAGCACTTGAAACTCATTAACCTGTCATTTATCCAAATGATCCATTCTGTGAGAATATCACAAGCGGTTAAATCAGTTGAGTGGCCTTTTATTATAGAAACCTTCTGAGCAGGGTTACAAGTCTTATAACGTGTGCTTATATTTGAGATTCACTGAAATGTGGTTAAGAATGTATATATTTTGATGCCAAATAATAAAAAGAGCATTATCTTTCGGATAAATTACTTATTTTAAGAATGAGGAATAAAGCTGTAATTATGCCAATGCTTATCATAATTACGTTTTATTCCTTTAAAGATAAGATACGTTAATTTTGTTAGACTTATCTGCTCAAATTTACATTTGAGCATATAAAGTACAATAAATAATACTAAGCAGTCAGTAGATCTAGTTAAGTCCCATGTGTCACTTACCTATTATATAAACTTTCTATTCATGGTTACTTTAAAAG
This sequence comes from Notothenia rossii, assembly GCF_949606895.1. NCBI lineage: Eukaryota > Metazoa > Chordata > Actinopteri > Perciformes > Nototheniidae > Notothenia > Notothenia rossii. The sequence goes on from NC_136906.1 coordinate 30,951,559, forward strand.
AGTTATGCAATGATTAGAAATTAAATGTCAGTAACCTCTATGAATGATTTTGAAGTTACTTTTTTTTATCATTTTCATTACTATTTGATAACCTCTGTTCAAAATATGCAAATAAAGACAAGAGAAAAATAATGTTGTGTGAGTAGTAAAGTTGCAAAAAAGAAGTTGAAGAGGAAAAACGTTCCCATCTTCATTGTTGTTTGAGATGAACTAGAATCTTTTTGAGTCTGGTGCAGCTGAAGTGGTTGGGAAGGCCCTTGGAGGACATATTATGTTGAAGAATGAAAAAACACAAACTTTAAAGTAAGAATTACACTGAACACTTCAGGTTGCAAATCCAAAGCTCATACAACTTAGTACACCATTTTATTTTTACTTTTGATGTGGTTACTAGGGGTGTAACGGTATACGTACCCGTACCGAAATTACACGTGTGTACCGAAGTGTACCGAACGAATATAACTTTAAACGTAAAAAAGTTGAGAACGTGAACAACTTCTTGGAAGTAATCTCAGGTGCTGCGTCGCAGCATTCAGAGTGATTTGCTCACATTGGGTTCAACGCGTCATAGAGCGAAAAACTCATTTCATTGGACGAGAGGCATACTATGAGAGCTGGTCAAAGGGATGCGTTCATATTTAGTCAGTAATTTGAGGAACTGTCGAAATGGTGAACGCAGATAAAGTTGAGCTCGAAAATCTTCCAGCATCATTGAAGTCTCCGGTTTGGGAACATTTTGGTTTCGCAGTTACGTACAAGGATGACGGACAAAGACAGGTGGACCGAACCAAAGCTGTTTGTCGGCATTGTTCAACTAAAATTGGTTACGCGGCTGGCAATACATCAAACTTGCATACTCATTTGAAAAGGCATCACCCGAACGTGAATATCACCGGTACCAAAAGAAAAAAGACTGAAGTGCAAACCCAACTCCCACTAGCATTTAAGCCTCCACCACTCGCAAAAAGTTCAGACCGAGCCAAAGCTATTACAAATGCCAAATATCCTTATGTTGCCATGTTAGCAAAGCGCTACCTGGCTGTATCTGCTACCTCTGTCCCTAGCGAGAGGGTGTTCTCCACAGCAGGAGACATTGTTACTGCCAGCAGATCTGCCCTTTCGGCAAGCAATGTGGACGAGTTAATTTTTCTTTCAAAAAACATGAAAATACAATGACAAGCAAGTCATAATGTCAAACTAGCTGCTTAGGTACTAGTACAGTACAGTTCAAATACAGATTATTTCAGTTCATCGAAATGCTGCACCTCAATGTTTATTCTATTATATTTTGTATTAATTTGAGTGAATACATTATTCACAGTTTAATAATAATTAAAAAATATATATATATATGTTTTGTGATAATTTTTTCTGCTGTACCGAAAACGTACCGAACCGAACCGTGACCTAAAAACCGAGGTACGTACCGGGCCAAAATGTTTGTGAACCGTTACACCCCTAGTGGTTATGCAACAGCGTTAGCAATCAGCTTTAATTTTGTACAATTAATAGTTTGATGGAAGTTTGGCAATAAAAAGAAAACGGTGTTTTGAACTGTTACGTTTTAAATGTTAGCCAGTCTGTAGGCTAACCACATCAGTGTGTATTTCAATAGAGGTGAAAAACACTCACAGAAATATTGGAAGAACCGGACAATGTTGGCACATTTAGTCAATAACAGATAGATGAAATAGATCTGATGACAATCTTTAGGTGTATTGATCGTGAAACAGTCCTGAGAATGTATTCAGTCAGAGTGCGTTGAACTAGTTAACTGTGATTAAAATCATCAAAACCACAAAGCAAGTGTTGTATTCACAGAAATCTGAATCAATCAGCTTATGTGCATATGAAATTAAAACCTTTGAATCTTGAATCTTTGAATCTTGAACCTATTATTGTGTTGTGTTCAGGAAGACAAAAAACTATAACAAATTTTAAACGGCATCATGTAAGTTGCGCTGACAGGCGAAAGAGGTCCACTGTTGCCCCGCAGCGAGGCTCCTCCCGCCCTCCCGTAGACAATTCATGAGCTCAGTCACTTCATAACACCAAAGATGGATCGCGGTAAAAGCTCTAAAGTGAGGCTTGTTGGAGATTTGAAGGATGTTGCAAACCAACCTCGTCTCCGCGTGTCGTTTGACAAGCTAGGTGAATTCGGGAAAAGGGAGGGATTAAGAAACACCAGAATACAAGTTAAACAATAATCCGGCTTTAATGATATACAGTAACGATACAAAATACAAATACAAAGAAATCACGAAGCACTCTGCAGAGTACTCCGGGCTCAGGTTCTACCACGTGTGTGAGACAGGTCTCAGGAACGGCTGGTGAAAAACAAGAGCGCGAACCAAAGGAAAACACAGTCTTTCATACTAAAACACAGGAGGAGGAGGTGTACGTGCTTTCCCCCAGAGGTCATCTTATTGGCAGAGACGAACACATGGCCTGTCGCACCCAATCAGTGCGACACAGCAGAAGAAACCCGGAAACAAAAAGTTTCATTCAGTTTGACGAAGACCAGACACCTTTTGGTGTCTGGTACGAACCTGCTCTAAACAACAAGTTTCCTTATCTTATTTCACATCTTGCAGCCAGCACACACACATCCCCTTTATGGCCCTTGGTCCCTGAGTCCATCTTCCCCCCTCAGGCTACCACACACAAGTTAAAAGTATGTTTTAAGATATAGTTGTTATAGTTGGCTAAATATACGTAATACATGTTAATTACTTTCATATCAATAACAACGAGGAACACATTACCTATGCTCTTAAGCAGTAAAAAGTACCGCACACTCATTTAGCCTGCAGCTCTTTCAGACACTTGAGCTATTGTTCTTTAAGAATATTCCCTGCAGAATCTTTATTTCAAATAAAAGGTTTCACATTGCATATTTCCAGCTTCCTTTACCCATACTGCTATTATTAATACAAAGCAATCAACCACACACATATATTTAAAACAAGTAGATTTCCCTGATCATTTGACATGCTGCTTCCATTTCATATAGAGTAATAAAAGATGTTTAAGCTAATTTCTCCACAATGTTTGTAGCCATTTAGTACCCACACATGAAAGAATAAGAACAGAGGTATAGTTGACCAGTAATCATGTAGCTCTTATATTTACTTCAATGAAAACACACACACACATCTGCTTCAAGCCTGTGTAAACACACCCTTCTTTTACGAGGGAAACATTCCAGCGTCTGGCACTATTCCCAAATATGGTGTCCCCTTCTCACCTCTCTCTCTAAACACAAGGAATTCACCTCAATATATTGGGGGAGGGAAAAGATACTTTGTCCCTTCTAATTCAACACACATGAATATATATAAGGTGACATTAAAAGGAATATACCAGATTGAACTTTCCTGTCATACCACGTTACTTTAATCCTTCAAATAATTCAAATAATCCTTCAATTCCCCCTTTTTGGTCTCGCATTAACGAGACCAACACACATAAGACATTTGAAACAAACTACTGTCATTCTTTGATACTGTGTCTGTCCCCCTTCATTAAACCTTTGAGAACAGAAAACAACCTCCAATGACAGTGAAGAAACTATCAGAGTGAGAGCCTGAGTGCCAGAAAGCAGCATCCTTGCGTGTTGTTGAATCATCAGGGCCCCCCCCCCCCTCAGCGGAATACGCCAACAAGGGCAGCTGATAGGGAGGGGGAGATGCGGCCTTTCCTTCAAAGGTGGAACTGATGAATCTGATCAGAGAGAAGTAGACTCCTCTGCTGCCTCGAGAAGTCCCCCAGCCCGCTGACGCCTCCTTCCAAGTCGTCTGCTGTAGGGATGTCCGCGAGGTCCTTCTCCTCCAGTCCGCTGATGCCTGCTTCCAAGTCGTCTGCTGTAGGGATGTCCGCGAGGTCCTTCCTGATGTCCTCCAAGGTCCTAGCCGGAGTGTTCCTCGCCGCACACTGGCTCCAGTAGTACCAGATGTCCCCCTTTGCTCCTCGGCGGACGGCATGAGATGTCCTCTGGGTCACTCTGTAGAGGCCGGAGAACCTGGAGTTGAGTCACGTAGGCCTGACGACCTTCAGCCAGACGAACTCCGCTGTGTCGGCCTCCTGCTCCTCGGGTCCCCCTTTTGGCGTCAGCAACCTGTGTGGAGAAATCTGATACCCACCCCTCAAATCTACGCTCAGTGCTTCTGGGCCCTCAGGGGTTTGACCCACCACTGGTAGGCCACTTCAGAATTCTAATACTTGGCCTGTGTCAACAAAATAAACCCCAACATCTTCAGGTGAACTAAATAACATATCTCAATAGCTCTGAATTCCTGACAAGCATCTGTGTTATTATAAATGAAATCCTTGAGATCCCATTTAAAATCTAAATATAATATGAACTGCTAATGTTTCTGGTAATGGAACAAACTAATGTTATGGATTAAAAACAACTAAAATCATGATACTGACAAAGTGAATAATTTCCAGGCGAGACTGCTTCTACCTGTCACTGCTTGGATATTATCAAGCTGAAAAATGAATACAGAAATCCAACATACTGTCATCAAATGTCTTTCTATTATGACTTTAAATTAAATGTACATCCCCATAATGATCTAAACAGTCTATGGCTTTTACTTCTTTACCAGGCTAGTTACAAGATGTTGTCTAAATTAAATTCTATCTCATTACATTACTATGTTTTAACTTAGCTGTAATATGTTCTTTCTACATTTCAAACCTCAGTTACTTTAATACCTGTTGAAATATTACCAAATTGTTTTCATTATCACAGTTCACCTTCTCATTCTCATTCTGGAATTACCTCTCTCAGTAGCCCCTTGGCCACTGATTCTGCATCTGTGTTACCTGTTATAACTCAATCAATATTAGAAACATGTCAACATTAATCAAACATTATCTTATCCCCAGATAGGGAGCAGGTTAAATCTAAAACTGTCAATCAATGGTCAGATTGAACATCTGAGTTGGGGCGGCAGGTTTCTTCCAGTCCCTAAATGAAAATATCCCACACTCCCCCTTTTTACACATGTAAACATGTGTAATAAAATCCTGTATGGGAAGAAAACCTTCAGGTAACCAGTGGTTATAAGAAAATACCAAACATCATTCACAAAAGTACATCCATCACTTTTCACAGTAAACACTCCAGGGAAAATAAGTGTTCATTTCCAGCTGGCAGTCCTAAAAGAAACAGAATCTTTAGATTTAAGTTTGAGTTTTACATTTGCAAACCGCCAACTCCTGTGGGAATTAGAAACGGGTCACATGTGCTTTTTTCCAAATGCGTGGAATTGTAGGAAACCTGTGTTTCCCATGGAGCTCCAAAATAATGTATTATTCCAAAGACATGCTCGGTTAGTTATTGTTTTAGAATCATGCAGTTACACTGATCACATGCAGAAATTCATTCACACCCACACTGTCAGGTTGTAAAGTCAAGTTTGGTCAGCCCCAGAGTCAGTCATTGATAGTGCTTTTCTCAAGTCACACTGTCAGTCAGGGTCAAAGGTCATTTGGTCTCAGTTTCATTGGCCATGTGTCGTGCTCTGCAGAGACTTTAATATTCTACTAGCTGGAGTTGTACTAGTGACATCATTGTGTTGATGTCAACCAATGCAACAAAGTTTTTCTCGTGTTCGCAGCACCATTTTCTTCAGATGTCTAACAAACAAATGATCAATACACTTTATTAATATACCGCCCCTAGGAAACACAATAACAAATGTTCTGACAAATGTTCATGCAAGGCATTCTTAAGTGAACCTGCAGAAAACGGCCTTTTGAATTAATATTCCAAATTAATCAATAATAATAATAATCCATTTTATCAATTTGTTTACCCTTAGAAGTGAACATACCTCATAATGTTACATCAGGATGTTAAACTAAGCTTTGGCCAAATCAATCATTATTACTGTTTCAGATCTAACTGGAGGTTGAACAAACAAAATCTTTTTTTTTTGTTTTGTTTACATCATGTAAACCACTAACATATTTCCCAATTTCAGCATCAGCCTTGTTACTCTCAAATTACATCCTAAATAGGAATATTAGGAATGAAACAAATATTTAATCTTCAGAAATGTTCTTAACAAATAGAGAGTAATGCCACCTCTCTATCTAGTGAATAGCCAACATATTTAAAAAATGTCAGATATACAAAAATAAGCCTAAATACTCTTTTACTATCAAAGTCTAAAGCTAGACCTAAGCTGAACAGTTTTGGTAATGGAAAATGTAATCTAGAAAAAAACAAAACTGGACCTGTGTTCTTGTGTGTTCTTCAAAATACATTAGTAAATACCTTGTGAAGTATTCACAATATAACTAATCCTCTCTAGGATATGAAATCCATTCATCTTTAACCAGATACTATTTCCCTATTTATTTTTAGTTCATGATAATAATGGTATAACGTCCACACGTTTACCCATAGCTAGTCACTATGTCAAGATTATCATGTGTGACATAATAATCAGATGTCTTGTTTGCCAAACAAGGATATTAAACCTTAACCCTTTCAGCATTCCAGACCATCATTAAACAATCAGCCTCCTTTCCTAAACACTAAGCATATCGTTCTACACCACCTTCTGATAAACTCTTGCACAGTTATGCTGTAAAATCATTGCATGATTTCTTCAGAGTCTGAACAGACTGAGACCAGCCTGTCTCAAGATCTTGTCATATTGAGAACAGTCAATGATTCATTGTCCTCTTCAGCTGTAGTCAGTGGCAGGGCCCCCAAAAAGCTAGAACCGGCCCTGGTCAGTGGGCTCCAAGGAAACTCTCTCTGGCATTGTGATGTCCTGAGGGGGAAGGGACCTCTGGATCAATGTGATACAATCAGCAGACACACGTTGTCCTCTGTGCCGCAGAAATCCCCCAAAACTGCAGTACCTCTTCACACCACGGTTGCCTTGACAACGAGGCACAAGCAAACTTTGAAACCCTCCTCTGAGATGTGTTCTTTGCACAGTTCTTCTGTTTGCAATGAGCAACTTTTCACCAACACCCTGATTCAGAGTACAACCCAAAGGTGGCGCACAACTATCCAATGCTGCTGTAATCACAGCAAATCAGCTACTGAGAAAAACTCAATGTAAATCTCTCCCCCAGCGGGTTACAAAATAAAACAGCTGAGTGTCTATATGGTCAGGAATGCTGAAACATGTGAATGTTAAACCCACTAATGGTAACAGTCTTCCTATTCTTCATTACTTCAGTTCTAAGTTAATAGGCAAAACAAAAACTTTTCTTAACCACTATAGATTCATCTTTTATCTTCTTGCTTATTCTATTCTTTTCAAATTGTTTATCTAAGTTGTGTGTTACAAGCATGGTTAGATTTGTAACAGAATACAAAACTAACTGTATCCAGCGCTATATATTTAAAACAAGTAATCTGACTACAGTTCATGAATATATTTTGGAACACTTAAAGGAATTATTACAAAATGTAATCTTCATTATTACTAAAGCTGAAACCTAAATAAATCATCACGGAACATTTTTCTGTCCTTATTACTTAATTGTTTCAATAAAAACTAAAAGCATTGTGAAAACTCCCATTTTTGAGAACATCTCTCAACACTTTTATTCCATCTAAGCACGAATGTTTATGACAAACTCGTCCTATTAATCCCAAACGGTCTTTAATGGTATCAATTGTGAACATTTCTTAATATGAATTGTAAATGCAACGTACGTTCTCTTTAGAACAAAGACAGGATAGTTGCAGCTGAAACTGGTTAATAGCAATGTTCTGTTAACCTAGATAAGCCTGTTGTTCTTATATCTAGTAAATATATTCTTATTTCATGTTACTCACAAAACAATATGACATTTTCCAGAATAGCAGTAACTCTATATAACCTCTCAATATATATATTTCTTCCAATGAGTTCGTTATTTCATGTCTAACAAATGTTCCTCTTTCCATGTCGTATTCTAGATGGAGAAATCCACCTATCATATTTAATTTGAATAAAACCTTAACTTTAATGTACTTCATATTCTCAGTAAATCTCTTTTTACTTTCCCCTAAGGTTACTGTATGTAACATAATTTTCCTTGAAGTATAATTAAGTACAATCCTTAGTTAATGACAAATACTATGAAATTCACAACGCAATGCAACGGTATCAATCAGTTGTCAAAGACTATATTTAAATAACAGCAAATCATTGTTTATTAATTTCAATATATCTACCACTTCAAATCACACCTTGATCTGTTAATTTTCTATGTATTTCAGTCCAACTTCAGATCACTAGAGACAAAAGCAAGCAGACACCCTCCGGGCCGCTGCTGCTCTCGAGAGGAAAAAGGGTGGGGGAAACTCTCACAGACAAATACTGACACCCCCTTCTCTCTCCCCCGCTGTAGCTCTCAGCCTCTCCTTTGGAAAAGGGGGGGCTTCTTTCAACAATTAACACTTCTGCTATCCTCTTATTCAATTTTTTTTTTGCTTGAACCCACTGTCCTCGTAAGCTCTTAACTCACGCTCCTCTCGTTAAACTTTTCCCTTCATTATGACTTCGTATCTATTCATCTGACTTAGGCTGTTTCTGTTACCAGTCAATATTCACAGACTTCATATCTATTGATCTGACTTACTGTCCTTGTTACCAGTAAATATTCACAGACTTCATATCTATTGATCTGACTTACTGTCCTTGTTACCAGTAAATATTCACAGACTCAACCCCCACAGAACAAAGGATTAATGAGGTCCGGTCACTTCAAAATTGCTTTTTGAAGGTTGCGTTACTCTCCTTTGGATTTTACTTATAACTCAACTTCGATTCCTATGAACCTAAGAATTGTTATTCAGATTCGTCTCCTGGATGCCGTCTGAAAACGGTCACTGGACGTCCCCCAACGAGTCTTCAGCCGTCTCCTTTCTGAAAAAAGTACGGGGCCTTTCACCTTCGTCTTACATACCTCGTTGATTCACTTTTATGTTATATAACTTTCCTACCTATCTAAAATAATAAAAGGTTTCACATTGCATATTTCCAGCTTCCTTTACCCATACTGCTATTATTAATACAAAGCAATCAACCACACACATATATTTAAAACAAGTAGATTTCCCTGATCATTTGACATGCTGCTTCCATTTCATATAGAGTAATAAAAGATGTTTAAGCTAATTTCTCCACAATGTTTGTAGCCATTTAGTACCCACACATGAAAGAATAAGAACAGAGGTATAGTTGACCAGTAATCATGTAGCTCTTATATTTACTTCAATGAAAACACACACACACATCTGCTTCAAGCCTGTGTAAACACACCCTTCTTTTACGAGGGAAACATTCCAGCGTCTGGCACTATTCCCAAATATGGTGTCCCCTTCTCACCTCTCTCTCTAAACACAAGGAATTCACCTCAATATATTGGGGGAGGGAAAAGATACTTTGTCCCTTCTAATTCAACACACATGAATATATATAAGGTGACATTAAAAGGAATATACCAGATTGAACTTTCCTGTCATACCACGTTACTTTAATCCTTCAAATAATTCAAATAATCCTTCAATTCCCCCTTTTTGGTCTCGCATTAACGAGACCAACACACATAAGACATTTGAAACAAACTACTGTCATTCTTTGATACTGTGTCTGTCCCCCTTCATTAAACCTTTGAGAACAGAAAACAACCTCCAATGACAGTGAAGAAACTATCAGAGTGAGAGCCTGAGTGCCAGAAAGCAGCATCCTTGCGTGTTGTTGAATCATCAGGGCCCCCCCCCCCCTCAGCGGAATACGCCAACAAGGGCAGCTGATAGGGAGGGGGAGATGCGGCCTTTCCTTCAAAGGTGGAACTGATGAATCTGATCAGAGAGAAGTAGACTCCTCTGCTGCCTCGAGAAGTCCCCCAGCCCGCTGACGCCTCCTTCCAAGTCGTCTGCTGTAGGGATGTCCGCGAGGTCCTTCTCCTCCAGTCCGCTGATGCCTGCTTCCAAGTCGTCTGCTGTAGGGATGTCCGCGAGGTCCTTCCTGATGTCCTCCAAGGTCCTAGCCGGAGTGTTCCTCGCCGCACACTGGCTCCAGTAGTACCAGATGTCCCCCTTTGCTCCTCGGCGGACGGCATGAGATGTCCTCTGGGTCACTCTGTAGAGGCCGGAGAACCTGGAGTTGAGTCACGTAGGCCTGACGACCTTCAGCCAGACGAACTCCGCTGTGTCGGCCTCCTGCTCCTCGGGTCCCCCTTTTGGCGTCAGCAACCTGTGTGGAGAAATCTGATACCCACCCCTCAAATCTACGCTCAGTGCTTCTGGGCCCTCAGGGGTTTGACCCACCACTGGTAGGCCACTTCAGAATTCTAATACTTGGCCTGTGTCAACAAAATAAACCCCAACATCTTCAGGTGAACTAAATAACATATCTCAATAGCTCTGAATTCCTGACAAGCATCTGTGTTATTATAAATGAAATCCTTGAGATCCCATTTAAAATCTAAATATAATATGAACTGCTAATGTTTCTGGTAATGGAACAAACTAATGTTATGGATTAAAAACAACTAAAATCATGATACTGACAAAGTGAATAATTTCCAGGCGAGACTGCTTCTACCTGTCACTGCTTGGATATTATCAAGCTGAAAAATGAATACAGAAATCCAACATACTGTCATCAAATGTCTTTCTATTATGACTTTAAATTAAATGTACATCCCCATAATGATCTAAACAGTCTATGGCTTTTACTTCTTTACCAGGCTAGTTACAAGATGTTGTCTAAATTAAATTCTATCTCATTACATTACTATGTTTTAACTTAGCTGTAATATGTTCTTTCTACATTTCAAACCTCAGTTACTTTAATACCTGTTGAAATATTACCAAATTGTTTTCATTATCACAGTTCACCTTCTCATTCTCATTCTGGAATTACCTCTCTCAGTAGCCCCTTGGCCACTGATTCTGCATCTGTGTTACCTGTTATAACTCAATCAATATTAGAAACATGTCAACATTAATCAAACATTATCTTATCCCCAGATAGGGAGCAGGTTAAATCTAAAACTGTCAATCAATGGTCAGATTGAACATCTGAGTTGGGGCGGCAGGTTTCTTCCAGTCCCTAAATGAAAATATCCCACACTCCCCCTTTTTACACATGTAAACATGTGTAATAAAATCCTGTATGGGAAGAAAACCTTCAGGTAACCAGTGGTTATAAGAAAATACCAAACATCATTCACAAAAGTACATCCATCACTTTTCACAGTAAACACTCCAGGGAAAATAAGTGTTCATTTCCAGCTGGCAGTCCTAAAAGAAACAGAATCTTTAGATTTAAGTTTGAGTTTTACATTTGCAAACCGCCAACTCCTGTGGGAATTAGAAACGGGTCACATGTGCTTTTTTCCAAATGCGTGGAATTGTAGGAAACCTGTGTTTCCCATGGAGCTCCAAAATAATGTATTATTCCAAAGACATGCTCGGTTAGTTATTGTTTTAGAATCATGCAGTTACACTGATCACATGCAGAAATTCATTCACACCCACACTGTCAGGTTGTAAAGTCAAGTTTGGTCAGCCCCAGAGTCAGTCATTGATAGTGCTTTTCTCAAGTCACACTGTCAGTCAGGGTCAAAGGTCATTTGGTCTCAGTTTCATTGGCCATGTGTCGTGCTCTGCAGAGACTTTAATATTCTACTAGCTGGAGTTGTACTAGTGACATCATTGTGTTGATGTCAACCAATGCAACAAAGTTTTTCTCGTGTTCGCAGCACCATTTTCTTCAGATGTCTAACAAACAAATGATCAATACACTTTATTAATATACCGCCCCTAGGAAACACAATAACAAATGTTCTGACAAATGTTCATGCAAGGCATTCTTAAGTGAACCTGCAGAAAACGGCCTTTTGAATTAATATTCCAAATTAATCAATAATAATAATAATCCATTTTATCAATTTGTTTACCCTTAGAAGTGAACATACCTCATAATGTTACATCAGGATGTTAAACTAAGCTTTGGCCAAATCAATCATTATTACTGTTTCAGATCTAACTGGAGGTTGAACAAACAAAATCTTTTTTTTTTGTTTTGTTTACATCATGTAAACCACTAACATATTTCCCAATTTCAGCATCAGCCTTGTTACTCTCAAATTACATCCTAAATAGGAATATTAGGAATGAAACAAATATTTAATCTTCAGAAATGTTCTTAACAAATAGAGAGTAATGCCACCTCTCTATCTAGTGAATAGCCAACATATTTAAAAAATGTCAGATATACAAAAATAAGCCTAAATACTCTTTTACTATCAAAGTCTAAAGCTAGACCTAAGCTGAACAGTTTTGGTAATGGAAAATGTAATCTAGAAAAAAACAAAACTGGACCTGTGTTCTTGTGTGTTCTTCAAAATACATTAGTAAATACCTTGTGAAGTATTCACAATATAACTAATCCTCTCTAGGATATGAAATCCATTCATCTTTAACCAGATACTATTTCCCTATTTATTTTTAGTTCATGATAATAATGGTATAACGTCCACACGTTTACCCATAGCTAGTCACTATGTCAAGATTATCATGTGTGACATAATAATCAGATGTCTTGTTTGCCAAACAAGGATATTAAACCTTAACCCTTTCAGCATTCCAGACCATCATTAAACAATCAGCCTCCTTTCCTAAACACTAAGCATATCGTTCTACACCACCTTCTGATAAACTCTTGCACAGTTATGCTGTAAAATCATTGCATGATTTCTTCAGAGTCTGAACAGACTGAGACCAGCCTGTCTCAAGATCTTGTCATATTGAGAACAGTCAATGATTCATTGTCCTCTTCAGCTGTAGTCAGTGGCAGGGCCCCCAAAAAGCTAGAACCGGCCCTGGTCAGTGGGCTCCAAGGAAACTCTCTCTGGCATTGTGATGTCCTGAGGGGGAAGGGACCTCTGGATCAATGTGATACAATCAGCAGACACACGTTGTCCTCTGTGCCGCAGAAATCCCCCAAAACTGCAGTACCTCTTCACACCACGGTTGCCTTGACAACGAGGCACAAGCAAACTTTGAAACCCTCCTCTGAGATGTGTTCTTTGCACAGTTCTTCTGTTTGCAATGAGCAACTTTTCACCAACACCCTGATTCAGAGTACAACCCAAAGGTGGCGCACAACTATCCAATGCTGCTGTAATCACAGCAAATCAGCTACTGAGAAAAACTCAATGTAAATCTCTCCCCCAGCGGGTTACAAAATAAAACAGCTGAGTGTCTATATGGTCAGGAATGCTGAAACATGTGAATGTTAAACCCACTAATGGTAACAGTCTTCCTATTCTTCATTACTTCAGTTCTAAGTTAATAGGCAAAACAAAAACTTTTCTTAACCACTATAGATTCATCTTTTATCTTCTTGCTTATTCTATTCTTTTCAAATTGTTTATCTAAGTTGTGTGTTACAAGCATGGTTAGATTTGTAACAGAATACAAAACTAACTGTATCCAGCGCTATATATTTAAAACAAGTAATCTGACTACAGTTCATGAATATATTTTGGAACACTTAAAGGAATTATTACAAAATGTAATCTTCATTATTACTAAAGCTGAAACCTAAATAAATCATCACGGAACATTTTTCTGTCCTTATTACTTAATTGTTTCAATAAAAACTAAAAGCATTGTGAAAACTCCCATTTTTGAGAACATCTCTCAACACTTTTATTCCATCTAAGCACGAATGTTTATGACAAACTCGTCCTATTAATCCCAAACGGTCTTTAATGGTATCAATTGTGAACATTTCTTAATATGAATTGTAAATGCAACGTACGTTCTCTTTAGAACAAAGACAGGATAGTTGCAGCTGAAACTGGTTAATAGCAATGTTCTGTTAACCTAGATAAGCCTGTTGTTCTTATATCTAGTAAATATATTCTTATTTCATGTTACTCACAAAACAATATGACATTTTCCAGAATAGCAGTAACTCTATATAACCTCTCAATATATATATTTCTTCCAATGAGTTCGTTATTTCATGTCTAACAAATGTTCCTCTTTCCATGTCGTATTCTAGATGGAGAAATCCACCTATCATATTTAATTTGAATAAAACCTTAACTTTAATGTACTTCATATTCTCAGTAAATCTCTTTTTACTTTCCCCTAAGGTTACTGTATGTAACATAATTTTCCTTGAAGTATAATTAAGTACAATCCTTAGTTAATGACAAATACTATGAAATTCACAACGCAATGCAACGGTATCAATCAGTTGTCAAAGACTATATTTAAATAACAGCAAATCATTGTTTATTAATTTCAATATATCTACCACTTCAAATCACACCTTGATCTGTTAATTTTCTATGTATTTCAGTCCAACTTCAGATCACTAGAGACAAAAGCAAGCAGACACCCTCCGGGCCGCTGCTGCTCTCGAGAGGAAAAAGGGTGGGGGAAACTCTCACAGACAAATACTGACACCCCCTTCTCTCTCCCCCGCTGTAGCTCTCAGCCTCTCCTTTGGAAAAGGGGGGGCTTCTTTCAACAATTAACACTTCTGCTATCCTCTTATTCAATTTTTTTTTTGCTTGAACCCACTGTCCTCGTAAGCTCTTAACTCACGCTCCTCTCGTTAAACTTTTCCCTTCATTATGACTTCGTATCTATTCATCTGACTTAGGCTGTTTCTGTTACCAGTCAATATTCACAGACTTCATATCTATTGATCTGACTTACTGTCCTTGTTACCAGTAAATATTCACAGACTTCATATCTATTGATCTGACTTACTGTCCTTGTTACCAGTAAATATTCACAGACTCAACCCCCACAGAACAAAGGATTAATGAGGTCCGGTCACTTCAAAATTGCTTTTTGAAGGTTGCGTTACTCTCCTTTGGATTTTACTTATAACTCAACTTCGATTCCTATGAACCTAAGAATTGTTATTCAGATTCGTCTCCTGGATGCCGTCTGAAAACGGTCACTGGACGTCCCCCAACGAGTCTTCAGCCGTCTCCTTTCTGAAAAAAGTACGGGGCCTTTCACCTTCGTCTTACATACCTCGTTGATTCACTTTTATGTTATATAACTTTCCTACCTATCTAAAATATGTATTTGTATATTCCACCGCAACAACTATGACACCGGAATATGTCTCTGACAACTCTAAAATTTAGTTTAGCCAATTACAGACCTTCGATAGAAACAGGCTTGTCTGCTCACCTTTCAATTGAAGGATCCTCGTTTTAGTTGTCAGAGATTATTCCAGGCCTCTTCTCCGGACCATTCGTCCGCTTGCCGCTGGTGGTCTCTTCCCCGAAAACACCCCACTCAGACACGTCGGGTCACCACTTGTTGGAGATTTGAAGGATGTTGCAAACCAACCTCGTCTCCGCGTGTCGTTTGACAAGCTAGGTGAATTCGGGAAAAGGGAGGGATTAAGAAACACCAGAATACAAGTTAAACAATAATCCGGCTTTAATGATATACAGTAACGATACAAAATACAAATACAAAGAAATCACGAAGCACTCTGCAGAGTACTCCGGGCTCAGGTTCTACCACGTGTGTGAGACAGGTCTCAGGAACGGCTGGTGAAAAACAAGAGCGCGAACCAAAGGAAAACACAGTCTTTCATACTAAAACACAGGAGGAGGAGGTGTACGTGCTTTCCCCCAGAGGTCATCTTATTGGCAGAGACGAACACATGGCCTGTCGCACCCAATCAGTGCGACACAGCAGAAGAAACCCGGAAACAAAAAGTCTCATTCAGTTTGACGAAGACCAGACACCTTTTGGTGTCTGGTACGAACCTGCTCTAAACAACAAGTTTCCTTATCTTATTTCACATCTTGCAGCCAGCACACACACATCCCCTTTATGGCCCTTGGTCCCTGAGTCCATCTTCCCCCCTCAGGCTACCACACACAAGTTAAAAGTATGTTTTAAGATATAGTTGTTATAGTTGGCTAAATATACGTAATACATGTTAATTACTTTCATATCAATAACAACGAGGAACACATTACCTATGCTCTTAAGCAGTAAAAAGTACCGCACACTCATTTAGCCTGCAGCTCTTTCAGACACTTGAGCTATTGTTCTTTAAGAATATTCCCTGCAGAATCTTTATTTCAAATAAAAGGTTTCACATTGCATATTTCCAGCTTCCTTTACCCATACTGCTATTATTAATACAAAGCAATCAACCACACACATATATTTAAAACAAGTAGATTTCCCTGATCATTTGACATGCTGCTTCCATTTCATATAGAGTAATAAAAGATGTTTAAGCTAATTTCTCCACAATGTTTGTAGCCATTTAGTACCCACACATGAAAGAATAAGAACAGAGGTATAGTTGACCAGTAATCATGTAGCTCTTATATTTACTTCAATGAAAACACACACACACATCTGCTTCAAGCCTGTGTAAACACACCCTTCTTTTACGAGGGAAACATTCCAGCGTCTGGCACTATTCCCAAATATGGTGTCCCCTTCTCACCTCTCTCTCTAAACACAAGGAATTCACCTCAATATATTGGGGGAGGGAAAAGATACTTTGTCCCTTCTAATTCAACACACATGAATATATATAAGGTGACATTAAAAGGAATATACCAGATTGAACTTTCCTGTCATACCACGTTACTTTAATCCTTCAAATAATTCAAATAATCCTTCAGGCTCCACTACACTAAAAAAGAAAAAGACAAGGCACAGTGTAATACCTGTTAATAGCTTGCCACAGGCATAGTTCAGTTAAAATAAAGCGCAGCTATTGTGCAATACATTTGTATAGCATATATTTTTTATTTGTAAAAATGTCAGTTAAAGCTTAAAAGAATAAAGATATTTTTGTTATCTAAACGTTTGACCTCTTTCTTTTACAATTTTGGAATCGAAACGGGGAATCAAAAAGAACAAGAATCGATAAGCAGAACCGGAATCGGAATCGATACATTTCAAACGATACCCATCCCTAGTTATTTATACAAAATACATACAGTGGGACTAAAAAGTATTTAGTCAGCCACCAATTGTGCAAGTTCTCCCACTTAAAAAGATGAGAGAGGCCTGTAATTTTCATCCTAGGTATACCTCAACTATGAGAGACAAAATGAAAAGAAAAATCCAGAAAATCACATTGTCTGATTTTTAAATAATTTATTTGCAAATTATGGTGGAAAATAAGTATTTGGTCACCTACAAACTTCTTCTTTAAGAGCCTCCTCTGTCCTCCACTTGTAAACTGTATTAATGGCACCTGTTTGAACTCGTTATCAGTAAAAGACACCTGTCCACAATCTCAAACAGTCACACTCCAAACTCCACTATGGCCAAGACCCAGGCGCGCCGGATTCATTTTAGAAGTGGGGGGGCCAAAAAAAGTGAGTTTATGGCCCAATCCCAAACCACGCATTACACCCTACCCCTACACACTCTCCCTCCGGCGTGACGGAGAGAACTCCGTGGAGTGACACATGAGGCTCCCTCCTGTCAGATGGAGGGAGTAAATACAGCGGCAAGCTTTGGGACAAACTCCCCTCTCTCCGCCAGAAACAGGAAATACCGTAATATGTAAGCCTAACAACGGTTTCAAATCAGCATCTCTTTGAAAAAAATGTAAATGAATAACTAAGATAAAACTCCAAACATCTTTAATTGTGTTTCAGTTTTAAACCTGATGTTTATAAGCTTCTTAGTTTTTGCAACAGTCTGTAAATATACACAACTTTATAATAAAATACACACATTTACCCAAGGGTGTAACTTTGGTTTGAGAAGTGGGGGGGACACAAAACAGGGTGTCCTCCGCAATGAAACATTGTTCTCGATTTAATTCCATTTCCTGTCTTTCTACACATATGTATTAGGGACTATGGTGTTAACTAATCCAAGAAAAATGTGTAGTGTATATAATGAGTGTGCAAACTTATCTATCCATGAACCTGTTTTATTTGTGATGACCTCACATCCTATAGGGGGTCCGGGGGCATGCACCCCCGGTAAGATTTTTTCCGTTAAATTGAAGTTAAATGCATCAATCTGGTGCACAAATTAAGAGATTTATGAATACAGCTCTCAACACTCATATGAATCAGACCTGTATATATTTCAATGCTCCAAAAACCATTAAAATATTCTCACAACCAATAACACATCATTGATCATACTCCTCTCTCCTATCTTTATCTTACCTAGTCTGCATTCTTTCTTTTTATTAATGCATATTTTACTAATCACTCCCCTTTCAAACTGTGTTTTTAATTCTTTACTGACATTGGAATAATTTTTTTACTTATTTTGAACAACTATATTAAATAGATGGACATATTTGTTTTGACCAAACCGTTTGAGACCCACTGAGATAACTTAGACTAAAGTTTACAATATAATCACTCAGCGAGTCCTTTACCTCCCTGAGCTGATGTTACCTCAGCCTCTCAGCAGTAGCGTGGCGTGGGGAAAAAATTAGGGGAAGCCAATAATACTTCCTTTCTTTTGGGGTGGGGGGGGGGGGGGGGGGTGTGGTGGTCAATGTAATAACGTAACCAGATGAGTGATTACAGCGCCCGGTATCATTTTACACACATTTGTATCATACAGATGCAGGACTTACACACGCCTGTTATCTGACCGACAGGTCCGCACGCACTCTCCAGCCGAAACTCTAATAAGCATTCATTCACAAACTAAATCAGGAGACCTTTAACGTTTTACGTCCGGTTCGCTCCTTTGTTCCACGCTGTACGCAGCTGCAGTTTGGGCATCGGCCTGTCATCAGATTGTATTTGTTGTTGCTGCTGCAGCGGAAGTTTAGTACAATTATTTTTGATTAAATACTCAAAATCTCCACCCTCCATAATTGCACTTGCTTCAGTTGCTTGCTACTTTCTAACGGAGGTGAGAGTGGTGCAGTGACGCTATCTATCTTCTATCGATTAGATTTATGATTCGAAAATTATAAAAGTAGGGTAGACATGTGGATATTATCCGACTGAACAAAATGTGCATTTATCTAACAGGTTCGTTTTCCACTGACCTTTTTTCGAGCTATTTTCCAAAACCCTGTGGAGAAATCCCATTGCTATTTTGTCGAGGTAAACCGAGGACTTTAAGAGGACTCTCCCTCTCCTTATTGTTGAAACAGCTTCTAATCTCCGTTAGCTCCGAGCTAGCACCAGATGCTAACAACAACCCCCGTAACTCTCTCTGTCTCTCTCTGTCTCTCTCTCTCACACAAAATGCGCTCCTGCCACACACACACAGACGCTCCTCCATGACCACTTTTACTTGCGTAAAAAAAAAAAATTTGAAAAGTGGGGGGGACACAAACTGGATTTTGAAAAGTGGGGGGGACATGTCCCCCCTGTCCCCAGTGGAAATTAGGCCCATGCGATTTACCTTTTTCTAGACTAAACACATGATCCTAAGTTAAAAAAATATGAGGTTATCATGAGCTTGTTAACATCGCAATTTATCACTATCGTTTAGTGGTTTTGCAAATAATTAACCACTCTCTGCTTTTGTACCATTCTGCGTTGAAGTACCTTCTCTTTACCCAAATAATCTAGGGTTTCCTTTTTTCCGATAGTTAGCTGTACAGCTTTACCCGTCTCAATGTCCCGACAACAAACCTCCATGCAGTCGGAACCAGCCTGTTTCGGTTCAACAACGGCGGCTGTGGGGGCGGCGGTGGTCTTGACAGTTTCTGCAGCCGCAGAGCTGCTGCTTTTGGGTTAATCTGGCTTCGCTGTTTGAAGAAGGTCCAGGCTCCGGAGATGTGGATGTCAGGGATGTGACCTTCCAGTTGTTAAATTTAAGTTTAGATTGACTGTATTTAGTTTTCTTCTTCGTTGGTTCTTCTGACATGTTTGCAAGTGTGGGATATATATTCTTTCTATCTAGGTTAACGGCTGACACACAGAACAATGCAACAAATAAAGTAAACAACGTAACAAATAAACAAATCTAACGGTACGTCTACACTACAGGCATCAAAATGCTTTCAACGCTTCGCCCATTCACTTGAATGGGGTGACGTAGAAGATTTTTAATCTTCGCCGAACTGCATTGTGGGGAGCATGGCATGGCTTTGCAAGCATCACGAGCATCTATCGGCATCAAAAGTTGAACAATGTTCAACTTTTGAGGCTCGATGCTTGGCATCAGCCAATCAAATCCCGTTTATGCAAATCCCGCCAGTGCAAGCGCAGCCAATCAAACCGCGTGCAAGCTGGGAGAGCCAGACCGCAGTTCATTTCCTCATATTCCAAACGAGATATTACGGTAGCAAATCACCCGGTTCTTTACGACCGGAAATATTTACCGGGATACAAACCGGAGGAACCAGGCATGGAGGGAAGTGGCAGAGACAGTGGGTGAAACTGATAGTTTTTTCGCCTGTTTGGAGAGTTTATATCCAGTTTACTTCGTTTTAACATTGCTATTGCTTTGTATGTCGGGGGCGGGAGATTCATGTGATTGGTTGTTCGCAAAAAATCGCCAAGCTTCCGACACCCCCAGCTTCAAGATTTTTTCATGCCTGTAGTGTAGACGGGCCGTAAGCCTTTTTATTGGTTGTAATTTACATGGATACATTGTAATGGTGTGACAATGTCCTATTTGATTGGGTTAAAATGTACATATTCTTCCTGTTATGTCTGCCTGCTTTATTTTACCTAATGCAAAGTGACCTGCTCCATCAAAATCAGTCGCATTGACCCGAAGACACATTTTGATTCCTAGCTTTCTAATGATATCAGGATTGTTTTTGTAGGCTACTCCAAATATTAAGCAAAATATGTCACATTATATAATGACTATTACAGAGTCATCATTTTGAGAAAAAGGCCTTTAAAGTTTTCTCCTCTCTGGAATCCATCGATCTGATTGATTATTAGCGGAGCAAATTATCAAAATCCTACGGAGGGAAGATATTTTTGTTTGGATTACTGCACTCACGGGAAACACCGGCTGTTGTTATGCCTGTTGTGACGTTAAATTACTCCGTTCTCCGCTTGTTATGCCGTTACAAGCTTTAAACCTGTATTTATCATCTGAATATGCAGAAACAAGTTTAATATTCTGAAAGCCAAGACTTTGTTTATTTGAAATCAGATGAAAACAAACTGTAACGGACCCTGCCGTGTTATTTATGATTACTATACGCCTTACATTCATAATTTCAGCGGAGGGAGGGGGGCGGCACTGCGGAAGAGCAGAGTGGCCAGTGAGAGGCGAGCTGTGGTCTTCCCTTTACAAGCTTAAAAAATGCGTGTAGCTAATGAGATTGAATATATATAATAATAAAAAATCACAAAATATACACAGCTAGATCATATCGCGTTTTAGATGCGACTTTAGAGTAGAGGGGAATTATTGAAACGGGATTTGTAGTGTTCCGCGCCGCGTGTATATATGTGTGTGTTTGTGTATTTTTGGGTTTGTGTGCATTGTGTTTGTTTCCCGGGGAAAACACTCACGAGAAACACCGGCTGTTGTTATGCCTGCAGTGACGTTAAATTACTCCGTTCTCCGCTTGTAATTATGCCGTTACAAGCTTCAAATTTGTAGGCCTATTTATCATCTGAATTTGCCAAAACAAGTTTAATATTATGAAAGCCAAGAATTTGCTTATTTGAAATCAGATCAAAACAAACTGTAACGGACCCTGCCGTGTTATCTATGATTACTATACACCTTACATTCATAATTTCAGCGGGAGGGAGGGGGAGCGGCACTGAGGAACAGCAGAGTGGCGAGTGAGAGCTGTCATCTTCCCTTTACAAGCTTCAAACATGCCTGTAGCTAGTGAGATTGAATAATAACAATAAAAAATAACAAAATATACACAGCTAGATCAGATCACGTTTTAGATGCGACTTTAGATTAGAGAGGAATTATTGAAAAGGGATTTGTACAGTTTTCCGCGGCATCTGCTGCTGCGAAAATGTGGGGCAGGGCTGAAAAGTTGGGGGGCCCCCTGCCCCCCCCCTGCTTCCGCCGCCCTTGCCAAGACAAAAGAGCTGTCGAAGGACACCAGAAACAAAATTGTAGACCTGCACTATGCTGGAAAGACTGAATCTGCAATAGGTAAGAAGCTTGGTGGGAAGAAATCAACTGTGGGAGCAATTATTAGAAAATGGAAGACATACAAGACCACTGATAATCTCCCTCGATCTGGGGCTCCACCCAAGATGACATTGACCTGCAGAGAGCTGGGACCAAAGTAACAAAGGCTACCATCAGTAACACACTACGCCGCCAGGGACTCAAATCCTGCAGTGCCAGACGTGTCCCCCTGCTTAAGCCAGTACATGTCCAGGCCCGTCTGAAGTTTGCTAGAGAGCATTTAGATGATCCAGAAGAGGATTGGGAGAATGTCATATGGTCAGATGAAACCAAAATAGAACTTTTTGGTAAAAACTTAACTAGACGTGTTTGGAGGAGAAACAATGCCTAGTTGCATCCAAATAACACCATACCTACTGTGAAACATGGGGGTGGAAACTTCATGCTGTGGGGCTGTTTTTCTGCAAAGGGACCAGGACGACTGATCCGTGTAAAGGAAAGAATGAATGGGGCCATGTATCGTGAGATTTTGAGTGACAACCTCCTTCCATCAGCAAGGGCATTGAAGATGAAACGTGGCTGGGTCTTTCAGCATGACAATGATCCCAAACACACCGCCCGGGCAACGAGGGAGTGGCTTTGTAAGAAGCATTTCAAGGTCCTGGAGTGGCCTAGCCAGTCTCCAGATCTCAACCCCATAGAAAATCTTTGGAGGGAGTTGAAAGTCCGTGTTGCCCAGCGACAGCCCCAAAACATCACTGCTCTAGAGGAGATCTGCATGGAGGAATGGGCCAAAATACCAGCAACAGTGTGTGAAAACGGTTGTGAAGACTTACAGAAAACGTTTGACCTCTGTCATTCATTGCCAACAAAGGGTATATAACAAAGTATTGAGATGAACTTTTGTTATTGACCAAATACTTATTTTCCACCTTCATTTGCAAATAAATTATTTAAAAATCAGACAATGTGATTTTCTGGATTTTTTTTTCTCATTTTGTCTCTTATAGTTTAGGTATACCTAGGATGAAAATTACAGGCCTCTCTCATCTTTTTAAGTGGAAGAACTTGCACCATCGGTGGCTGACTAAATACTTTTTTCCCCACTGTATTTGTGTAAGAGTGAAAATGTATGTATGTATAAGGAGAATGTATGTACAGATGTAGCACTTCATTTCAGACTCCAGCTTACAGCTTCCTGCCTACGACCTGCCAAAGACCAGTATAGAGGAATGTTAAGCCCTCCCACTATTTTCCAAGAGGGCGTTGCCAGATTTTCAATTTCAGGTTTTAACCAGGAGATGGCGCTTCATTCACAAATACAGAAAGACAAGTTTCATGGACTTTCAGTTGTGTTTTGAAGAGCATTTGAACACATCAATATTTTAGATCAACTAAATTATATCTAATCTTGTAATTCAATAATATATAGTCTTTATATATTAAATAATCATAATTATAATGTAAATGTTTACATTACACTTCTTTATTTGTTATGCTCATACTTTTACCTTTACAATCGTTTGATTTAATATGCAGTATATTTTTTGTATATTTTTGTGTTTGCTTCCTCCTGCTCCCTTTCAGACACATACTGTATGATTTATTATTATGATTATTAGTATGAAGATATTATTAAGATAAGATAAGATGTTACTTTAATGATTGAACCTTTTAGTTTAGAATGTGCTGTCCCACGGTAATTCAGCAGGCTCACAGGTCACATTCCGACCATTATTTAAAACAATGGGTGCTTTCACACCGTCTACAGTTTGATTCGTATAGAGGGAGCTCTGTCAGTTTTCGAATTACCCATTTGCTTTCGGGGAGCCCTATTTTTCAGAGCACATCCTGCTACTAAATATGTCACACGCACGCTCTGTTGACTGGCGCAGCAGCGCGGATGCGATCAATTTGCTATAAAAACACTCTTCTACTAATATAGACGGTGTCACTATGCCGGCGGATGTGGCCGTTGTTGAAGCCTCTTCAGGCTCCGCATCGGCAGGCCTCTCCCTCGGTGTGGAGCTGTCAAACTCGACCCTAACCCCGCTTACAGCCGGCCAACTAAAAGTTGTTTTCGGTTCACGTTGTCATTTTTAGACTCCTTCGCTTCTTTGCTTGTGAATCCAAAAGCTGTGACGCTTGGCTGTTTTCGTTTTGCCATATTTTTTATTACAAAGCCAGAGTTAAAAAAATATCAATATGAACATTTAAAATACCACGCCGGCATCACCGCCATAACCATAGCAACGTAAGTAAGAATGCAGTGCCGCCACGTACAGATGGCAACACCCAGACATATTCACAAATATAAAACAAATATTCAGAAACTGTAATGAACAATAACTATTATTTATTTCAAGAACTGTTATTTACAGAAAATCAACATTTCTAATCTGTGTGACACAAATATGCACGATTGTTTTGGGCTCCCCCTATTTATCTCAAAGTCAGCCTTCAGGGGAGCTCCCTCCCTCTTCGGGGGAGCCAAGCTCCCCCTAGCTCCCCCCCATTTCGAACAGTGTCTGTGGCTGAATGGCCAGCGATTAGGTGCAGCACATTTATCATAGGTGATCAGAGGTAACTGCCTGCCGTCAGATTTCATTTAAAAAACAGATCTGATTTTAAGACTATTTCTGCGCTCATAAAGAATGATAAGAATAAGAATAATGCGTATTGAACTGGTTTCATTAATTAGTGAGTTTATTTAACACTAGAACCGCCAATCGGGTCAATTTGTGTGATGTGTGTTGTGTGTGTGCAAATAAACTTTTTTTCAATAAAATATTAAAGTCTCCCAGTCTGTGACTTTTCCTGAAAGTCTGTTATGTAGCACCCTATGTTGTTAAAAATTGCATTCTAATAGCGGGATTTGACAGGTTTAGGTAGGCCTATACAAAAACCTCTGGCGGTTCTAGTGTTAAGGTAATTAGGTACAGTAGAAGCCCTTTTTTATCAGTAACGAATTTAGCAGTTGAACATAAAATCAACTAACTGAGGGTCACTTGCAATGACAGTGTTGTGTCAAACTGTAAGCTTGTCACTAGTGCTGTGTACCTGGACTCACATTCAGGTTCAGGTCCGGACTCAAGTCCAGAGGTTCAGGTTCAGGTCCGGACTTATAAGTCCGGACTTGTGTCAAGTTGTGTGAGTAACTAAAGTGAACTTATTGTGAGCTAATTATCAATTGAAAATAAACTCATAATCAACTCAAATTCAAACTCGTCAGGTTTATTGTGCCCCCTTCCAACTTGTGTCTACACCATGTCTTTTCTAGAACTCTACATGTGTTACTAACTACACAAAACAACTACATACATAGTGATGTACATACAAGACTCAATATGCAAGAGTACAAGTCTATGTGTTCTTGTTCAAGAACAACAGCATATTGACATTGTCTGGGTGAAGTGTTGCTCTTTCGGCAGACACTATATCACCATACATAAAAAGGAGTTAGCTTAGCAACACTACCAAATATGGCAACCAGCATCCCACGCTGTCAGTGTCCACTATGTCTAAGCCAGTTTCCCTTGACGTCACACAGATCTCGCGAGCAGTTGCGATATTTTGCGAGACTTCGTGAGCTCAGTAATGGCCGCCATATCAGAAGCCAAAACAATGTTTTTCGTCTTTTCTCAGCGCAAATTTCTCGATCTATGGAAGGTTTTAGATGGTTTAGAACACAAAGGAGAATATACGTAAGTACCGGTTCCTGACGTTCCGGTTTTAACCGGACTTGAACCGAAACTTTTTACAAGTCCAGTACCGGTTCGGCGTACCGGTACGCAGCACTACTTGTCACTCAGAGTAACCTACAGTTAATTTAGCTGCTGGAGAAGAAAGATCAAGGGGGGAGGGGGGGAGAGAGCTGTGGTTGATCGGCCATTAGTTGTGTAAATACACAGCTGAGAGCTGCCGTTTCATTCAGACTGTTTAAAAAACGGTAACAACAGACTATTTTTCTGAGCGGATGTATGTCAATTTAAATCAATACATACAACAATTTTTTAAATCAATACATACAACTATTTTTTAAATCAATAAAAACATTTTCTAAATCCATAAAAGCATTTAAATTAATATTGGGAGTCCTGTCGTTACTTTGTTGAGAACGTGGCCGTGTAATAAGTGGGATAATTTTCAGCGACTTGTTCCTTATGGGGAAAAAAACACCCATCATGTGTGTGTAGAGGTATGTGTGGTTAAAACACTTTCATGAAGTGAAGGAGGATTTCCTTCTATAAAACAGCTGTGGGCAGCAGTGAGTGTCACGGACATGAATTCATAGATCAAGGCAGACTGGTGCACACACTCTCCTGTCCTGCCAGGCGACACGCCCGTTCTAAGCCGTATCCCTCACTCCTCACATCCCAAGCATCCCCAAAAAGTGTATTATGTTGTTACATCTCAGATGTTATGTTTCAGTTGTGCTCTGTCTATGTTGAGTGATGCAAACTTGTCACCTTTCGGCGAAATTCGCCGTTTTGAATCCAAAATAAGTCGTTTGTTTGATTCATGTAGATCTGCAATAAAATATTTTTGGGGTCTGGGACCCGGAGTAATCTGCGGCCGTGAGCTGTTATGTGCCATCATGACACGCATGGTGTTCTTTTTTTATATATTATAATGAAGTACGAGCTGTGTGCTCGAGTCTTCCTGCCCGTCGGCTCTGCTCATGGATGTATAATAAGGCTCTGCTGCTCCGAGATGATGGTCTAGCTTCAGCAGCTACATTACCTACGGGTGCGTTCGTTAATATTAACTGTGCGTCCGGAGTCACTGTGGCACAGACTGGACCGCTGGTGAACAGCTGTTAGAACGGGCCGTTCAGGTGTTCAGAGCAGAGCTCCCTGTCGGAGCGGCAGAGCGTGATGTGAACTGAAAAGTTTTTCTGTGGCAATATTATTTAAGGGACCGTTGAGCTAGCTAGCTAGCATACATTGTCACTATCTGCTAACGTTAGCTTTAGCCTTCTATTTCTAATAGTTTTTTTCATAGGCTATAAACAGAGGTGGTATAAGTATATATATATTGTACTTGAGTAAAAGTAGAAGTACTCAGGTCTTGTACTTGAGTAAAAGTAGAAGTACTCAGATCTTGTACTTGAGTAAAAGTAGAAGTACTCAAATCTTGTACTTGAGTAAAAGTAGAAGCACTCAGGTCTTGTACTTGAGTAAAAGTAGAAGTACTCAAATCTTGTACTTGAGTAAAAGTAATAGTCCCAGAGTGTAGGAATACTCTGTTACAGTAAAAGTCCTGCATTCAAAATGTTCCTCAAGTAAAAGTAGAAAAGTATTATCATCAAAATATAGTGAAAGTAGCGACAGTAAAAGTAGTCATTGTGCAGATTGGTCCATTTCAGAATAATAGATATGATATGTTTTATAATGAGTGATCATGAAAGTGTTCTCAAAGCTGCTAAAGGTGCAGCTAGTTTGAATGAATTTGTATACTGCAGGGTAGCTTTTGGATTTACTCCAGGTGGAACTAAAGTCGCAATTAACACTTGATTATATTTCACATCATTCATCCACATCTGTAAAGTAACTAAAGGTATTACATACATGGAGTGGAGGAAAAGTATAGCATGTACCTCTGAACTGTAGTGGAATAGAAGAACAAAGTAGCAAAACATTGAAATACTTAAATAAAGTACAAGTATCTCAAAATTGTGCCCAAGTATAATACTTGTTGAGTTTATGAACTTAGTTACTTTACACCATGTGGCTATAAAGATAAAAAGACTTAAGCCTTGCACAGAGGCATGACAATACATTTACATACATACATCAAAATGCTCAACAGTGCTGACAAAATTATAAACTGACTGCTACACAATTTAAAATAAATGCTTTTATATATTTCTATTAGATGTGACTCTTTGGCGTTCCTGTTATTATTAACACTACTGCTTTAGTTGTTCTGACTGCTAAAATCCTCTGTTATTCCGTGGGGTGGGGGAGCCGGGGGCTCGGATCCTTGTCACCTTTTTCATACCTGATGAGTTTGCATCCCTGTATGTTAAAAAGCCTCAGTCACCTTAATTCATGTAATAAAAACATCTCAGGTCAGTAACACTCAAAGCTAAATGTGCAATACCATGTTCAGCCATGTTACTATTTATAATGTTATTGTTGTTACATCCGAAGATGTACATATTGGAATGATTTCTTAACTTAGGCCTACAGTAGGCTATTTTTTACAATGTGTATTGGAAGGATTTATTAAATTACTATGAATATTGTCATTGTTGAAGGCTTTTAGAGAAGGGTGAACTATAAGCCTGAATTACATAACATTTTATACCTAAAAACATAAAAGCCACAATAAATAAATCACAATTATTCTAGTTATTTTTACCTCCCGTATTGCTTTCAACCCACCAGCTTTTATGGTGTTGTTACGTCACTAACTGTAAGCTTGTCACATACAGTCTATGGTCACTCAGAGTAACCTACAGTTAATTTAGCTGCTGGAGAAGAAAGATCAGGGGGGGAGGGGGGGAGAGAGCTGTGGTTGATGGGCAATTAGTTGTGTAAATACACAGCTGAGAGCTGCCGTTTTATAAAAAACGGTAACAACGTACTATTTTTCTTAGCGGATGCATGTCAATTTAAATCAATACATACAACTATTTTTTAAATCAATAAAAACATTTTCTAAATCCATAAAAGCATTTCAATTAATATTGGGAGTCATGTCGTTACTTTGTTGAGAATGTAGACATGTAATAAGCGGGATAATTTGCAGCGACTTGTTCCTTATGGGGAAAATAACACCCTTCATCCAGATGAGGATCCCTCCGCTACGCTTTGGGATCCTGATCGACCGACGAAGCTCCATTAAAATATACATATTTTTGGTGAATTACTGAGTTTAGGCACGTTAATAACATTTTACTGAAGTTGAATACAGTATATTCATATGTGTCAGTGATTTCATGTCAATTCGGCGAACATAAACATAAATGATCATGGTGAAGATGATGATTAAATTAGGATAAAAAATCGAGAGCCGGGCTGCATTTCCTCCCGTTCGTTTTTTTCGAATAACAAAATTATTTTGTTAAATAACAACATGTTGATGTTTTGTAAATGATTACATGTCTCTTATTTAGCACAGTAGTATGATATCCGTGACATATGGATCTTAACAAAGTTCCGCTGTACATCCAGCGTACTGTATCTGACTTTATTTCACATGAGCTCCAGTGTGGAACCCAACTGCACCCCCTGGTGGATCAATGATCCATTGCAGCTGGCTTCATTATAATTACATTTGTCTATCACGGGGGCGGTCTCAAGTCAAGCTGGAGGTTTTCCCTTGAGCGAGGGCAGATCACGTACCAATCACGGCCCTCGCATTTCAAACTGTCTGAAATGAATCGCTACATCTGTACGTGAGAGGACCAGCTCATCCCAACCGATTCCCCTCTCCCACAGTTCTTGAAACAAGCACTTTACTCTTATAGTGAAGGGAGTCAGTAAACCGAGCTGATGTCCGGAGTACACTTATTTTTGTATTTTCTTTGCCTTTTAAAATGTCCAGCAGTCCCTTTAAGTCAAATTTCGATACTTTCCATACTAACCCTAACACCTTCAGTACATTTCCACAAGTGGCTGTTTCTGTTGTGTGCTCCACTTTACTTTCTGTCCACTTGGCTCTCAGATCTGGTGAATTTGTCACCCATTTGCACAGGTTTATGCCGGCGTGAGACAGAATCTCCTTTGCTGTTGTGGTAACTGAAAAGGCTTCATCCACATCACATGAGCTGGAAATGAAATCCTCAACATAGAGAGACTCTCTCAGTGCTTCCACTGCTACATGCTGCTCTGTTTCATACTGCTTGATATGGTTTCTTATTGTTGCAGCTAACAGGAAAGGGCTAGGTGACACTCCAAATGTCACTCTATTCATTCTCATGATACGCAGCTCATCTTTACCATCTTTGGTTGGAGGCCCATGTAGCCACAGGAACCTAACAGCATCTTTATCCTTTTCTGCTAGAGCTACCTGCAAGAAAGCCTTGGTAATATCTGCAGTAAAGGCTATCTGGTGGAGTCTGAACTTAATGAGCACATCTAACAGATTTGGGTTAAGGGTTGGACCCGTCAGCAAACAGTCATTTAGCGAGGGGCAACCCTCTTCATGTGATGATGCATCAAACACAATTCTTAGTTTAGTTGTTGCTTTATCTTCTCGGATAACAGCATGATGTGGCATGTAATATTTCACAGCCTCCGGTTGCTCTTCTGCTGATGTGTTCACTGGTACATCTTCACAGATGCCCTGCTGCAGGTAATACTGTGTGACATCATTATACCTTGTGTACAGGGTCACATCTGTTTTAAGTCTCCTCTTAAGACCTTCAAACCTCCCCTTTGCTACTCTGAAGTTGTTTGGGAGATCTTGTCTCTCTGGTCGCCATGGCAACTCGACTTGATAGCAGCCATCTTTGTATTTTACAGTCTGTTCGAAGTTTTGAAGAGCCTCTGTTTCCTCTGGGCTCTGGGTTTTTTCATGAACGATGCCCAGTGACTCCACCTCCCAGAAAGCGTGTAGCTGTTTGGAGATCTGAGTGTCCTCTTCTAGACTTATGTGCATACAAGTGGCTTTGGTGACACCTGAGGTTGTTACCGGCCCTTGCAAAGCCCACCCAAAGCTGCTTTCTACAGCTACCAGCAATTCTGTTATCCTCTGGACCTTGCCTGTCAATACTTTCCAGTAATAGTCTGCTCCTATTAACACAGACAGTTCTGGATCATTAGCGCCTTCCAATGGAAAATCAGCAAGCTGCAGACCCTTTTTCTTTAATTCGTTTTGGATTGGTTCGCCTGGCACTTTTATCACAGCACTGCACACTTGAGGGGTTTCCACTGCTTCGATCTCTATTCTTTGCTGTGAATTCCACAAATCTTTTAGGGACACTTTCACAACGTTGCGCTGTACTATTATTGGAGAGGTGGCTCCAAAAGTGTGAAGATGTAGCGTCTCCTGCCTTACCTCTGGTAGTCTTAGTGCTTTAACTACATTCTCATAAACGAAGCTTCTCTGGCTGCCTCCATCCAACAGACAGCGTATGGTTTGTCTCCCTGCTGGGCCCTCTGTCCACGCCTTGACTGTCTGGAGCAGGACTGTTCTGGACATTAGCTTTCATTTTAACTGTGCTTGACACAGCGGATACCACAGCATCAGTACTTCCACTGTCGGCATCTGGTTTAGCTTCACTTTGATCACAAACTGACTGGTTATGTCTGCGACTACACAAGGCACATGAAACACCCTTGACTTTGCAGAATTTTGCTATGTGTTTTGGGCCAAGGCACACATAGCATCTTCCCAATTTTTGCAGTTTATCTTTGTGAGCAGCAACAAAATTGTCTGGACAATGTTCTGGTTTATGGTTGGCACTGTCACAATATACACATGTATGGTAGTTATTACTTGCTGTGTGCAATGCAGTTGCTGATGGCACATTCCAACTTTTAGGTTTGTTTTCAGTAAGGGTGTGTGGCTTACCAGTTCTGATATTTGGCAGAAATTCCTTTTTAGTGTTACCCGGTCTGGTGAGCTGAAGGGCTCTCTCTCTGCTCTGGACTTCATTCTGAAGAAACAGGATGAGTTCAGGTACCCTCCATTCGCCACTGGAGTCTGAAATGCGTGTGTAGTCTAATGCTATGTCTTCTGGTATGAGCTGTAGTAGAACTAGGCATAGCAGGCAGCCATATGTGTCACTGTGTACCCCCAAGGATTCTAGACTCCGTCAGATAGGATCTCAGGTAAGTGAACTTCTCCCTCTTATACAGTGCATCGTTGTCATGAATAGCCGTTTCATATTGGGACCAGAATTCTGGCCACTGGCTTATTTCTCCACCGTATTTTTCTATTATTAACTTGGGCAGTTTAATAGTCTGTTTATGCAGCAATCTGACTGAAGGTGCACTCACATCGCTCACCCGCACAGTCACAGATTCCCGCGCCTTCTGAATATATCTGGTGGCCCGGGATTTCCATGTGATAATGCGGTCCTGGTAATCCTGCGTGTTTTCAATCTCTGCCTCCAGATCGTCCGTCGGCGTTCCATCCTCAATGCCTTTGTCTAAGTCAGGGGTCTGCAACCTTTTTGACCAAAAGTGCCATTTTGCTCCTTTTTCCAAAACATTTTTTTTGTCTGGAGCCGCAAAACATATTTCATAGCTTGATAGCTAATAAAGTTGTATTTATTGTTATATCAGACAAAAACTACAGTTTTTTTGCATTTATTAGGCTATTTATTACATTATATAAAACTGTTAACCTCTAATAAGAAACAAAGAACTCCTATAAGGAGAATTAAAAATAATACACAGTCCTACTTTAAAATAAATTAAACACAGCACTTGGGGAGTCCTCTGCACATTTGAAGGAAAAAAAATATTATTAAAATGGGCCCACTTTGAAATAAATAAAACATATAGCTGCACCCTAAAAATAGTTAAAGGTAGGGTAGGTAAGAATGGAGAAACCAGCTCGAGTGCGCTAGAATTTGAAAATACACAACCGGAAAAAATATGCCTCTTCCTTCAGACTTCCTCAGAGCCCCTCCTCCAACACACACGAACGCGCACATGACCAATGAGGGCACGAGATAAATGTGTGCACAGATGGAAGGCTGACAGGCTGACAGGCAGGTAGGCCATCCAGTTATTTTAGCCGGGCCGGCTCAGATGATCGGTCGTGCTTTTTACAGCGCTACGGCTTCCAGAGATTCATTTTTGTATGTATTTATTGTCAAAGCATTTAATATATTCATTGCTATCGGGATGTTAAGAGCATTCCATGGAATATAACAAAAAGTGTTTTCTGAAATAAATGATATACCCCGTTGAATTATGACTGAAGATCGTCAGCTGTCTTCCTCTCCGTGTTGTTCCCGTTGTTTCTCGATACGTAAAGGCTGCAGTGCAGCACCTTTGACAACTTCTCTCTACATATCAAACATACCGGTAAACCAGCATTGTTTGCTGTGAAAGCATATAACTCTGTCCACACAGAATTAAATCCTGTGTTCCTCCGGTACTTTTCTTTGATTTATCCATAGTTCGCTCATCGAGCCGGGGGTCAGGTTATTCACCCGCAGGAAAAGGCGCTCGCGCGGGACCGTAGCAGGATGTGACGCATATTTTAGTTGACCTAATTAAAACCGCTTTGTTTTTTATTTATGTGTCACAGTATCACCTCAAAATACAAGATACGAAACATTTTCAACCATGCAACAACATATAAATAGTCCTACAAATACTTTTATTTTATTTCCTTCTTATTTTTTGTCCAAGCTCAAGGGAGCCAGAGCAGAGGGCTTAAAGGGCCGCATGCGGCCCGTGGGCCGCGGGTTGCCGACCCCTGGTCCAAGTCTAATAAACTTTCTTCCTTGTTCGACAATAACGTCAGCATTTCACGGAGTCTATCAGAGTCTGGTTCATCTTTGCTCACCTCCTCTTCTATAATAGTAATCAGCTTCGTTGTCGAGGCTCGTATTGTTCCCCGCTTCCGTCTCCTTCGTTCGTAGCGCTCAGTCATTTCAACAGCTAGCATTAGCCAGTTAGCTTCCAAACTACGACACAGTTCAAAGTCTTAAAAGTCTTGAGAATCCCTGGTTTCGGCACCAAAATGTTGTGTAATAGAAGCTTCAAATGAAGAACCAAGCACAGTCTATTTCAAACCGAACCTTTACTTTATATTCCTTACACAGTTTCCAAAAAGAACGGTGGAAGACAGAGAAAATACACTCGACATGCTCGTATTCAATTTTGATAACAACAGGAAGCAGTAGAGGAAGAGACATACTTGCACTTCAAAATAAAAGCATTTCTTGTAAAACGTACCTTTTAACTTATATCAGGAAATCAAATAATAAAATGTTTTACTGCCTTAAATAACAAGTTACAACATAGCCTCCTTGCCAGCGATTCTCTCTAGTTTAGCATACTCAGCCCGACTGGTTGTTCTTGGCCCTAGAACCACGATTTTATGGGGCCAGAAAAACTGTGAATTAAGACCCGCTGGCCGGTACTAGGCCAAGTGGAAACTCAACCAAAAACGGGCCCTGCACGGCTCGGCACGCTTAAAGCGAGCTCCGCGCTGCAGTGGAAACGCGCCATAAGAGTGAAAATGTGTGTATATAAAAGGAGAATATTTGTTTGTAAGAGTGAAAATGTATGAATATAAAAGGAGAATATATGTGTGTAAGAGTGAAAATGTATGTATATAAAAGGAGAATATATCTGTGTAAGAGTGAAAATGTATGTATATACAGATGTAGCACCTCATTTCAGACTCCAGTTTACAGCTTCCTGCCTACGATCTGCCTAAGACCAGTATCAAGGAATGTTAAGCCCTCCCACTATTTTCCAAGAGGGCGTTGCCAGATTTTCAATTTCAGATTTTAACCAGGAGATGGCGCTTCATTCACAAATACAGAAAGACAAGTTTCATGGACTTTCAGTTGTGTTTTGAAGAGCATTTGAACACATCAATATTTTAGATCAACTAAGGTATATCTAATCTTGTAATTCAATAATATATAGTCTTTATATATTAAATAATCATAATAATAATGTAAATGTTTACATTACACTTCTTTATTTGTTATGCTCATACTTTTACCTTTACAATCATTTGCTTTAATATGCAGTATATTTTTTGTATATTTTTGTGTTTGCTTCCTCCTGCTCCCTTTCGGACACATACTGTATGATTTATTATTATTATTAATATGAAGATATTATTAAGATAAGATGTTACTTTATTGATTGAACATTTTAGTTTAAAATGTGCTGTCTGTCCCACGGTAATTCAGAAGGCTCACAGGTCACATTCCGACCATTATTTAAAACAATACTGTAGGTGCTTCCCACCGACTACAGTTTGATTTGCATAGAGGGAGCTCTGTGGCTGAATGGCCATTGGCGATTAGGTGTGGCGCATTAATCATAGGTGATCAGAGCTAACTGCCTGCCGTCAGATTTCATTAGAAAAAACAAGTCTGATTTTAAGACTATTTCTGCGCTCATAAAGAATGATAAGAATAAGAATAATGCGTATGGAACTGGTTTCATTAATTAGTGAGTTTATTTAACACTTGAACCGCCAATCGGGTCAATTTTTGTGATGTGTGTTGTGTGTGTGCAATGTAACTTTTTTTCAACAAAATATTAAAGTCTCCCAGTCCGTGACTTTTTCTGAAAGTGTGTTATGTAGCGCCCTATGTTGTTAAAAATTGCATTCTAATAGTGGGATTTGACGGTTTTAGGTAGGCCTATATAAAAACCTCTGGCGGTTCTAGTGTTAAGGTAGGCCTAATTAGGTACAGTAGAGGCCATTTTTAATCAGTAACGAATTTAGCAGTTCAACATAAAAGTCAACTAACTGAGGGTCACTTTCAATGACAGTCTTGTGTCTACTGTAAGCTTGTCACTCAGAGTAACCTACAGTTAATTTAGCTGCTGGAGAAGAAAGATCAGGGGGGAGGGGGGGCGAGAGCTGTGGTTGATGGGTCATTAGTTGTGTAAATACACAGCTGAGAGCTGCCGTTTCATTCAGACTGTTTGAAAAACGGTAAAAACTGACTATTTTTCTTAGCGGATGCATGTCAATTTAAATCAATACATACAACTATTTTTTAAATCAATAAAAACATTTTACAAAGCCATAAAAGCATTTCAATTAATATTGGGAGCCATGTCGTTACTTTGTTGAGAATGTGGCAATGTAATAAGCGGGATAATGTGCAGCGACTTGTTCCTCATGGGGAAAATAACAGCCTTCATGCTGATCAAGATCCCTCCGCTACGCGTCGGGATCCTGATCTGCCGTCGAGGCTCCATTAAAATATAAATATTTTTAGTGAATTACTGAGTTTAGGCACGTTAATAACGTCTTAATTAAGTTGACGAGGTTGGTTTTAAACATCCTCCAAATCTCCAACAGTAGCGGGATGGTATTGGCCAGCCTTAGCTTTGACATCCCTTATATATAATGCCTGGTATTTGTAGGTCACTGTGTCCAGTGCTGTTATACAACCAGATGCTTTCCACTTGGTGAGGTTGTGTGTGTGTGTGTGTGTGTGTGTGTGTGTGTGTGTGTGTGTGTGTGTGTGTGTGTGTGTGTGTGTGTGTGTGTGTGTGTGTGTGTGTGTGTGTGTGTGTGTGTGTGTGTGTGTGTGTGTGTGTGTGTGTGTGTGTGTGTGTGTGTGTGTGTGTGTGTGTGTGTGTGTGTGTGTGTGTGTAGAGGTGTGTGTGGTTAAAACACTTTCATGAAGTGAAGGACGTTTTCGTTCTATAAAACAGCTGTGGGCAGCAGTGAGTGTCACGGACATGAATTCATAGATCAAGGCAGACTGGTGCTCCGCTCTGCATCAGCCAAACAGCTCGCTGCACCCGCACTGCGAGGGGGACCCAAGTTCCCATCAGCAAAAACACGTGGGTTTGCTATCCTGGCTCCAAAATGTTGGAATGAGCTCCCCATTGAAATCAGGACAGCAGAAAGCTTACCCATCTTCCGGCGCAGACTGAAAACGCATCTCTTTCGACTCCACTTCGAGCGATAGAATTACTAACAAAGCACTTATATACTAATAAAGGACTGGCTTATCTATAGCCAGTTGAGTAGCACTTGAAATGTTTGGCTCTATGAAACCTGATGTACTTATATGATTCTGTTTTCTTCAAGTTTGTATTTTCCTGGTTGAATGTACTTATTGTAAGTCGTTTTGGATAAAAGCGTCAGCTAAATGTAATGGTGCACACACTCTCCTGTCCTGCCAACACTGGCAGGACAGAAGGCGACACGCCCGTTCTAAGCCGTGTCCCTCACTCCTCACATCCCAAGCTGCATCCCCAAAAAGTGTATTATGTTGTGACATCGTTTCAGATGTTATGTTTCAGTTGTGCTCTGTCTATGTTAAAAAGCCTCAGTCACCTTAATTCATGTAATGAAAACATCTCAGGTCAGTAACACTCAAAGCTAAATGTGCAATACCATGTTCAGCTATGTTACTATTTATAATGTTATTGTTGTTACATCAGAAGATGTAGGCTACATATTGGAATGATTTCTTAACTTACAGTAGGCTATCTTTTACAATGTGTGTTGGAAGGATTTATGAAATTACTATGAATATTATCATTGTTGAAGGCTTTTAGAGAAGGGTGAATTAGAAGCCTGAATTATATAACATTTTATACCTAAAAACATAAAAGCCACAATAAATAAATCACAATTATTCTAGTTATTTTTACCTCGCGTATTGCTTTCAACCCACCAGCTTTTATGGTGTTGTTACGTCACTATCTGTAAGCTTGTCACTCAGAGTAACCTACAGTTTATTTAGCTGCTGGAGAAAAAAGATCAGGGGGGGGGGGGGGGGGGAGAGAGCTGTGTAAATACACAGCTGAGAGCTGCCATTTCATTCAGACTGTTTAAAAAACGGTAACAACGGACTATTTTTCTTGGCGGATGCATGTCAATTTAAATCAATACATACAACTATTTTTTAAATCAATAAAAACATTTTTTAAATCCATAAAAGCATTTCAATTAATATTGGGAGTCATGTCATTACTTTAATGAGAATGTGGCCGTGTAATAAGCAGAATAATTTGCAGCGACTTGTTCCTTATGGGGAAAATGACACCCTTCATGCTGATCAAGATCCCTCCGCTACGCGTCGGGATCCTGATCTGCCGACGAGGCTTCATTAAAATATAAATATTTTTAGTGAATTACTGAGTTTAGGCACGTTAATAACGTTTTAATGAAGTTGAATACAGTATATTCATATGTGTCAGTGATTTCATGTCAATTTGGCGAACATAAACATAAATGATTGTGGTGAAGATGATGATTAAATTAGGATTACAAATCGAGAGCCGGGCTTTATTTCCTCCCGTTCGTTTTTTTGACTAAACAATATTATTTTGTTAAATAACAACATGGTGATGTTTTGTAAATGATTACATGTCTCTTATTTAGCACAGTAGTATGATATCCGTGACATATGGATCTTAACAAAGTTCCGCTGTACATCCAGCGTACTGTATCTGACTTTATTTCACATGAGCTCCAGTGTGGAACCCCACTGCACCCCCTGGTGGATCAATGATCCATTGCAGCTGGCTTCATTATAATTACATTTATTTATCACGGGGGAGGTCTCAAGTCAAGCTGGAGGTTTTCCCTTGAGCGAGGGCAGATCACGTACCAATCACGGCCCTCGCGTTTCAAACTGTCTGAAATGAAGCGCTACATTAGGAGAATATATCTGTGTAAGAGTGAAAATATATTATAAGGAGAATGTATGTGCGTGAGAGGACGAGTTTGAATTACGGCCTGTACGGCCCCTCATATTTTCGCCTGTTTGGGGAGTTTATATCCAGTTTAATTCGTTTTAACATTGAGCATAGACAGTATATTTAGCCAGCATGGAATGTAGCATAAAATAGCACCATAGACATTAATCTCATAAATGTTCTGCTTTGTATGTCGGGGGCGGGAGATTCATGTGATTGGTTGTTGGTCGCGTTGCTCGCATAAACTCCCCCAAGCTTCAGACACGCCCACCTCCAAGCTTTTTCCAAAGCCGCTGTGTGGACGAGCCGTCACTCCACCCTAACTCTCGTGTGGGTCTTCCCATCCCGGTGCGATCAGCCGACTTCCCCGCTGACATCGTCGCTCCCTGCCGCCTACAGCCGGTTGCTATCAAGCTAGCTAACAAATTAGTATGCTGGTCACCCGGCTCCCACTCTGCATCAGGCTGTCAGCCCCTCCTACGATTCTCCTCTGGAAACCACTGGAATTATTATCCTGATATGCTGTGGATTATCCTTCTGATTTTACCTGGACTCACACCACTCCTTCTTCCACGGTCACCCGGCTCCTGGTCTCTGCTGCCCGGGTCCCCAGCATTAGCTAGCCCCGTGCTAGTGCCACTTCACCGGATCATACCGCCGCTCTACTCCCTGTCAGATCTCCACTCCTTTAATAACCGCCTGCCTCCGGACTGCATGAACATCCTCGCAGATAATAAAATACTCTGCAAACGCCGTCCTCCACACAGAGGCTCTGGCCGTAAGTTTTTCTTTCATTCCACGTCTCCACACTCCATCCCGTCCATTCGGTCCTGTCGCACGCCCACACTACGCCATCACAACAAACAACACGTGAATCTGACCAATCTCCTTCCACTCCCCCGGTCCACACAACCCCTCCCAATGCAACGTCACCTCAGAGCAGCCCTGCTCACACACGCTCCATCCACAATAAAAGCCACATTCTGGATGAATTCATTAAAGACAATAACCTGGACTTTCTGTATCTGACCGAAACGTGGCAAAACCCACTGGAATATTTTTCTTTAAATCAAATCAGCCCAGCAGGATTCACATACATTGACAAACCTCGCCCACAAGGGCGGGGTGGTGGTATAGCTGCTATTATCAGAAAATAAATAAAAACTACCGTAATCCCCATCCCTGATGTTTCTTCATTTGAACACCTGATCTTCAAACTCTGGTCCCACTCCCCTGGTCACAGCCATCATCTACCGTCCGCCGAAGCTAAACCCCTCCATCCTCTCCGACCTCTCTGACATTCTCACTTTTCTGCCATATCCCCATCTCTTCTCCTCTTAGGTGATTTTAACATTCATGTTGACGACCCGACCTGCAAGTATGCCTCTGAATTTAAGGAAACCCTTCACTGCTGTAACTTTTCTCAACACATCAACTTCCCAACACACAGCCGTGGTCATATCCTGGACTTGGTCCGCTCCACTGGTCTCACCATCCATCATCTGTCCAGCCTCAATCTCCACATCTCTGATTACATGGCTATCATCATGGACATCAACATCCCCATCCCCGACCAAAAGCAAAAATGCACAATAACCGACAGAAATCTCAAATCCATCTCACCTTCAGCAATCACTGCCTCCATTACCTGCAAGATGTCTGTCTCCCCCCCACTTTCTGAAGACCCATCTGAATTTGTGGACTATTATAACAGCACCCTCTCCTTCTGTCTCAATGAACTGGCCCCCGCAAAAAACAAAAATGTCTCCTTCATACACTCCGCCCCCTGGTACACCCCCGAACTCCGCCAAATGAAATCAAGGAAACGTCAACTTGAACGCCAACACAAGAAAACCACACTAACAGTCCATCTACAAATCTACAAAGACTATCGCCTGCAGTACAGTAATGCACTCAAAGCAGCCCGGTCTAATTACTACTCACAACTCATTCAGTCTGGCTCCAGCAACCCCAAGCGTCTGTTCTCCACCATCAGCAAACTTCTCAAACCCTGTGACAAAGCCACCTCGTCCTTCACCACCGAACAGTGCAACTTCTTCCTCTCGTTTTTCCAAACCAAAATCAGCAACATTTACAGCAATCTGACACCCTCATCAGCACATCCCCACCTGGCTCCCCCCCTTCACCTCACAGCCCCTGTCCCACTTCTCCCCTGTGACCAATTGTCCGACTTCATGACTGGAATTAACTCCACCACCACACTTGACCCAATGCCCTCCAAATGTGTTAAAGAGAACCTCCCTGCCATCTCCCAACTCATCGCCACCATCATTAACTCCTCCCTCAGATCTGGATCAGTTCCCCCCTCTCTCAAACTGGCTGCTGTCACACCCATTCTCAAAAGACCTAGACTCACACCTGACATCATGTCCAACTTCCGGCCCATCTCAATTCTCCCCTTTCTGTCAAAAATACTTGAACGTGTCATTGCCTCACAACTTAAATCCCACCTCAGCTCCAATGACCTCCTTGAGCCATTTCAATCTGGTTTCCGATCAAAACACAGCACCGACACAGCTCTTCTCAAAATCACAAACGACCTCCTCCTCTCCTCTGACTCCAGCAACCTGAACATCCTCATCCTCCTCGACCTCACCGCAGCATTCGACACCATCAACCACACCATCCTGCTGTCCTTCATCGAATCATCACTCAACATCACCGACACTGCACTCTCCTGGCTGAAATCCTACCTCACTGACAGACATCAGTTTATCAACATCTACAATTGCACCTCCTCCACTACTCCTCTGTCCCAAGGCGTCCCCCAGGGTTCGGTGCTTGGCCCCCTCCTCTTCATCCTCTACATGTTCCCCCTTGGCAAAATAATTTGTCGCCACAACCTTCAATTTCACTGCTACGCCGATGACATCCAACTTTATATCTCAACAAAAACCATCACCCCCCAACACACTCCAACTGAACAGTGCCAAATCAGATATCATCATCATCAACCCCCCATCCCGTACCAAAGCCATCCAGAATTTCAACTTCACCATTGACAGCCTCTCTCTATCTCCCCCCCCCCCTCACATCCGCAACCTCGGAGTCATCTTCGACAGTCAGCTCAAATTCAACCACCACATCAATCACATCACCAGGACCGCCTTTTTCCACCTCAAAAACATTGCCCGTCTCCGCCCATCACTCTCCTCCTCTGCAGCTGAAACCCTGATTCATGCATTCATCACATCACGACTCGACTACTGCAATAGCACCCTCTATGAAATGGCTCGGCAATAGGCGGCCCACGGTCCATTGGTGGCCCGCCAGCAATAATATTTGTCCCGGAAAAATATTTTGAAAATAAAAATACAATTATTTTGAGATTTCTTTTTTTCATTTTTTTTTACAATATCGGACCGACAGTCACACATATAGGCTATAATGTCCGAATAGAGAATCTACCTACACCTGATGAATGCTTATTGTACTTTCAACCATTTTGAGAGTGAATGACACACAGCACAGGCACAATCTGGCAGCGGGGTGCACTGACGCTGATAGTGGATCAATAAGTGGGTGGACAGGTGCTGAAATAGCCAACATGCTATTTAAAAAAATAACACCAGCTCATTAAATCATTCAAACGTAATGTTTACTTATATGTGAACAGTAACGAAGTTCAGTCAAAACATTGACAACAAAATCGGAGAAACTGCTTGATCATGGAGGGCGAGGGGTGGTGGTGCATACGCTGCCACCCCAGTTGGCAGTTTTGTTTTGAAAGAATCATTTTGGCTCATCGGAAATGTATGAGAAAATCCCTAATGTCCCAGTGCAAGTGAATGCAGCACAAGACGCGAGCCTTGTAACCCCTCCCCGGCCCTGGCCCGAGCGTGGAAATGTGATTGTCATTTGAACGGGAAGCATTCGGTCTACATTGACAGAGAAGAGACTGCCAAGTTTGGCTGTACTCAGCATTGATTCAAAACCCACTAAAGCTTTGGATCTTAATAAGTTTGTGAGCAGGGATGGGCATCAGTAGAATCTGGAGAATCACAGAACGGCACTGCAGCGGCACCGCAGCGAGGCTCCCCCGTTGACAGTTCACTAGGACACCCGGCCCGGCATCTAGTGGCTCAGAAAAAAATTGGCCTGAGGCAAATTATATTATTGCCGACCCCTGCTCTACGGCATACCATCCAACCTCCTCAATAAACTCCAACATATCAAGAACTCTGCTGCCCGCCTCCTCACCCACACCCGCTCCCGAGACCACATCACTCCCGTCCTCCAGAACCTCCACTGCCTCCCCGTCCGTCAAAGAATCGACTTCAGAGTCCTCCTGATTACTTACAAAGCCCTCAACAATCAGGCCCCCCCCTACCTCACAGACCTGCTGCACCACCACACCCCTTATCCATCCCCACTGGCATCAAGCACCGAACCTGGGGGGATAGAGCCTGCTCCGTCACAGCCCCCTCCCTCTTGAACTCACTCTCACAACCCATCAGAGACTGCACTGACCTCAACACCTTCAAAAAACTCACAACAACTCACCTCTTCAATCTGGCTTTAAATGTGTGATTGTTTTTGTATTATTTGACTTTAACTTTAACTATATATATTTATTTGTTTTTCTTTTCTTTTCACTATATCTGTAAAGCGTCTTTGAGCACTTGTAAAAGCGCTTACAAAACAAATCTATTATTAGGGTCTGAGACCTGAGGTCGGCGAAGACTCAATTGAAATCGGTTAGGTTTAGGGTTGCGCGACCGATAAACCTGCGAAACACACACAAAACAGGGAAAACGACCAGCAAAAGCACAGAAAAGGTTCGGAAATCATGACGGCTGATAGGCCGCGCGAGCCCATTCTGCAACTCGCATAATTGATATTGTTACGATCAATTTAGTCGCTCGCTAAGCGAGCGATAACCATGCAAAACCCACACAAAACAGGGAAAACGACGAGCAAAAGGTCATTAAAAGTGGCCTAAATCATGACAGTAGGTAGCCTACAGCGTAGCCCACATCACTGTAAAATAGCACATTATTGATATCGGTCCGATTATTATTATGATTATTATTTTAATACATTTTATACAATCGTGTGTTTCGTCCTCCGAACAAAATCTATCTTCTCCTAGGGACTTTATCTGTACGCATTGAAATTCGTCGGGTAGCGCCTCGAGACACGGTTTTCTCATAACTCCAATTAACATGCTCCAAACGGCATAAAACTTCACAGGTTTGATAACGATGCAGCCCTCAACACATCTAGGCGTATTATGGGGTGTCATCAAATGCTGTTGCCATGGCGACAGATTACCCGCCTTCAAACACAATGTTTGTGTTATTGCTGTAACTCCAAGACATTGTCCGATCGGCCTGAAACTTCCCACGTTTGCCAACGGCCGAGTCCTCGAGACACCTAGACACACACTTCGACGTGCGGACAACAGCCTGCGCAGCGTCGAAGACCCGCTCAAAACTGCTTGCAGCTTTAATTATTATTATTATTATTAGTTCTGGGAATGTCCTTTTCGAGCCTGAGACCTGGAAAACATATATTTAGTGTGCCCTATGTTTGTACAGGTTGGACGGGGCAAAGGTTGAATCGTGGTGGTCTTTTGGGGAGGGGACCTGACACCTTCAAAATAAGCCACTTTGTTGTCTAAACCAGATGTTACAGCCTTTCCCCAAAAACACTAGCACTCCACATAAATATAGAGCTTTAATCGTCTAAAATAAACAAAAACGTACATTTCCTTCAGATGATTACGCTTTTTTTAGTTTTACATGTTGACTTTGCAGGCCACCATGACTGTCTGGAATGGGAACAGTTCTACCACTTCACCCTGAGTGCAAAGAAAAGCACAGCTAACCCTCACCTCAACGTTTCCTTCTATGGTAAACATGTGAGGCAGGAGGTCTGAAAGAGAGGAGTGGGCATGTTGGAACAATGCACAGATTTTCTAAAATCTGCAGCAGCAGGAGAGAAACGCAAATGGCAAAACTGAAACGATTTACTTTGTTGTTTGTACGTGATATAGCGGAAATGCAAACCTGAACAAATTTTTTTTACTGCTTTATTTAGGTCTTAAGTATATTGTATGTTGCACTTCTGGAGATGAATAGGCGTAATATTTTAATTGAAAACAAAATA
Source organism: Notothenia rossii (assembly GCF_949606895.1). NCBI lineage: Eukaryota > Metazoa > Chordata > Actinopteri > Perciformes > Nototheniidae > Notothenia > Notothenia rossii. The sequence continues at coordinate 30,996,091 of NC_136906.1, forward strand.
TGCTGTAACTGTAGTGCATACGACAAAAAAGCCTTTCATTTACTATTATTTGATGTTTTAACATGAATAAGGAACTCTATTTAAAAAGGTAGAGTCTGGGTTTCCGTGAGAAGTGCAGACGGCGTTTGACGAGCGATGATAGTTTGACGTGCAGATAAAAAGTGAAGAAGAAGATTTACGAGGAAGAGAAAGCCCTTAGGCTATCAAGGAAAAAAAACGAAGAATTCAGGTGCTGCCTGAAGCGGAGTAGGAATCCATGCTTATTATCTTAGATATATATCAAATTGTAATGAATGTTTAAGGAATGTTATCTGATCTTTAACAGAAACCTGCTGCTGTAATTAACTTAATTACATATTTAGGGTACTTAGGGAAAATATGCTGCTTTATCGTCTATTTTACTGTAAATTGAACAATAATGTATTAAATGAACATCATGCTGTATTGAAGGAAAATGTAAAATAAAGATTGAGAAAAAAGTATATCAATGATATAAATCGAGACAGAAGTATGCCAATTTCCTCATAGACTTCTGATTTGAACAATTGTTCTGCTACAGGTTGTGGCTATGGACTGTAAGGGAAACTTCTGCAGCAATGGAGAGTCAGGACTCAGAGAGACACGAGGAGAGTTGGAGCTTTGATGTCAAAGACTGGTAGTTTATTACAAGTATCGGCCGGAGAATTTCACATCACAAGTCACAGCAGCCAGAGGTTCTGACTGCACGGTGGGTTGCCACATCAATTCTGACCAGCCTCTCTCTCTCTATATATACCTTTTAACTAGCTTACAGAGAGTTAATCCACATATTGGGGGGCTGACATAAACATTCTGGGAACACTGGAGATAGCCCCAACATCTGGAGACCCTGAATCACCTGTCTGTGATGCTTAGAAGCCAGCGGTCTCACATTCATAAAACCCTCTGTGACCGATAATATCAACAATAGCTGAACCCTCCCATTCCTTAAGACAGATAACAGACTCAGGGTTGGTCGTAAACTTCAACACACAGAAAATGTTAAATATCTTAGGAGTGAGGAAGAATTATTCCCTAACATTGACGGTTATGAGAATGGTTGATCGCCACACAATGTTGCCAATGTTGCGACTATCTCGCCAGATATATACATAATTAGTTATTGCCAGATATTGCTTATGCTGTTTGATAATATAACTAAAGCAACATTCCTACCACAATACATTTGGCTTCTGTATCTCTGCACCCTTAAATCATATTAACATGATATTTTCTTGTTAATAAGATAATTAGATAGGATAATAATAATAATAATAATAATATACTACGAAAAGAGATACATGCACAAAATAAGGATGTGCAAAAATATAATGAACCTACACTTAGACAGGTCATTTTGTAACTTAGGTTTTCCTCTGCTTCTTTTGGCCTCCATACACAACCAATTGGTGTTTAAGGTCACTCAAAACTGAGATTTTGCAAAACCTTTTCAAGGGTGGAGATGTTGGGAAACTCAGTGTTGATGTTAGTTAGGGTGTGTTTTTGGCTTTCCTAACATCAGAATTCTTCCTTTTAAGTTATCAATAATAAGGCGACTTATCGTGCAAATGTGACAAATTAAACATGAGTGGCAAGATAAAGCTATTTTTATAAACAAAAAATCATCTTTAATTGTGGTCCTGAAACAAACAGAAGACCCTGCAATACTTCTGACCAGCATCCACCAACTGACATTATCTGAGCATTTAAAAAAGAACAACCTAATCTTTCTTTCCATCTTCTAATTAATTTCCTAATGAAAATAATCGTTAGTCACAGCCCTAATGTTTCTACTTTGAGTTCCTTTTGAGTTCTGCAGGTTATTAAAGATGACAGAGACACACCTGGGTTTGCCTTTAGGCGAACACTCTTATGTAAGGTTGGTGCTGCAGGCTGATGGTTCATGAATGGGGGGGGGATAGCGAACTGGAGCAGGTTGAGTGGGCCGGGCATATGGGCTCAGAACAGTCTCATATTACACACATGCACACAGAAGGATTCACACTTGTATTTCATGATCCGCAAAAGGATTCACACTTGTGTTTTTCAATGCACACACAAATGTGTTCCGCTTCATATACATGTAAATAAAATACAAATACAAAAAAAAGTTTTAAATGTGTATTTTTGATCCACACACATTTGTTTTCCGTTGCAAATCTCTGAACCTGCAAACACAAACCACTTTCTGTCCACGGATCGCTGTGCATTCGTGTGTGGGTTTTTTGAGACTCCCCTGACGGTCACCCGATTCGTACTTGTAATTTTTTATATCTATAGCCGATCAGATGTCTCCTCAATTCCAAGCCAATCACATGAGCGCGCCCCCACGACTGTATGATTTATTGCGTTCATGACGTAGCGCTTCATGTACGCATTTTGCGCAGTGCAGAGCTGACAGGTTCATGGAGCCTGCCTGCAGGCGCTAATCTCAGGACACCTCCACTCAGTACATTGCCACTTTCCGAACAGAAAATGAACGCAAATACAAGCCTTTATATTACTAAGGTACAGCGCCACTTTCCGAGCCATTGATGAAGCCTGGACTGGTCAGATGAGCTCGGTGGTACGCAAGTTGAAGAAACATGGCTTGGTTTCAAAAATAAATTCTCTGCAATACTCAATGATTTGGCCCCCCTAAGAACAACCAGGGTAAAAAATCGCGCAGAGCCGTGGATGCACTCCGGCATACTAACCGCCATGAAAACCAGAGACAAAAAATGCTCTGAGTTTCATAAAAGTCAGTCAATGATTTCCAAAAGCACGAGCAGTGAACTCCTGGCCCATGTGACTGAACTAAAAATTGAAAGAAACAGACTAAGAAATGACGTAAGCTCCATGATCAAAACTGCCAAAAAGAATTTCATCAATGTCAAAACTGAGGTAAACAAAAATAAACCCCGTGAACTTTGGAAATTACTCAATAACCAGCTTGGCTGCAGTAAAAAACTAAAAACGAGATTTTCGAACTTAAACATAAAGACAGATAACAGGCTCATCACAGACAAACTGGACGTGGCCAAGTACTTGAACATTTTTTTCACAAACATAGCCACAACTCTTGTAAATAAATTACCCTCCCACTCAGGGCTTTTTGGAGTAGATCACATCATGACCTACTACAAAAACCTAGGGGTACGCAAAGATGATTTCAGTCTAGCAAGGGTAACATCAGCAGAGGTACTCATTAAACTGAGCGCCCTCCAACCTAACAAGGCCACTGGCCACGACAATATCCCCTCCAAATTCCTCAGAGACACAGCAACCGCCATCTCACCAGTCATAGCTCACATAATTAACCTCTCCATAAAACAGGGAAAAGTACCCAAAGACTTCAAAATTGCAAGAGTAACCCCCCTGCACAAAAAGGGCAGCAAATTGGACCCAGGCAACTACCGCCCTGTTTCTATACTTACCTCCATCTCGAAATTCATGGAAAAAATAGTATATGAACAGGTCGAAAAGTACCTCGCGGACAAGAAACTAATCTATGAATTTCAATCTGGCTTTAGAACATCCCACTCCACTGACACATGCCTTCTTTATTTAAACGACCACATCAAACAAGAGGTGGACGAGGGAAAATACTGCGGCATGGTGATGCTGGACCTGCAAAAGGCTTTCGACACTGTCAATAACCCCATTCTAATTGACAAGCTAAAAGCAATTTGTTTTGATAAACTATCGGTGAGCTGGATGCAATCCTACCTGGAGGGGAGAGAACAGATGGTGGAGGTAAACGGTACTCTGTCCCCCCCCCTCCCAGTGAGCTGTGGTGTTCCACAAGGAAGCATATTAGGTCCGTTACTGTTCCTAATTTATGCAAATGACATGTCATCAGCATGTGACTGCAACTTGTTCCTGTTCGCGGACGACTCAGCCCTGCTGGTCTCTGACAGGAGCAGATTGCAGGTTGAAAAAACCCTCAGATCCGAGCTTGCAGAATCTGCACCTGGCTCGCCGATAATAAATTATCATTACACCTGGGTAAAACAGAGTCCATTCTCTTCGGTTCGAAACATAATCTCAGCAAATCCGACGACTTCTCAGTTGCAGTGGGTGACATTATTGTCACAAGTAAGAAGGAAATTACATACCTAGGATCTATTCTTGAGGCAAACCTCTCCTGTGACAAAATGGCATCCAATGTAATAAAAAAAGTCAATCAAAGAACTAGATTCCTATACCGGATCTCCTCTCTGGTAAACAAAAACACCCTGAAAACTCTGGCAGGAGCACTCATTCAAGTGTACTATGACTATGCTTGCACGTCATGGTACCATAGTACCTCCAAGGCGCTAAAAATAAAACTTCAAACATCACAAAATAAACTGGTCAGACTACTGCTTGACCTTTCATCTAGAACCCACCTCACCTCTGCCCACTTTGACAACCTAGGATGGCTTAGAGTAGACGACAGAGTACAGCTACTTGCAATGGGCCTGGTCTACAAGATCAAATACACCTCTATGGTACCCATGTACATGTCAAAATTCTTCCCAAAGGTCAAAGAATATCATGATCATAACACCAGAGGGAGCTCCACAAATCATGTAAAACCCAGATTTGGCACAAAAAAAGGGGAATACACGTTATATATACTAACTGTATATCTGTAGACTTGGTATGTCTTAAATGTCCGGTTAGGATGTATTAGAACGAAATCTAAAATGAAATTTGTAAGTAAGCCATCTGTATGTAAAGAAACACCTGTATGTAAATTGTAAATAAGCCATCTGTATGTCAAATATGTCTTGTATGTCTTAAATGATATGATGAATTGGAAATGGGGGACCCTGATGTAAACAAGACAAAAGTCTTTCTCTGGTCTGCATCCCCTTAACAATTGTATGTTTTGAGCTGTACTGTACTGTACCCAATATACAAGCTGTTGATAAACTTTTCAATCAATCAATCAATCAATGAATGCTTTTGTGTACAAAAAAACGGCAGGCAAAACCTTTTTAAATGTGTGTTTCCTGTATGGCGAATACAGCTGCTTTATGTATGTCTGTATGAAGTTGTTGTGAGTGTGGAGGGAGCAGCTACAGTTAGCTTAGCCTAATCGATCAGTGCACTACGAAGCCACTGCTAGACAGTGAACTGTCAACGGGGGGAGCCCCGTCGGTCATTATCGGCCGATATTCACTCTTAATAGTTTGATCGGTGCTGTATTCGGATTTTATTTACATGTATATGAAATGGAACACATTTGTGTGTGCATTGAAAAACACAAGTGTGGATCCAGAAATACAAGTGTGACTCCTTTTGCGGATCATGAAATACAAGTGTGAATCCTTCTGTGTGCATGTGTGTATTATGAGACTGTTCTGAGCCAATACGGGCAGGTTTCCCTGAGGTTTAGGAGGAAAGGAATTAATTGTGTGTGTGTGTGTGTGTGTGTGTGTGTGTGTGTGTGTGTGTGTGTGTGTGTGTGTGTGTGTGTGTGTGTGTGTGTGTGTGTGTGTGTGTGTGTGTGTGTGTGTGTGTGTGTGTGTGTGATGTTACAAAAGCTGTCCTTTATTGAGGTGGGCGGATGTCATATTCTTGTCACTATATGTTCAGAAACTGTTGATGATGTGTGTGTGAACATGTCCATTATAATCACAGGTATTTCCAAAAGAGCCTGTTGGAACAGAGCCTGTGAAGTATGGAAGGAGGTAAAACGAGCAGAGAAAGTGCTCCTTGTGTCACACACATTCACACACTCCCAAAAAAGTATTGAGTGACAACGCCTAGACCTGGACGTGGATCAAACACAATATGAAGCACTTGAAACTCATTAACCTGTCATTTATCCAAATGATCTATTCTGTGAGAATATCACAAGCGGTTAAATCAGTTGAGTGGCCTTTTATTATAGAAATCTTCTGAGCAGGGTTACAAGTCTTATAAAGTGTGCTTATATTTGAGATTCACTGAAATGTGGTTAAGAATGTATATAGTTTAATGCCAAATAATAAAAAGAGCATTATCTTTCAGATAAACTACTTATTTTAAGAATGAGGAATAAAGCTGTAATTATGCCAATGCTTATCATAATTAGGTTTTATTCCTTTAAAGATAAGATACGTTAATTTTGTTAGACTTATCTGCTCAAATGTACATTTGAGCATATAAAGTACAATAAATAATACTAAGCAGTCAGTAGATCTAGTTAAGTCCCATGTGTCACTTACCTATTATATAAACTTTCTATTCATGGTTACTTTAAAATAGTTATGCAATGATTAGAAATGAAATGTCATGTCATTTTCATTACTATTAAAGTTGCAAAAAAGAAGTTGAAGAGGAAAAACGTTTCCATCTTCGTTGTTGTTTGAGATGAACTAGAATCTTTTTCAGTCTGGTGCAGCGGGCCCGGCGCCACGAGGGGGCAAAAGGGGGCATTGCCCCCTCAGTTGTATTCTTTGCCCCCTCACTTTGAGCATCATTCATCCATCAAAAAGTACAATAAATGTCACAATTATTAAATAACTTTAAATAATTATTTTCCCCAATACACGTTACTATGTTTAGATCAGATATGTGGGCAGGCAGTCAAGCAACGTGTAAAAAAGCCTCAACACCAAGTGAGCTTGCAGTCTTAATGTTAGCGTGTGTGCTTAGCTGTAAACACAGTCGGATGGGTGACCAAAACGTCCCCGTTTTCCGGGCAGAGTCCCCGTTTTCGTTGGCTGGTACCCGGTTGAAACTCCCGAAAATGTTCCCGTTTTTGAACGTGCGTTTAAAGAAAATAGAGAAAGGTGAAATCAAATGTTATATGTCAGTAAAACGAGTAGCAGTGTTGTGCCTGTTTGTAGCGTTAGCGTATTTCTTCTTTTACTACTTCTTCTTCTTTTTTCCTTAATAGTAGAGCGGATAACCATGAAATTGTGCACTTTTTGAAAGAAACATGAAACTTCTACCATAGTTAGTTTATACCATGAGGTTTATTTTCAGATGTGGAGGGAAGTCAGATTTGACCTCTGAGGCCCGGGAGAGGTCAAATCCAAGATGGCTGCCAATAATACTCAAAAATGCCTCACTTTGGAACCAAACACTGTAGAAAAACACTTAAGGTGTCATTTCCCACACATTTTAGGGTGCCCATTCTGTTGGTGATACCTTTGAGACCAATAGAATTCAAGAAAATGCATTTAGATCAATGTGGAGGTCAAATAATGCAAACATAGGGTGGTGAACGATGCAAAAAGGTAGTTTATTTTCAAAATAATAACAGTAATGATAAGGTTAATAATGATGTCAATAACAATAATAACAATGCCAATAACAACAGTCATTGAAATAATAAGTAATTTTTTAACTGATTTATTATTTAACTTTTTAATCATCATCAAGGGACGGAGAAGTGGTTAACAACACCACAGTCCTTTCATGTCAGGATCACATATTGGTAGTGATCAAAAATCTTAACAGTCCCCAGAACAAAAGCAGAGATCTGTACACTTAAGTGCAGCTTTGACACATGAGCACCGTCCAGTGCACCCTTTCTGACAGTTACAGCGGATCAGCTCATGGCAAGACTTTGCTGCTTCAGGGAGAGTTGTCCAGAGTGGCTGCCACCCAGTGGTTTCTTTTGTCCAGCCCCAATCAGATGGCTCTGGCATCTCTGGGTCCAGGACCAGTGACTGGTTCCAAACGTTAGCCTGAAAGCAAGTACGCTTGATGTGCTGTTTGAGGGTTGGAGGGATGTTTTCTAAACTCCTGGACTTCTGGGAGAAAAGCTGTTTCCTGGCATCATTCACTTCCATGCACTCACTCGTTCGGTCATACATGAGCACCACGAATCTTTCCAGCAGTAACATGGAATCTTCACTGACCTCACTTGGCATGCACAGGAGTTCCTGGAAAGCATCACTGACCTCTGGGAAAGACTTCCATCTCTCCCAGGCAATCTTCTTTCCACGGCCAGCAAATGCAGACACGGTGTCACATCCAGTGAAAGCGTGAAAGACAGGGAGAGTCAGGCATTGGATAGGAGTCATTGTGGCAACCATTTCATGAATAGCGATAAACCGGAAACTCGACCCAACACCAAAGGAAACCCACAGTTCATCGGGAGCTATTTTGCTAAAACAAGCCACTGCCAACACCACCACATCTGTATCAACGGTACGTATGGTCACCTTCTTACAACCTTTATGCACAGCGTCTGCCACATGCAGAAGTAGCCGGGTGTCTGCCTCTTCTTGTGAACATGGGGCAAGGCAGGTCACACATGAATCGGCAGGAGAGCAGAGGACTCCAGTTCCATCTGTTGCATACAGTTCCTTGCCCTGTGCTACTGGCAGACTTACGGCTTCTCGGGCCAGGAAGGAAAATAACTCTGTTTTGTTTTCATCACATCGAAGGAAGTCTTTCCAGTTCTTGGGCATCACAGTAAGGGGAGCCACCCTTTTCCTCTTGCCATTTCCCCTCTTCTGTCTTGTTGAAGCTTTCAGGCTGGCAGATAGGTATACATCCCAGACAAGGTCAACACGGATGCTTACCTCTAGTTGAGCAGAGATGTATGGTATGAACACTGTTTCTCCATACTCTTGAAATGTTCTTGATAACTTTGGATTCAGCATTTGAACCACAGCTGCACCATCTAGAATTACTGCATCAGTCTTAGGAACACTCTTGATTTCAAGCAGATTTGACTCCAGGCAGCGAAGCAGATCTGCTTTAACCCCGAACCGAAGTTTTCCTCCACTTGACAGAGCTGGAGGTGCTGCCTGGTTTTCGTGGGAAAAGAAGTGGTTGATGTCTCCATCTCGTGTTTGACATGAGATGTACAGCCTTGAAAAAAGACCACAGTCACTCTTCAGTGCAGCGAGTTGTGCTTTCTCTTTTGATTTGACCTTCACAGGTGGTCTGCTGAATAGTGGCAACTTTTTTTTTGGAAGAGGGTGTGTGATAGGTGTTGTACACCTTTCCAGCCTTTGGGTCACAAACTCGGTGTACTGCTCCTCACCAATAGTATAAATCCTTCTTACAGTATCAGCAACTTGGGTATCAACGATGTCTCTTGTGTCAATGACTAAAAGATCTTGGCTGTGTTCTAGAAATGGATTCCCCATCTCTTCCAGCACCGTGACAAGTGCCTTAACCTCCTTCAGGAATGTGGCTTGCACTCCAGGTTGCTGGTCATGGTGTCTAGAGTCACTGGGTCCATGCTGTTGGTGTGTTGCCTGTTCTTCAAACTCTTTAGTGATCCTGGCGATTTCTGGTCCTGCTACCATCCAGCGTCTGAGTGCTTCTGGATTGCCAGTCAGTCCGATAGCCCCACCAGAACCTTTGACCATGGCATTGTTCTGTTCATGGCACTGGTCAAGTGCCATGGCAGAGAACTGGTTGCTGGTTTTGTGCACCACGAAATGTCCAGACTTGAATTCTGCCAGGACATCTGGGTGTCTGTCCGCAAGAGTCATCATATCACGGATGTGTACGGGAAGCCATCTGCTGTAGTGTGTGTGATCCAGGGCGAACATCCAGGGCATGATCTGTGTTAGGAATTCCACGTACAGCTGGAAGTTGCCTTCACGAATGGACCTCATGTACCGCAAAACGAGAAGCTGCAATGACAGGGTCTTATGCCAGTAGTCAAAGTGAACACTAGCCTTTGCTTGTTGTATGCACCACTCCTCAAAAGATAGACTGTCAGGTGGCATGGCATCTGTATCATCAGATATGCAATTTTCATTGTATGCTCGTTGCAGTAGTGTATAGAGGCTTGCAGCTGTGACCTGGTGTGCATGGCGGGTCTTGGTGACATGTTTGGCATGTATGAAGGAATTTGCTGTTCCATAACTTGCAATATCAGCCTGGACCAGAGCATTGGTCCAGCCACTGTCTTCTAGACAGTCTCCCAGCAACTTCAACATAGCCATTTCGATGTGTAGACCACCAAACATGATCACAAAGTGATCTTCTCCATAAGTGTCTGGCCAGGTCCACTGTACTTGTTTAGCGAGAGCATACAGTGGTTGGTCAGCAGCAATGACAGGAATCTGACCAGGGTTCACATGTTGAATTGCTCTTTTTACGATTTCCATAGAGTGCCGAATCATTGCTACTGAATGTGCATTGTCAAGAAAGAGAGGTAATAATGCATTGATTGCTGCAGGAGGGATGACGGCATGGTGAACACAGGCATGGTAGGCAGACCACGATATCATGCCATCAATGGCTGACGTTTCAACAGCTGTCTTGACTTTTCTGAGCCATGCATATTCATCCTCTGTGGCGGCTGTAGAAACTAGGAGGGTGGAGGGTCTCACAGGACCTTGTACAGGTGGCACACTAAATTCCTTTTTGTGGAGGGAAGCTGGTGGCACGACTGTGTATGATGTTGGCAGAGGTTTCACTGACTTGGTGGAAGAGCCATCTTGACTAATCACTAGTGCACCACGATCAGTTCCGCTTTGTGTGTGTGATGGATGCTGCATTAGTGAGATTCCAGTGCCGTGGAAGGAATCTTTGGCTGTTGCAGAACTTGGGTTATGGTCTATATTGTCCACAGCTCCTGTTGTGAACAGTCCATTACGCAACTTTGGTGGGCACACAACATCTTCCATCCTAAATTGCTGGCAGACACCATTGGCAATGTTTGATGTGACTTGCAGCAGCCTGTCATAGGAAACACACAATCCCAGGTTGAACAGTGTGTCAACTAACCCCCTACTTCGTGTAACTGCATGGATCTTGAGGGACAGATATAGAGGGAGTGGAGTTTCTCGGGTGTGCCTTGTACGTGCTGAGCTTGGTGAATCCATGTTCCGTGCCTGCTTCTTACTGTTAAAGACCATCAATTGGGAGATTGTTAGGGCAGGTTTTGTGGTGGTCTGATGCTTAATGTTTGTACCATCAAGTACCATGTTGACGAGAGCCAAGAGAGATGGTGGCACAGCCCTCTGCTGGCAGTTTTCTTGGAATGATCCGTCAAAAGAGAAAGACGAACCAAAGATTTCTTTGCGCACTACTTGTGCTGCTCGCATTAAGTGCATGGCATCATTGTCAGTTTGACAGGCTATCATGAGAGCTGGTCCAATGTCATTCTCAAAACTCAGAAGTGTGTCTCTTCCTTGTGAATGTGCCCTCAGATGTGGAAGCTCAGAAAGCAGTCGTTCTTTCAGTCTGGTGGTGTGAATCCGTTTATCTACAGTCAGACCAAGTTGTTCCAGCCTGGTCTTGTACAACTGAGCTGATGTCAGTCAATTTCAAGACAGGGGAAGTGTTCTCATCACTGTTCTTGTCTTCCAGATATGCCACTAACTGTGCAAAGGCTATGCCATGTAGGCAAGTATCATCTCCATCATTGTGTTTAGATGCAGCCTGCCTGGCTTTGTTGTACAATGAAGACAGACAGCGATGATGGTACTTGGCCTCAATGGCAATCATGTCACCCTCTGCGAGCTTGGCCAACAGAGCAGTGTCCTCAAGCTCAAGGGCACACTTCCTCACATTTCTGTCAATGTTGTAGGTTGATGCATTATGCAAACCTGAGGAACCTGCAGCAGGCTCATTGCAAAAGAAGCAAGTAGGTTCTGTGGACTGTGAATGGCTGTGGGCAGATCGCGTGTGTACAGATGAGGTACTTTGTTGTTGTGCTGTAGTTAATTTCCCCCGACTTAGCTCATCATATGCTTTTTTGTTGAATTTTAGCCGACATCTCTTGTGCCACTCTGCCTTGTGTCTCTTCAAAGTGGATTCTATGCCATCTCCATCATCTAATCGCTCCAGGTTGAGGTCCATTGGCATATGCTGAAGGGTATGGAACCGGAGAAGGTCTTCTGTGAGGGATACATAGCCACTACCAACAGACTGTTTATATTTGTTTCTGAGAGGACACTGTAAAGGTTCATCTGTTTTGACTTGACAGAGGACACAAATGTCCCAGTTAGTGCTGGGGGGTGGCTTGGATTGCTTGGATAACGAGGGCTGGGTAGGGACCATCAAGCTGTGACGCTTTGACATGGTGAGGGTTAAAATTCCAGCAAGACGTGGGAATCTGAAAAGATAACAATTTAACATTGTATTAAACACTGTTGTCATTGTGTCATTCGGTTTTTGTAGGGTTAGGTTAAACCAAATGACACTTAATGACAATGATATGACATATGTGTCATATATATATGACATTGACATAATGTTTATGACATGTTCGTGACATGTCCGTGACTGTGTTTTGTTACTGTTATGACAGGTAAAATGTTACCCAAATTTGACATAATAACCAAGTTGACATCTCTAGAAAATACTCTGTTCAATCATTAAACTACTCAGCTCAAACAGAAATGTTCCAGACTGTCTTCTACTTAAGCTAGGATAATTATTTTGATCACGCTAGCTAGCTAGCTAGCTAGCTAGGAGTTTTCCTTGCTCTTCCTGGCTACAGTCAAATTCAATACATTCGCATTCAAAGGCATATATTAATATTAATATTGTTTTTAATAATATTGTTTGTTCATAGTCAATCTTTTTACCTGTTAGAAATGTCCGAAGTGTCAGAAGTGGCATTTCTGAATACTTCTCACCATGTTGTCTAGCAACAACCCCTCGAATAAGTAGGCTACTGAAGCTTTAGAGCAGGGGGTTTTCAACCAGTGGTCCGCCGTGGTATTGCAGGTAGTCTGTGGAAATGGTCTAGGGGGGTCAACTGCTGATAAATCTGTGCTGAGAATGCATACAAATATCCACACACCCCATGAAATAATAACTTATAACTAAATAATACTGAGACTACAAAGAAATCAATTGAAGAATGTTCTTGGGTACATAAAAAATAAATATTTTGATATATTTTTACCTTGACTTTAACATAAATGCATTTTCTTGAATTATATTGGTCTCAAATGTATCACCAACAGAATGGGCACCCTAACATTTGTGGGAAATGACACCTTAAGTGTTTTTCTACAGTGTTCGGTTCCAAAGTGAGTCAGTTTTGAATATTATTGGTGGCCATCCCCGATTTGACCTCTCCCGGGCCTCAGAGGTCAAATCTGACTTCCCTCCACATCTAAAAATAAACCTCATGATATAAACTAACTATGGTAGAAGTTTCATGTTTCTTTCCAAAAGTGCACAATTTCCCTTGATTTGAGGGCTTAACCGCTGTACTATAATGGCGAATCGCTTCGAGCATATAACGCCACCTACTGTTGATTTATTAAATGTTTATATTAAATCCTTGTCCTCAGACCAGTATTTTTGAGGAACTTGAAGATCAGCTTGTTTACTTCATTTCTTGATTTACTTTCGTATATTGACTTGAAATCCATGTCCTTAATGTTATGTTGTTGCAGTGCAGTTTTCAGAGTGAGTCTTTGTCTGTTATAATCCGGGCATCTAAAAAATACATGATGTAATTTTTCTCCCCAATTTTCGGCGCCCCCGATTGGTTGATGCGCCCTTAGCATTTGCCTATACTGCCTATGCCAAGGGCCGGCCCTGGTGAAAACAATATGACACCAACAAAAAATAAGACAGACAACTACAGATGGCACCACACATGATGGTTACTTTTTATTATTTAGGGCTGCCTGTATGGATCAGGTTTTTGCCAAAGCGAGCCCTTTTACTAGAATAATAATATGTTGTGTATTATATCAACGGTATTGGTACAATGAACGAGATCTAGTGACGGATTGTGGAACATTGATTTGATTTTCTCATGGCAGTTAGATTCTAGAGACAAACCAGGGGACTTTATTTTTATTTGTAATCTGTGTCTGTCCATTTGGTGTAGCATTTGATCCAATATTACATTTGGTTTATATATTAGTCACTTTCTTATGAAATGCCAGGTTTTAGGCCTTGATTTGAACAAGACTAATATGTCTTACCTTTGCTCTTTTTCTGATCAAAAGTTGTGTGCAATGACATTGAAACGATGAAAACGCTGCTGAGGGTTAATTAAATGTCTCTGTGTCCCTTTGAAATAATGATTGATAATCCATCATCATATTTATGGCTATAACCTAGTTTTCCAGTTTTCAGAATGTAACATAGCTTTCGGTTTGGGCAAGCTGCGTGCGCATCACTCTCATTCTTCAATGGTACACTCTTAAAACTACTGGGTTAAAAAATAACCCAATCATAACCCAGCTGCTGAGTCACTATAGGACAGAACACGCGCTGGGTTGTCTTAACCCATGTGCTGGGCTGGATAATTTTAACCGATGTGCTGGGTTGTTTATTTGACCCAAGCTAGTGATTGAAATTAACTATATCACTGGGTTAAATATAAACCATACATTGGGTTGTTTATTTGACCCAAGCTAGTGATTGAAATTAACTATATCACTGGGTTAAATAAAAACCATACATTGGGTTGTTCATTTGACCCAAGATATTGATTGAAATTAACTATATTGTTGGGCTAAATAGAATATAATAATAATAATGTGTAATGAATTATCTCCAAACACACCGTATATATATAACAAATGCATTTATTGATAATTTGAACAGCTTTGGCAAATTGCCAACATTCCTTTTCCACTATAAAAGAACAATGCATTTTAGCACAATACAAATTCACGTAACATGGAGTATGTGACTTAAACAGCTGAGGAGGATGTAACCTTCCTCACATTAATACATGAAACATGTCTTCCAATCCCATCAACATTTCCACATTCTTCTCCCAACCTTTGAGGTTTGAATGGTGTTTTTTTTGTAATGGCATCGGTTCACGAGCGGCTGAAGAAATCCTACAGTCCGGCATGTTCTTCAGTCCAAGGACTTTGGGATAAAGCCTTTCACCATCCATTTGCAAGAGCATTTTCTGAATGAATTCATAGTAGTACCTTAGCTCTTTGGGGTAAGCCATGTTCAGTGTATAGATGACTTCCAGCATGCTCGGGCTACAGATCCAATGTTGTCCAGAATGATTAGTCCTTCAACAAAAATCCCAACGTCGTCATAATGTCCAGGTTCTCCACCCTCCTTGTTGATGACATATATGCCCATGGTAGATTTCTGCAGGTCTCTGGTGACGTCATCTCCTTCGATGTCCTGTATATTTAAAGTAAAAACATGTATTTATTCAATATATGTAATTTTAATGACATACTTTATCGTATACATTTTTTGTAATATTGCTCACATACCTATTAATCCCTTAAAACAAAGCTGGTCATATTGTATATTTCTGAATCAAACTAAATATGTGTGAGGCGTTTTTAAAAATGTACGTAGGAACCAATAAGCTTGGTGCTGAGTGTCAGAAGTCAGAGAGGATTGACAGATGGACTAAGACATTGTTGATTATGGTCTTTCCATTGGACAATAAGAAAAATAATGAATAAAGCCAACCTCATCGTATAAAGAACCAAGCTGATGGTTTACAATGCTTTAGTCTGTTGATGAATATCAACATTCATATAAATATTCTCAACCTTCATGCTCCTTATAAGGTAAAACATAATTATCTAAAATTGATGCCTGACACTAGGATCTTAAAACACCACATGTGACTGACAAATGCAATTACAATGACTTACCATATACTACATTCTTGCCCCTGGCATTTAATACAGGCTGTTGTAAGGCAAATGGGGCTCTATACGGTACTGGACAGGTACATTTCATAAAATTGCTCCATAGAGTATATGACAATTTGTATAAAACAGTGTATACACACATTTACCTTCTGCAAGATCGCCATATGTTTGGCTAGTTTCTGGCCAAAAATTCCTCCCTTCTTCTGGAAGACAGATGTCAGCTGAGGTAGATGGCTGTCCAAGTGGAATGAAGGCTGTTTCATGTGGAATAGTTGTTATGCGCTGGAATTCAGCATGTATCTGTTATGCAAAAACAAAACGACAGAAGACAAAGACCACATTCAGACATTGGTGTAATGATATTTTGTATCTACTATATAATTAAAGGATAGATTCTAATTTTGACCTCCTCATTAACCAAGTCCATGATAAGATGTGTATTGGTGCACAGTGTGTTCTAACCTGTATTTCTATTAATCTAAGGTAATTGCAAGGAATCAAAACTAGACCTGTAAGCTGTATGGTTGTTTAAACCTTGCTAATACTTTTTTTAATTGACAATGGGTAAAATGTTGAGTTATAAATTGAAAACCCCAATTCCAGCAGCAGCTGTTTTATTCAGACAATCAAACAGACAGTTAGAGAATAGCTGGTGAAGAAAGCGGAACATTGAGCAGCTAAAGAGCCAAACACTTTACTAAGGAGTTGGTGCAGAGCATAAACAGAGCTAAAATATAGTGAATATTGGACTTATCAGATGGACAGAAACACCATTTCAAATGTATGATCATGTTGCTCTGTATCAGCTCGATGTGTACAGTAAATAGGCATTTCACCAGTGGCGGTTCTACGGGGTGGCACGGGGTGGCAGCTGCCACCTCAGAAAAATGCCTTGCCACCCCAGCTGCCACCCCATTTGGCAGCTTTGTTTTGAAAGAAAAGTTGTGGCTCATCGGACATTTATGAGAGAAAATCTCTAATGTCCGAGTGCAAGTGAATGCAGCACAAGACGCAAGCCTTGTAACCCTCCCCCCCCCCCCCCCCCCCCCCTGGCGCGAGCTTGGAACTATGATTGGCGGCGATCTCATTCGAACGGGAGGACAGCGCAAAACGAGAAGCATTTCGGATACAAGTAGACGGAAAGAATGAGGTATTTGCGGTTAGGGTATGGCTGGGGTAGGCTACATCCATACCAATAAATGGATTAGCCCCACCATGAACAATGATGTTAAAGTAAGCAAAATAAAGTCTGCCAACTCGCGCGGAGTAAATTGCACAGACAGCAGCTAGTAAGATTGATTTCAGTAGCCACTTGTCTGGAAATACCGAAGACTAGAAACAGTTTTGAACACTTTTGTCACGTAGTGATCGTCTTCTCAATAGAACATCTTTGATAATGTCTTCTGGCCAATCAGAATCACGATAACGGCGTGGTGTTGTTGCAGGAAGTCCCGATGGAGAATACTTTTGCTGTAGTACATCTCTATATACATCGGTACAACTAAGACCCCACGGTTTGATGATTGATAGGTGTCTGGGCTGTCTTTCATTTTGACACACAGAACAATGGGGGCTATCCACCCTTATCCACAATGTAAAGTAATTCACACAGCCTCTTCCCTCTCCTCTCTGTGAGGAGCAGCAGGTTCAGCTTTCAGAACAAAGTAACAAAAAACTAAAATGGCATTCATTTTTTTGAATACGTCATGTAGTAATATATATTTATTTATTTTTCTTCTCAAGAGAGCACCAGAATGTGTATTTGATGTTAGTATTCAAAAAATCTCCTGGGGGACAATCCCCCCAGACCCCCCTGCAGGGGTTGGGTTTTCAACTCTTTCACCTGTGGGGAAATTGCAGGATTGGCTCCAGGTCGCCTTTTTTATTTACTACAAGACAAATGTGCCTTTTTATTTCATACAGTTACATTTGGATTGAGACAGGGAAATCATCTAAACCTCACGCGTGGCGTTTCACTGTCAAGGGGAGCGTGTATGTAATTACATTGCAACTACTGACTTGAGCCCCACCACTGTATAGCTTTAAATCTTAATAAGTTTGTGTGGCGTTTTGCTGATCAAGATGGTAATCGCCACATTCAGCTGTTATAGACATGCCAACTTAATGCTCTGCTCACGGATGAGTCGATGAGAATAATAAACTGTTTAAGAAGATGACCTTACATGTTTAAATATATGTTTCTTCTTTGTGGGGTCTGCCCCCAAAAAACAGTTTCAAGTCCTGAGAAAGTCAAATAAGAATGTGTGTAAAACTTCACTGCCCAGCCAAAAAAAATAACCACTTTGATTTAACTAGGCCAGTAGGTACGGGCATTCCACTGGATAATAACTGCAGCAATGTATATGTTTTAGCTGAATACACGTTTTTTAACCTTAACTGATGCAGTTAGTCATTTCTTTAATTCGTCACCAACCTTTTTGTCACCGAGGGCTACTTCAAGGGTACTGAGTAATACGAAGGGCTACTTGTTTGATACAAACTTCCTGAATAACATAATTGCACGGTTCACCTTTAATAGAGAGCCGCAGTGACGTGTCCTTAAACCCGGAAGTAAACTTCTTCCGGTTCCTTCGTCTAAAACGCAATGCAATTTCTCCATTGGATTTTGGAAAATAGCTCGAAATAAGGTCTGTGGTTGACACATATTTAAGAGATGGATCACGTTTTGTTCAGCCGGATAATATCCACATGTCAACCCTACTTTTATAATTTTTGAATAATAAATCTAGTCGGCAGAAGCAAAATGCTAACGTTATGCTATAAACTAACTACAAGCCAGTACAGCAGCAGGGTCGCACGACTTCAACGTCACGCCAACTTAAGATCGTTTCAACTGATTTGCACTGAAACTGCACTTTGAAAACTTTAAATATATTAACATTTTAAACTGTATACCCCGGTTATCTAGGCCCTTTTTGTTTAATGTATACCCCGGTTATCTAGGCCCTTTTTGTTTTATGTATACATGTCACACTGTGGGAAACGATATTTCGATATTTCTGGATGTATAACACATGTAGAATTTTTGACAATAAAGCTGAATTTGACTTTCGCGTGCTTGCATATTTTAACAAAGCTTTTCATTTTAGCCACACTGAATTTAACTAGAAGTCATGGCTGTGTCAATTACCAGTCTGATATCGTTTTACAAAGATGACAAGAAGAGTGTAGACAGAGGAGAGAACCACTACAAGTCAGGACACGTTACAGTGCAGCCTAGATGAAGGTGTGCTTACCGGTGTTGTCAGGGCTAGCATGAGGGACAAGGTTTATAGTGTCGGTGAGTAGTGATAGCAAGAGTACCGTTAACCTTTTAAGACCGAGTTAATTTATTCACATTAATTCCCATCAACAAATCAATTTTATGTGTCACATGAAATCTTTATTAGGCAAGGCAAGTTTATTTATATAGCACTTTTCAACACAAGGCAATTCAAAGTGCTTTACAAAAAATGAAAGACATTAAGAAAATGGCATTTAAAATCAGTCATTAAAAAGAAAAGCTAATAAAATAAACATTAAAAGAAAAAATACATGGATAAAAGTTAAAGTGCAGTCTAAGATATTAATAGTTCAATTAAGAGCAGCGACAAAAAGAAAAGTCTTCAGCCTGGATTTGAAAGTAGTAAGTTGCAGCGGACCTGCAGGTTTCTGGGAGTTTGTTCCAGATATTTGGAGCATAATAACTGTACGCTGCTTTACCATGTTTAGTTCTGACTCTGGGGACAGAAAGCGGACCAGTCCCTGAAGACCAAGGGGAGCGTGTATGTAATTACATTGCAACTACTGACTTGAGCCCCACCACTGTATAGCTTTAAATCTTAATAAGTTTGTGTGGCGTTTTGCTGATCAAGATGGTAATCGCCACATTCAGCTGTTATAGACATGCCAACTTAATGCTCTGCTCACGGATGAGTCGATGAGAATAATAAACTGTTTAAGAAGATGACCGAACATGTTTAAATATATGTTTCTTCTTTTTGGGGGTCTGCCCCCAAAAAACAGTTTCAAGTCCTGAGAAAGTCAAATAAGAATGTGTGTAAAACTTCACTGCCCAGCCAAAAAAAATAACCACTTTGATTTAACTAGGCCAGTAGGTACGGGCATTCCACTGGATAATAACTGCAGCAATGAATATGTTTAGCTGAATACACGTTTTTTTAACCTTAACTGATGCAGTTAGTCATTTCTTTAATTCTTCACCAACCTTTTTGTCACCGAGGGCTACTTCAAGGGTACTGAGTAATACGAAGGGCTACTTGTTTGATACAAACTTCCTGAATAACATAATTGCACGGTTCACCTTTAAAAGAGAGCCGCAGTGACGCGTCCTTAAACCCGGAAGTAAACTTCTTCCGGTTCCTTCGTCTAAAACGCAATGCAATTTCTCCATAGGATTTTGGAAAATAGCTCGAAATAAGGTCTGTGGTTGACACATATTTAAGAGATGGATCACGTTTTGTTCAGCTGGATAATATCCACATGTCAACCCTACTTTTATAATTTTTGAATAATAAATCTAGTCGGCAGAAGCAAAATGCTAACGTTATGCTATAAACGAACTACAAGCCAGTACAGCAGCAGGGTTGCACGACTTCAACGTCACGCCAACTTAAGATCGTTTCAACTGACTTGCACTGAAACTGCACTTTGAAAACTTTAAATATATTAACATTTTAAACTGTATACCCCGGTTATCTAGGCCCTTTTTGTTTAATGTATACCCCGGTTATCTAGGCCCTTTTTGTTTTATGTATACATGTCACACTGTGGGAAACGATATTTCGATATTTCTGGATGTATAACACATGTAGAATTTTTGACAATAAAGCTGAATTTGACTTTCGCGTGCTTGCATATTTTAACAAAGCTTTTCATTTTAGCCACACTGAATTTAACTAGAAGTCATGGCTGTGTCAATTACCAGTCTGATATCGTTTTACAAAGATGACAAGAAGAGTGTAGACAGAGGAGAGAACCACTACAAGTCAGGACACGTTACAGTGCAGCCTAGATGAAGGTGTGCTTACCGGTGTTGTCAGGGCTAGCATGAGGGACAAGGTTTATAGTGTCGGTGAGTAGTGATAGCAAGAGTACCGTTAACCTTTTAAGACCGAGTTAATTTATTCACATTAATTCCCATCAACAAATCAATTTTATGTGTCACATGAAATCTTTATTAGGCAAGGCAAGTTTATTTATATAGCACTTTTCAACACAAGGCAATTCAAAGTGCTTTACAAAAAATGAAAGACATTAAGAAAATGGCATTTAAAATCAGTCATTAAAAAGAAAAGCTAATAAAATAAACATTAAAAGAAAAAATACATGGATAAAAGTTAAAGTACAGTCTAAGATATTAATAGTTCAATTAAGAGCAGCGACAAAAAGAAAAGTCTTCAGCCTGGATTTAAAAGTAGTAAGTTGCAGCGGACCTGCAGGTTTCTGGGAGTTTGTTCCAGATATTTGGAGCATAATAACTGTACGCTGCTTTACCATGTTTAGTTCTGACTCTGGGGACAGAAAGCTGACCAGTCCCTGAAGACCAAGGGGAGCGTGTATGTAATTACATTGCAACTACTGACTTGAGCCCCACCACTGTATAGCTTTAAATCTTAATAAGTTTGTGTGGCGTTTTGCTGATCAAGATGGTAATCGCCACATTCAGCTGTTATAGACATGCCAACTTAATGCTCTGCTCACGGATGAGTCGATGAGAATAATAAACTGTTTAAGAAGATGACCTTACATGTTTAAATATATGTTTCTTCTTTGTGGGGGTCTGCCCCCAAAAAACAGTTTCAAGTCCTGAGAAAGTCAAATAAGAATGTGTGTAAAACTTCACTGCCCAGCCAAAAAAAAATAACCACTTTGATTTAACTAGGCCAGTAGGTACGGGCATTCCACTGGATAATAACTGCAGCAATGTATATGTTTTAGCTGAATACACGTTTTTTTAACCTTAACTGATGCAGTTAGTCATTTCTTTAATTCTTCACCAACCTTTTTGTCACCGAGGGCTACTTGAAGGGTACTGAGTAATACGAAGGGCTACTTGTTTGATACAAACTTCCTGAATAACATAATTGCACGGTTCACCTTTAATAGAGAGCCGCAGTGACGCGTCCTTAAACCCGGAAGTAAACTTCTTCCGGTTCCTTCGTCTAAAACGCAATGCAATTTCTCCATAGGATTTTGGAAAATAGCTCGAAATGAGGTCTGTGGTTGACACATATTTAAGAGATGGATCACGTTTTGTTCAGCCGGATAATATCCACATGTCAACCCTACTTTTATAATTTTTGAATAATAAATCTAGTCGGCAGAAGCAAAATGCTAACGTTATGCTATAAACTAACTACAAGCCAGTACAGCAGCAGGGTCGCACGACTTCAACGCCACGCCAACTTAAGATCGTTTCAACTGACTTGCACTGAAACTGCACTTTGAAAACTTTAAATATATTAACATTTTAAACTGTATACCCCGGTTATCTAGGCCCTTTTTGTTTAATGTATACCCCGGTTATCTAGGCCCTTTTTGTTTTATGTATACATGTCACACTGTGGGAAACGATATTTCGATATTTCTGGATGTATAACACATGTAGAATTTTTGACAATAAAGCTGAATTTGACTTTCGCGTGCTTGCATATTTTAACAAAGCTTTTCATTTTAGCCACACTGAATTTAACTAGAAGTCATGGCTGTGTCAATTACCAGTCTGATATCGTTTTACAAAGATGACAAGAAGAGTGTAGATAGAGGAGAGAACCACTACAAGTCAGGACACGTTACAGTGCAGCCTAGATGAAGGTGTGCTTACCGGTGTTGTCAGGGCTAGCATGAGGGACAAGGTTTATTAGTGTCGGTGAGTAGTGATAGCAAGAGTACCGTTAACCTTTTAAGACCGAGTTAATTTATTCACATTAATTCCCATCAACAAATCAATTTTATGTGTCACATGAAATCTTTATTAGGCAAGGCAAGTTTATTTATATAGCACTTTTCAACACAAGGCAATTCAAAGTGCTTTACAAAAAATGAAAGACATTCAGAAAATGGCATTTAAAATCAGTCATTAAAAAGAAAAGCTAATAAAATAAACATTAAAAGAAAAAATACATGGATAAAAGTTACAGTGCAGTCTAAGATATTAATAGTTCAATTAAGAGCAGCGACAAAAAGAAAAGTCTTCAGCCTGGATTTAAAAGTAGTAAGTTGCAGCGGACCTGCAGGTTTCTGGGAGTTTGTTCCAGATATTTGGAGCATAATAACTGTACGCTGCTTTACCATGTTTAGTTCTGACTCTGGGGACAGAAAGCTGACCAATCCCTGAAGACCTGAGAGATCTGGATGGTTCATCATTTAGCAGGAGGTCAGAAATGCATTTTGGTCCTAAACCATTCAGTGCTTTATAAACAGCAGCAGTATTTTGAAATCTATTCTTTGACACACAGGAAGCCAGTGTAAAGACTTAAGAACAGGAGTGATGTGATCCACTTTCTTAGTGTTAGTGAGGACTCGAGCAGCGGTGTTCTGAATCAGCTGCAGCTTTCTAATAGATTTTTTAGTGAGACCTGTGAAGACACCATTGCAGTAGTCCAGTCTACTGAAGATAAAAGCATGGACACGTTTTTCCAAATCCTGCTGTGACTTTAGTCTTTTAATCCTAGATATGTTCTTTAGGTGATAGTAAGCTGATTTAGTAACTGTTTTAATGTGACTGTTGAAACCAATAACTAATTTAACCCGCTGACAAGAGAGCCTTCCTCCGAAGATCGTGACTGGCTGAGGGACAGACTCGGGGGCAGGTTCTCAGGAATTTCTTGGCTTCTCTCCCCCGAGCCAGAAGAGGAAAACTACAGCTTGGAAACACTTACTGTTCCTGAAATTATCAAGTCTGTTGGGCATCACGGACCTGAGGCAATTGTGGCAAGCATGGCATTGTCTGAAGAGCAACAGAGGGCAATTCAGGTGGCTACCACTGGTCAGCGAACCAGCCCAAACTGGCATTTGTTCAGGAAAGGAAGGTTGACTGCCAGCAACTTTGGAGCTGTCCTGAGGTCAAAGCGTGTGACTGCTTCCTTTATTGCCAGGGTGCTAGGGCAACAACAGGCCCTTGATGGTGTTGTGTCTGTACAGTGGGGGACTATGAATGAATGTGAGGGCGTCAGGGCATTCACCACTGCAACTCAGATGCAGGTCCATGAGTCAGATTTGTGGCTCTCCCAATCAGGAATGTTGGGGGCATCTCCAGATGGTCTGGTAGGGTCTTCCGCTGTGCTTGAGGTAAAGTGTCCCTACAGAGCCAGGGAAATGACAATTAGTGAAGCATTGCAAATCAAGGGCTTCTTTGTCAGTAAGGAAGGAGAAACATTCAGCCTGCGTGAGGAACATCCTTACTGGCACCAAGTGCAAGGTCAGCTTCACCTCACTGCAAGAAAGAAGAAGAAATAATAAAATTGTGAATTGTTTTTAATTTACATTTACTCGCCTTTGCAATGTTGTGGTTGTTAGAGTGTTAGGTTTTCTGTCAGCTCGTCTGTTGGGAAGATATAAAATATAGTTTCATGGAAGTCACACCGTCACATATACTGTAAGAGCATTAAGACATACAGTACATAGGCTAAAACAAAACATCTAAAGATATAACCTTGCACTTTGATAAGTCTCTTGAACATTTTCACTATTTTGACATTTTTATAGATGAAAATTGAACTAAAGAAATAAATGGTAGATTAATCCATATTGAAAATAGGTGTCAGCTGCTACACTAATTATAATAGTTATATTTCTTAATTAATTAAGATAAGATATTACTGTATTGATCCCAATTTGGGAAATGTTTGTGTTGCAGCAGCATAACAAGAAAAACAAAATATAAGTTATTATATATACAAAAGTATGTGAGGGATGGAATATTAAATTGAATACAAATGTAAAATGTACATGTGATTTTACGTCCAAGAGAAGCTATGGAGCAGAGAGTTCTCTGCCAGCCAGAGGTGATTTGTTATTAGTTCAATATGTCAAACTGATTTCCCTGACTACAATCTTTAGTTACATGGTGAAACGTTATGCTGCTTGTACTAATAAGACTTATCATATAAGCCACACAGGTTTTAATAGGATGTATTCATTATCTTTACTTGTGTTGCGGTCTTTTCAGCAGCGCCATCTCTATAACGGCGATACAGTCACTACCCATTATTTACATTTCACCGTGACATGGACAAAAATGTAACGTCAGCTTACCTCATGGCACGAATCCAGACTCTCCTTTGGAAAACATTGGCCGGGAAACGATAGAACAAGCACGTTTCATGCGAAGACCTGTGGCTGCAACCCGGAGCAAAGCAACAAACCATTGCGTAGCTAACTAGTAGCGCTAGCTTTAGCTAACGTTAGCCAACGAAACGAACTGCCGAGTAAAATTGGAAAACACTGGTAATTAATTATTCTATAATTTGTAAAACTACGGTGTTAAAAACGACAATTTCAAAAATACAGATTCTAATGGTCAGATATAGATATACAGATACTAAAGATAGGCAGGTACTTGCTTTTAAGCAGAACACAGGGGAAAACAAACTTAGCGGGAGTGTTTACGTGTTCGGCGTAATGACGTACAACGGCCTCGACAATTTCTGTAGTCCTATTCAGCCATTCGGTAACAACCATCGTTTTTCAGACACGTAAACTCTTCAAAAATCCCCAGTGGGGTCACTGCTGATGTATTTAATGTCTTAGAACAAAACGTCAATTACCTCTTAAATTTGTGTCAACCACAGACCTTATTTCGAGCTATTTTCCAAAACCCTATGGAAAAAATGCATTGCTTTTTGAGGAAGGAACCGGAAGTGCTAAAAATGCTAACTTACTTCCGGGTTTTACGACGCGTCACTGCGGCTCTCTATGATAATATTATTATTATTAATAATCAGAATACATATTAATTTACTGTATGTTAAGGACTTTCTGATCACATGTTAATGTTAATTTTTACTCACAATAATTATTAACAATGATTTACCATTGCTATAGCAACCCCATTGTTTTTTTATGAAAATGTATCTATATTTATACACATTCTCGCGAGATCTATCAGGGGTCGTTGTAATGCTGCGTTCACACCGGACGCGACTTCGCTCTAATCGCTTGAGTTTTACCGCTGCTGCCAGCTGTGTTTACTCGCATCATTCAAACAAGACGCGCTGGCTCGGGAGGCTACAACTACAACAAAATGAACATATTTTACCGTGATTAAATTGTAATACACGTTTCTAAATGATGCCGAAGTAACAACATACTGATACCGTTTAGTAAAAACCATGAATTAATGCTTGACAAGTCAGCAGACAAGACGGCAGGCGAAAAACCTTTTTAAATGCTTGTTTTCTGAATGGAGATTGGATCGACCAGGCTAAGCTAACGTTGTATATGCTCATTCCACACTCATAACAACGGCCTAAAGACATAAATAAACCAGCGACTGTATTCGCCATGACACAGACAGTCTGTGGTTTGTACTTGTTTAACTTTTGTCCAGTTTCTGAAAAGATATGAGGAGCTGTGATCTCTGTTTGCGATGTTTTCTGGTTGAACGTCAGTGGCAGGCTGAGATCCTCACCACTGCTGTGTGTGTGTGTGTGTGTGTGTGTGTGTGTGTGTGTGTGTGTGTGTGTGTGTGTGTGTGTGTGTGTGTGTGTGTGTGTGTGTGTGTGTGTGTGTGTGTGTGTGTGTTTGCGGTGTGGTGATGAGGCCCATGATCGTAGCTGCTCATGCTAGCTTGTCTCAGCTAAAGGTGGAACGAAGATTTGGTGCGTGGAGTTCAACTCTGAACCTATCTGGGGTCAGAGTTCAATTTCACGCACCAAATCTCCATTTCACTTACATATGTACATACAAAATGTGTGCTTTTAAAATGTTATATTCAATATTGTCATTTTAAAAATTAAAAATGTGTTCAATAATTTTTTTAGACGGAGCTCCATGGTGACTTGTGCTATTTTTAGAACATGCACGCGGGCGACCAATTTTCCCCCTGCGGGCGACTTATTGCCCGTGGGCACCGCGTTGGCTACCCCTGCTTTAATGTTTGTTCTTTCTGATGTAAAGTCAAGGTTGTAACTGTTTGCAATGAAGTTGTGGGGCGCTGAACTGTACCTTTGATTCTTTTGAATTATGATAGTAATTAGGCCTACTGGTCTTTCAAATTTGAAGGAGGGTGAGCAAGCATCTTGAGGAACGTTCATCATTAACTCCTCCAAAAAATATAGTTTATTTAATAATAACACTGAATATGTGAATCATAACAGTGATTGACAGCTGATAGGAATAATATGATTGTTAATATTATCATATTCATACAGACACACATCGATGAGACAGTTAATTAATGTACTTATGCAGCAGTCTGCATATTTGGTACCCCTGCTGGTCTAAGAGTTAAACCAACTCATTCAGTTAAAATTCATTAAATTACCTGTGCCACCTTATATATTTATATTTAAGGCTTTACTGATTTGCCACAATAATGTCACCTAATGTTATTGAGATACATTTCAATATTGTTGCTTTCCAAGTTAACATTGATTGATATGACTGCGATTAAATCATCATATACCTCTGCCAGGGGATGCCACCCCTGAAATTCTCCTGCCACCCTCTTGACACCCCATGAATATTTGTCTAGATCCGCCCCTGCATTTCACCATACATTCACCAAATATATAACTTACCTCATCAATATGGAGTATTGTGAGTAAGGTTCTGTTCCACATCACACCAACATCAGATAGCAAAACCTGCAATAAAAATAAAGATGAGCAGAAATTAAAACTAATCATAATGGTAAATGAAAAAAGGTAATTGATTACCAATGATTACTAACTTGTGTTACGCCAATGACTCAAAATCCTACAAACTCCTTTGTGACAAACAATGTAACGTCTTTTTTTTTAAATAGAGTCTAAATATGACTGGATGTGGTGCACTTTTGCTAAATGTTTAGACAAATTGCTTGTGTGCCCTTACATGCTCAACTGTTAATGCACTTGATGGAAGGGAGTTGCTTTTCTAAATTCTTTCATTGTACATGTATAATGACATTAAATTATTATATTCGATTCCATAGCAAAAAGCAATAAATGATTTCTCACTTTTGGCAAAGAGCATTGTCCACCTCAAGACGGGTAACATTTAACCACACCTCGGAGCGCTAAGTTCTCTCTCCACCGTGTGTGTGTGTTGCATGCATGTAGCAGCTGCGTGTGTGTAAACTGCCCCGCCCCCTCGCACACAGACGGGGGAGAGATCACTCTCGTCTGGATTGGAAAGATCGAAAATACATCATAGACGCATTTTGTCTGGCATATTATAAACGGTGTTGGCGAAACTAAGACTGTAATATAATATTTAAGTAGCAATAATACATATCACATGTACTTTTTTAAATGTCTCAAGTACCGATAAACAGACTGTCCTGCTAGAGAGGTAGTACTTTCCTGGGAAGAAAAGGTTTGTGGGTGTGTCGGCCACATTAACAATTTCTGACTAACTTATGGCAACACAAAATAATACATGGGAGCGGTGGAGTGATGAGGAGGTGTTGGCGCTTCTGACGATTTACTCGGAAGGCTTCAGTAGAAGCCAGTCCCCAACTCCGGGAACTTCCGGCCGGGGACTTCGGGTGGCAGTATACGCCGTGAATTTGTTTGCGGTGTAGTGGGGCCGACACACCCACAAACCATTTCCTCCTCAGGAAAGTACTAACTCGCTAGCAAGGACTATCTGGGGGTGAAAATAAGGTTCGCGCGAACTAAGAACTAGTTCCAGATCCTTTTTGGTGTGAAACCAAATCTCCCCCCTCCCCCTATCGGCCTAGAAAAGTACTCTGGTGTGAAAGCTGGTGTGAAAGCGCCTATAAAACCAAAATTATATATGAACGTTAGCTGCGGTAACATTAACCCCTTGCCGCCAGAGAGTAACGTTACCAAAAGCATCCGTACCAACGTGATTTCACATGTTTAGTTGTGTCCTAATATTACCACAATGATAAGAACAAGTTAAAAAGAAACATACTTACAGCCGGTCAGGAACACAGTAGGAATGGCCAGTATATAAGCCAGGGCAGCGGGGAAGGTGAAGCTACAAAAAAAAAGCATAGTAACAGGCAGTTAACATTCAACTTGTATTAGCCACAAACTAATAAGAAAGTCTGACAAGACAAAGATTGAATTTATCACATATTTAATTTGAAAGCAGTATCAAGTTATCTTATAATGTTAATGATGCATGTTACACTTCAATTAGGTTACTTAAACATTACTACACAACTAAGCTAGGTTAACAGTAGGCTAACAGTTAGCTAGCTGCTGTAGGCCTATGTTAACGGTTGCTAATAGCGTTAATGTTTGCTATAAAGCTACCTGTTTAAACACCTGTTAAACCCCGAGCCTGTTTTTCAGGTTTCAGGCTCAAAAATGACATTCACAGAACAAATGACCATATCTTCCCTTCTAAAAGGGTTAAATTAATAATCCTTTTTCTCAAAGTAATGATAAACCTGTCAGTTGGATGTAGAAAAGTCAGATTCAATATAGATGTTTTTTATTTTAAAGAAAATTCAGATTGAACATGCTAAAAAACTGTAAATTATAGTGTCCGTCCCAAACATATTTTGTACTTATAGTGAAAACTAACCTTGGATGATGGGTTAGTAGACTAAAAGCTTTAGGAATCGTCAGTAAAACATATAATAAGTACCCTGTATCAAGATTGATGCAAAACAACTGATATTTGACATTTTTAGACAGATTTAGCAAAAAAACCCTCTTCTGTGGCCATTTGGGTGGATTTTTCATATCTCTGGCTCCCCCTGCTGGATTTTGAAATGTGACATCTCTTTCTAACCGTCAGAGCCAAAGGAATCGAGGGGAACTCCCACATATTCCTTATTTGGTCATGTGTGTGTATTATACTGCCGCATAGACAAGACCGGAAGCAGCAGCAACTCTGGTCGCTACCATTAGCAGCTAACTTTTGCTCTGCGATCTTTACATAAAAATGGAATTATGGATTATAAATAATTCCAATTATTGCCCAGGAACCTTATCAACCTATGGATTAACCGGTTCAGCCGCGTTTTTTCTCGTTTTAATGCCATTGAACACGTCTTTTGATCAGATTAACAGCTACGGTGAGACGATCTCACTAGAAGCTACGTAAAGGTACGTGTTGTGATGTCTGTCTTTGCTTCCCCTGTCGCAAGTTCGGATCACTCAGTGATGATAATATATACCTAAATAATCTGTGGAACCACAGTTTTAATCGGATATCTTGTATGAGCAGCTACGATGAGTAATAAGGGTACTTTTATCTTGAGTTCTGTGCCAATGTCCGTGAGCATTTTTCGCTAAGGGGTCATTTAGATTCTTCTTATGAGACTTGTGTTTTGTTTTGGTAAAAATGGTTTATATCGTCAGTTAGCTGAGATTCTTTCCATTAATCTGGTATAACACATTAATAGGTTCTTAAATATTAAGATCCCCTGAGACACAGTGTCCTGAAAAGAAAACCCAGGGTCCCCGCCGGCGGGGACCTTGGGGCTTAACAGGTTAAGCATAATATAATACACCCAAGGCTATAAATGAGTTACTTAATTAAAACGGAGAGCCGTGGAGAACGTTCACCTCACGACAACAGAGCTACGCAGGCAGTCCGGTCCTTCCGATTCCGAATGGAAAATGGAGGGAAAAGTGGCGGGCTGCTTGTGTATGCACATGCGCAAACAGGACAGTATATGTGGTATATTTTTTTCTAATTAGGCTACTTTTAAATGAATGAAATGAGCTAATTTTAAACAGTGAAAATATTTGTTAAGATTAATTAAAAAAGATAAGAAGGATGCAGTCCATCCATCCATCTTCTCCCGCTTATCCGTGGTCGGGTCGCGGAGGTAACAGTTCCAGCAGAGAGCCCCAAACTTTCTTTTCCCTGGCCACATCAACCAGCTCTGACTGGGGGATCCCAAGGCGCTCCCAGGCCAGCGAAGAGATATAATCCCTCCATCTGGTTCTAGGTCTACCCCTTGGTTTCTTCCCAGCTGGACGTGCCTGGAACATCTCCCTAGGGAGGCGCCCAGGTGGCATCCTAACTAGGTGCCCGAACCACCTCAACTGGCTCCTTTCGACGCGAAGGAGGAGCGGTTCAACTCCGAGTCCCTCCCGGATGACCGAACTTCTCACCTTATCCCTAAGGGAGACACCAGCCACCCTGCGGAGAAAACCCATCTCGGCCGCTTGTACCCGCAATCTCGTTCTTTCGGTCATGACCCATCCTTCATGACCATAGGTGAGGGTAGGAACAAAAATGGCGCGGTAGACAGAGAGCTTTGCCTTCTGGCTCAGCTCCCTTTTCGTCACAACGGTGCGGTAAAGAGACTGCAGTACCGCTCCCGCTGCTCCGATTCTCCGACCCATCTCACGCTCCATTGTTCCCTCACTCGAGAACAAGACCCCGAGATACTTGAACTCCTTCACTTGGGGTAAGGACTCATTCCCTACTTGGAGTGGACAGTCCATCGGTTTCCTGCTGAGAACCATGGCCTCAGATTTGGAGGTGCTGATCCTCATCCCAGCCGCTTCACACTCGGTTGCAAACCGATCCAGTGAGTGCTGAAGGTCGCAGACCGATGAAGCCATCAGAACCACATCATCTGCAAAAAGCAGTGGTGCAATCCTTAGTCCACCAAACTGCAGACCCCCTCCCCCACGACTACTTCTCGAAATCCGAACCATGTATATTACAAACAGGATTGGTGACAAAGTGCAGCCCTGGCGGAGGCCAACCCTCACCTGAAATGGGTCCGACTTACTGCCGAGGACCCGGACACAGCTCTCGCTTTGGGAGTACAGAGATTGGATGGCCCTGAGTAGAGACCCCCTCACCCCATACTCCCGCAGCACCTCCCACAGTGACTCCCTGGGAACCCGGTCATACGTCTTCTCCAAGTCTACAAAACACATGTAGACTGGATAAGCGTACTCCCAGGCCCCCTCCAGGATCCTTGCGAGAGTAAAAAGCTGATCCGTCGTTCCACGACCAGGACGGAATCCGCATTGTTCCTCCTCAATCTGAGGTTCGACAATCGGCCTGACCCTCCTTTCGAGTACCTTAGAGTAAACTTTCCCGGGGAGGCTGAGTAGTGTGATGTCTCTGTAATTGGCACACACCCTCTGATCCCCCTTTTTAAAAAGGGGAACCACCACCCCCGTCTGCCACTCCTTCGGTACTGTTTCCGACTTCCACGCAACGTTG
Organism: Notothenia rossii; assembly: GCF_949606895.1. NCBI lineage: Eukaryota > Metazoa > Chordata > Actinopteri > Perciformes > Nototheniidae > Notothenia > Notothenia rossii. Next base: position 31,027,947 of record NC_136906.1, read on the forward strand.
ATGAGACGTGTCAACCATGACAGTCCCTCAACACCCAGAGCCTTCAGCATTTCTGGGCGGATCTCATCCACCCAGATGTGCTTTGCCACTGTGAAGTTGTTTGACGACCTCAGTGACCTCCCCCCGGGAGATTGGTGTCGATCCCCCATCATACTCCAGCTCTGCCTCTAACATAGAGGGCGGAGTTGTCGGGTTCAGGAGTTCCTCAAAGTGCTCCTTCCACCGCCCTAACACTCCATCAGTTGAGGTCAACAACGTCCCATCCTTACTGTACACAGCTTGGATGGTTCCCTGCTTCCCCCTCCTGAGGTGTCGGACAGTTTTCCAGAACAACTTTGGTGCCGCCCGAAAGTCTTTTTCCATGTCTTCTCCAAACTTCTCCCACACCCGCTGCTTTGCCTCGGCCACGGCTGAGGCTGCTGCCCTTCGGGCCTGTCGGTACCTTGCAACTGCCTCGGGAGTCCCCCGGGATAACAAATCCCTGAAGGCCTCCTTCTTCAGTCGGACGGCTTCCCTGACCACCGGTGTCCACCAGGAGGTTCGAGGGTTACCGCCCCTTGAGGCACCTAGGACCTTGAGACCACAGCTCCCCGCCGCGGCTTCGGCAATAGAGGCTTTGAACACCGACCACTCTGGTTCAATGTCCCCAACTTCCACAGGAATGCCCGAAAAGCTCCGCCGGAGGTGTGAGTTGAAGGCCTCCTGAACTTGGGCCTCCTCCAGACGTTCCCAGTTCACCCGAACTACACGTTTGGGCTTACCAGGTCTATCCAGAGGCTTCCCCCGCCACTCGACCCAACTCACCACCAGATGGTGATCAGTTGACAACTCCGCCCCTCTCTTTACCCGAGTGTCCAAAACATACGACCTCAGGTCCGATGATACGATAACAAAATCGATCATGGACCTTCTGCCTAGGGTGCTCTGGTACCACGTACACTTATGAGCATCCTTATGTTCGAACATGGTGTTTGTTATGGCCAATCCATGACTAGCACAGAAGTCCAGTAACAAATCACCACTCCGGTTCAGATCAGGGGGGCCGTTCCTCCCAATCACTCCCCTCCAAGTGTCTCCATCATTGCCCACATGTGCGTTGAAGTCTCCCAGCAAGATTAAAGAGTCCCCTTCAGGAGCCCCATACAGGACTCTTTCCAGGGTCTCCATGAAGGCCGTATACTCTGAACTGCTGTTGGGTGCATAAGCACACACAACAGTCAGAGTTTTCCCCCCCATAACCCGCAGGCGTAGGGAGGCAACCCTCTCGTCCACTGGGGTAGACTCCAACAACGAAGCACCCAACCGGGGACTTGTGAGTATCCCCACACCCGCCCGGCGCCTCACACCTTGAGCAACTCCGGAGAAGAATAGAGTCCAACCCCTATCCAGAAGTAAGGTTCCAGAGCCGACGCTGTGCGTACAGGTGAGCCCAACCAGATCCAACTGGTAACGCTCCACCTCCCGCACAAGCTCCGACTCCTTCCCCCCCAGAGAGGTGACGTTCCACGTCCCCAAAGCCAGCTTCTGTCGCCCAGGTCTGGTCCGTCAAGACCCTCTGCCTTCACTGCCACCCTTCTGGCAGCGCACCCGACCCCATCGCTGTTTCCCGTAGGTGGTGGGCCCGCGGGACGGAGAAATGGAGGTGTTGCCCACGTCGCCTTTTCGGGTGGCAAGCCCGGCCACCAGACGCTCGCCGACGAGTCCTCCTTCTGGGCCTGGCTCCAGAAGGGGACCCCGGGCTTCCTCCGGGCCGGGTATCCTCACTTCGTGTCTCGTCTTTCATGAGGTCTTGTGAACCAATCTTAGTCTGGCCCCTTGCCTGAGACCAATTTGCCATGGGAGACCCTACCAGGAACACAAGGTTCCAGACAACACAGCCCCTAGGTTCATCAGGGCACACAAACCTCTCTACCACGGTAAGGTGCTGGTTCTTCAGAGAGGGAAGAAGGAGAAGGATGCAGTAACACATTCAAATCTATTACAATTATTTCCCCCGGCCCCTTATTGGAGAACACCCAGCTAGTAACCTAGCAACCAAGCTTCAGCTAGCGGCAGTCAGAAACTCAGGTATCTTCAAATCTACTTACAAATAAATATGGGGAAGTTCCAGTTCAACCGTATTTGGTTGGAAAACATTGAATTTAGTGCATGGTTGAAACCAGTGGAGGGGAACGTGTTTGAAGCCCCCTGCACCTTTTGCAAAATAAATTGGCGTTTAGCGTAAGCTAGTGCAGCAGCTCCCGCAACAACACCGGGGGACCTCCGGGCGACGTTTGGGTCTACGTCAACCCTAAAAGCGGAGGTGCTGTAGACGCTAAATACCGTAGCTAAACACCAATCATACAACAGCAACGATGAAAGACTGTAGCCATGGCAGCAGAGCTATGAATATAGCAGGTCACCCTTGAAAAAGAGATCTTTTGATCTCAAGGGGCTTTCATCTGGTTAAATAAAGGCTACAAACAGACAATAGCTCTTTTCACTCTCTCACACACACACACACGCACGCACGCACGCACGCACACACACACACACACACACACACACACACACACGCACACACACACTAGGGCTGCTCGATTATGGCAAAAATCATAATCACGATTATTTTTGGTCAATAATTGATTATTCACGATTATTAAATACGATTATTCATTGACTTTGAAAACATCCATTTATTGAACTTTAAAACATAATGTGTATAATTTGAACAGTATCTTTTTAACTGTTGATTACCCTGAACGTATAATTCAACTGAAAAACCAATACAAAAATTAATTAAATAAATTATACATTTAAATAAATAATACAAATAATAAATACCAATAAACAAGATCAACAAATATTTTGGAGGGCATTTCCACAAGCTACTAAACATATATAAATATCATAAATAAAAATAAATTAGACTAAAATCAAATATGTTCTGCACAACCTAGCAAAGCTAAATAATAGTTTTTTTCGATTATGTTGTTTTCGTAATTGTGGCAGGCCAAAATTCAAACATGATTAATTGCTCAGCCCTAACAGACATACACACTTTTTGGCTAACACAGTTCTTTACTGTTATGCTGTTATGTTCAGTCATTGTTCTTATGTTGAACATGAATACATTTACTTTGTAAGTAATTATGGGACGTATTTCTTCTTTCATAGCAATTTTCCTTCATACTTTATTGCCGTGAAATAGGTCTTAAATTCTATTCAAAGTGGTCTTAAAAAGGTCTTAAAAAGTCTTAAATTTGAGTTGGCGATACCTGCAGGAACCCTGAACATTTAACATCTAAAAGGGGTCATAATCAGTTTTTTCAGTGTGTTTTGATGTGAGAAATGACAAAAAGATGGTTCCAGAATGATTCAGAAGTGGGAAAATGAATAAATCAACCTCTGGGTTAAAAATAACCCAGGCAGGTTTTCAACTGCAATTGAAGCCCTAATAACCCCTTTGACCCAGCATGAACCCGTGTGTTTACAGTACCCAAATAACCAATAATTATGACCCAGCCAAATGAACCCAGCAATGTGTTTATAGAAATAACCCAGCATTTTTTATAGTTTAATGTTTAGATGGATTTTAGGGAATTCCCCTCGATCCTATTGGCTCTAACGGGGTCAATAAGAGGTGTCAATCACCAAAATCAACCGAGGGGGGCCAGACATATGGCAAATCCACCGAAATCCACACCAAAATACAATATTTGTATTCCTCTCTAAAAAGATCAAATGTCACTTGTTTTGCATCAATCTTGATACAGGGTACTTAATATATGTTATAGTTTGGATTCCTAAAGCTTTTTGTCTACTATCCCATCATTCACGGGTGTTCGGAATTTACTTTAAAATAAAAACATCTATATTGATTCTAACTTTTCTACATCCAAGTCACAGGTTTATCATTGCTTTGAGAAAAAAAAGATTATTAATTTACCCCTTTTAGAAGTGAAGATATAGTCATTTGTCCTGGGCATGTCATTTTTGAGCGATCGGCAATAAAATACATATTTTTCGCAGCGTCCATTTTGTTTCCACCTAAGGCTCACAGCTGATAAATCGATCAAAGTTGGAAGAATGACTTCGAAACTCTGGGAATTGGACCAATAGTCAAGCCCCCAGAAAAATGTAGTAGTTCTGAAACTGTGGTTTTAGTCTGTGATGTCATTTGGGCCAATGCATACTTTCCCCCAATGACTTACATTGGGAAAGAGATGTATTTACAACATTAGGGTCTTAAAGAGGGAGTTTCTCTCCCACACACTCCCCTCCCGCTCTAACGCCTCGATTGGACCCCTTTGTTTACGTCTGTATCATACTAACATCACTACGTAATACACAAACATGCGCTTCTATTGGATAGCTCTCTAACACTTTGCATATGATAGGCTAAGGGGCGGGACATCTCTAAGTGGTTGACCAAACACAACAAAGTCGGCCAGCCAACCAATCAGAGCAGACTGGGCTCTGGTTTCAGACAGAGGGTGAAAAGAGGTGCTGCAGCACAGTATGAGAAAAATAAAGAGCTTTTTGACCATTAAAGCATGGAAACATGTACCAGGAGAGGCACATAATACAAATATTAACCTCAAAGTGAGCATTATAGGGCCCCTGTGATAAACATTATATATTGGAGGCGTGTGGCGCAATGGATAGAGCCTTGTTGTTCGGATCAGAGGTTCACAGTTTTGAACCCCACTGCAGTCAGCATGTCGTTGTGTCCCTGGGCAAGACACTTCACCCCAAATTGCTCCTGTGGGGATTGCCCACAGTATTGAGTATGTAAGTCGCTTTGGATAAAAGTGTCTAACAAGTAAGATGTAATGTAATATATTACAGGGCCCCTATAATATATAATATATATATATTATATACAGTACTATGAAAATACATACTTTAATATTAAAATGTACATGAAAACTAGTGAAAGCTTGCAAACTTGCTTTATATTATATTGTATTTTCTTAAAATCTTAATTTGTAAATCAGGCTAACTAACACTTTTAGAAAGATGCAGTGTAGTAAAAAACATTAAGCATTAATAGAAACGACTCAAGTAAAGTCTAATTCAATCAATCAATCAATCAATCAATCAATCAATCAATCAATCAATCAATCAATCAATCAATCAATGTTTATTTATATAGCCCAATATCACAAATGTTACATTTGTCTCAGTGGACTTCACAGGTTGTACAGAATATCAGTATAAAAATACTGTAACACTTTATATTAAGGTAGGCCTAGACAAATTAACCATCAACTAGCTGTTAATTAACATGCATATTAGCAGTGTATCGGCTCTTTATTAGTCATTATAAAACACTTATTAATGCCTTATTCTGCATGACCATATTCTACAAGTAATAAGCCATTGGTTGAGAGTTTTTCCTCAATAACCCTCTAATTAGTGCTTATTTATTGCAATTAAGGAAGTTGTTGTAAATGAGTTGTGGTATTATTCTCTGCTCAATATGGCAGTAGTACCACAAGAATAGTAATTCTCCCATAATAACACTTAACAAATATGATCTATTCTTATGTAACAAGACATGAAACTATAAGTGTTAATTGTGTCTAAATAACTAAACAATTTGTATTTCTATCTAAGAATATGTTCCCTATTTTAAAGTGAAGTCTTGTTCATAACCAATAAGCTAGTACTTTGACTCTAATTTACCTGAACAGGTTCACTATTCTAAAGTTGCCTTCACACTTTGTAAAGACATTATAGCACACAACTACTGAAATTAACCTCAACAGTACATGAACAAAGTATAGACACACATTGAAATATCTGTTTTATTAATGAACCAAAAAAGAGAGGTCCAGACCTCCGGACACATAGCAAAACATGTCAAGTTTCTCCAAGGCTGAGAATGCATAATGCAGCCAGTTCTTTTTAATAAAAACAGATTTTTTTGTATTTGTGATCATACTGTTGGACCTGCTTGTATGTACTTACACAATAGGAGTACTGTTCTCTCTATGTGTTGTCCTGTCTCAGTGTGAACATAGATTAAACAGCCAGCCAAACTCTTTTGAGAGCCAGGGAATGAGCATGCTCCTTTATTGACTTATTTGCAGTCCAATGAAATTCAAACAAAGTGAAACTATACAAAAATAAGTTACAAGGCACAGGCACTTAATGATCTCATACATGCAAGTGTAACATACACAGATTAACACATAGTGTAGACAAGGTAAATATAGCTAATGCTAGCTATGCAATAAGCATGTGTACAGGCTAATATGGCTAACGCTAGCATGTATGCTAACGCTACCGTGTGCAGTGTTAATTTTGGCAGCTGTTTTTGATTTAGTCCTTGTCTTTAGACGAAAATGGTTATTAGTTTTAGTCACATTATAGTCATTCCTACCCTTTGTAGTTTTAGTCTAGTTTTAGTCGATGAAAACTCAAAACGTGTTAGTCTAGTTTTAAGTCGACGAAAACTCAAAACGTTTTAGTCAACATTTAGTTGATGAAAAATTACATTTTAGTCAACTTTTAGTCAAAATGTGTCTCTATCATAGACTTTATATACTCTGAACCATAGATATATATAAACACTACAGATGTAGCGATTCATTTCACAAAGTTTGAAACGCGAGGGCCTTGATTGGTACTTGATCTGCCCTCGCTCAAGGGAAAACCTCCAGCTTGACTTGAGACCGCCCCCGTGATAGATAAATGTAATTATAATGAAGCCAGCTGCAATGGATCATTGATCCACCAGGGGGTGCAGTGGGGTTCCACACTGGAGCTCATGTGAAATAAAGTCAGATACAGTACGCTGGATGTACAGCGGAACTTTGTTAAGATCCATATGTCACGGATATCATACTCTGTGCTAAATAAGAGACATGTAATCATTTACAAAACATCACCATGTTGTTATTTAACAAAATAATGTTGTTTAGTTGAAAAAAACGAACAGGAGGAAATGCAGCCCGGCTCTCGATTTTTAATCCTAATTTAATCCTCATCTTCACAACGGTAATTTATGTTTATGTTCGCCGAATTGACATGAAATCACTGACACATATGAATATACTGTATTCAACTTCATTAAAACGTTATTAACGTGCCTAAACTCAGTAATTCACCAAAAATATTTATATTTTAATGGAGCTTCGTCGGTCGATCAGGATCCCAAAGCGTGGCGGAGGGATCCTGATCTGCATGACGGGTGCTATCTTCCCCATAAGGAACAAGTCGCTGCAAATTATCCCGCTTAGTACACGGCCACACTCTCAACAAAGTAACGACATCACTCCCAGTATTAATTGAAATGCTTTTATGGATTTAGAAAATATTTTTATTGATTTAAAAAATAGTTGTATGTATTGATTTAAATTGACATGCATCCGCTAAGAAAAATAGTCAATTGTTACCGTTTTTTAAACAGTCTGAATGAAACGGCAACTCTCAGCTGTGTATTTACACAACTAATGGCCCATCAACCACAGCTCTCTCCCCCCCCTCCCCCCATGATCTTTCTTCTCCAGCAGCTAAATTAACTGTAGGTTACTCTGAGTGACCATAGACTGTATGTGACAAGCTTACAGTTAGTGATGTAACAACATCATAAAAGCTGGTGGGTTGAAAGCAATACGGGAGGTAAAAATAACTAGAATAATTGTGATTCATTTATTGTGGCTTTTATGTTTTTAGCTATAAAATGTTATGTAATTCAGGCTTATAGTTCACCCTTCTCTAAAAGCCTTCAACAATGACAATATTCATAGTAATTTAATAAATCCTTCCAACACACAACACACAAAAAATAGCCTACTGTAAGTTAAGAAATCATTCCAATATGTACATCTTCTGATGTAACAACAATAACATTATATATAGTAACATAGCTGAACATGGTATTGCACATTTAGCTTTGAGTGTTACTGACCTGAGATGTTTTTATTACATGAATTAAGGTGACTGAGGCTTTTTAACATACAGGGATGCAAACTCATCAGGTATGAAAAAGGTGACAAGGATCCGAGCCCCCGGCTCCCCCACCCCACAGAATATCGGCTTTAAAATGAGGAATAACAGAGGATTTTAGCAGAACAACTAAAGCAGCAGTGTTAATAATAACAGAAACGCCAAAGAGTCACATCTAATAGAAATATATAAAAGCATTTATTTTAAATTGTCTAGCAGTCAGTTTATAATTTTGGCAGCACTGTTGAGCATTTTGAAAATGTATTTTCATGCCTCTGTGCAATTTACGAACGTACCCTACAAAAAGCAGCCGGGAGCGGACCGGAAGTCGTTGTAATTTTGGGATCGCGACTGTTAATAATCTGTGTCACTTTGTTAAATTTTGATATGTTTTGATATGACAAATTCCACTAACAGATTCGAACTAAGTGGTCAGTTTATGAAAATAATACCCGTTTCTATGTCTGCTACGACATGGAAGAGCTGGCTAGCCAGGCTGCTCCACACAGAGCTCTGTTTGTTCAAAATTACAACGACTTCCGGTCCGCTCCCGGCACGATGTCTTGTCATGTCACCAGCTAGCCCTCTAGCGTTTGCCGCCATATCGTGACACTCCCCCCCCCCCCCCCCCCCCCTAAATATTAGCATCATAAAACAACAAAAATCATATCACATCAGCAAAATGGCCGCGAAAAAGATAAAATGCAGACAGTACTCTATTGAATATCTTAGCTATGGCTTCATACCGTCTCCTACCAATGCACAACTCCCAATGTGTTTACTTTGCGAACATGTATTTTCCAATGAGGCAATGAAACCCTCACGTTTAAAGGAGCACCTTACCAAGATCCCCCCGGATAAGGCAGATAAGGAGCGTCCGTTCTTCCAGGCCCTCAAAGAGAAACATGGTAGGAGCACCATCAGCAGTCTCTTCGCTAGGAAGACCACCCAGACTAACAGCGTTCTAATAGCGTCATATAACATCTCCTTGCTGATAGCCAAATGTGGGCAGCCGTTCACAATCGGAGAGAAGTTGGTACTCCCTGCCATCAAAGAGGTCATATCTACTGTGATGGAGCGTGATCCCACACAGGTGCTGAAATCCATCCCACTCAGTAATGACACCGTAGCACGCAGGATTGATGAAATGGGCGCTGATACAGAGGAGCAGCTGTGTGCCATCCTACGGGAAACTCCATTCAGCCTTCAGCTGGATGAGACAACCACTTCTGACAACAATGTTCTGTTGATGGCCTATGTCCGCTATAGCACGTCCAACAGTCAGGAGATGGCTGAGGAATTTTTATTTTCCAAATATCTGGTCACAGACACCAAGGGCCAGACCATTTTTAATGCACTGGATGCTTATCTACAGGAGAAGTCAATCCCGATCAACAACATCCTCGCATGTGCTACTGACGGTGCCCCTTCCATGGTTGGCAGGTACCGTGGCTTCACCACTCTGCTGAAGGAGCAGGTCCCGCATGTCCTCACAGTCCACTGTGTCTTGCACCGCCACAACCTTTTGGGCAAATCTAAAAGTCCACCTCTCCACGAGTCTCTCAATGTTGCAGTAAAGGCAATAAACAAAATAAAAGCCCACGCCCTGAATAACAGATTGTTCCGACAGCTGTGTCAGGAAAATGATGAGACCTTTGAGCGTCTTCTTCTCCACACTGATGTCCGCTGGCTCTCAAAAGGAAACTGCCTTGCTCGTTTTTGTGAGCTGTTTGACAGCATCGTGGAGTTCCTGGAGGAGGTGGATGCAGCTCTCGGGGAACAGGTGTCATCCAGCCGCTGCGACATCATGTACCTCGCAGACTTCTTTGGCAAAATGAATGAAGTCACGCTGAAGCTCCAAGGAAAAGGAGTTACTCTGATCCAGAGCAAGGCGGTCATCCACAGTCTCACCTCCAGGCTGGATCTATACCGGCAGAGCATAGGCAGGAGGCAGTTTGCTAATTTCCCGCTGTTGACCAAGTTGATCTAGCCTAGGCTACTAAATAATGATAATAATAAATAATACATGTAATAAATGTGTCAAGGGGAGAACACTGAGGCATGAACTCAATTGCACGACTCAAAACTCAGACTCAGATAGCGTTTCAAAATAAAGACTTTACTGGAATTTGCACAGTAATAAAACAAGGAAAACAAAACCACTCTTTCGAGGAAAACTATAATGCGATCTATAGCATAGGTCCGTGAAAGGTCCGTGAAAAGATCCGTGAGGTAAGCCGATACGTGGTCTTCGAGAGACAACGAACTGACAATTAACAGGAGGGAGCTAACACAATATATACACAGGTAAAGGGGACACAGTTGGAAACAATCAGGGCGGGGAAAATAATCAAGGACGCAGGAGACAGAAAAGGGGCGGGGAGCGTGGAGGCCTGAAATGAGAGGAAGAAATAATTAAGGGTATAGACATAAAGCACAAGACAAAGGGACATGACAACTCTAACATAAAGAATAAACTTTCACAATAAGTTTCTTGGACATGACAGTACCCCCCCTTCTAGGGACGGCTCCTGACGGCCCAGGCTCCTCTGAGTTGAGGCGGTCAAAATCCTCAATGAGGCTTTTGTCCACGATGAAGCGGGAAGGAATCCATTGCCGCTCCTCAGGACCATAACCCTTCCAGTCAACCAGTAACTGCCGCCCTCTACCCCTTTTCCGACTAGCCAATAGTGACTTGACCGTGTAAACCGGACCTCCATCGATCATCCGGGGGGGCGGGGGGGGTTTGACGGTGGGAACCATAGCGCTCTCCTTCAATGGTTTTAATTTCCCTACATGGAAGGTGGGATGTACCTTCATGGCCCTGGGAAGCCGTAGTCTCACTGAGACTGGGTTTATGACCTTGGTGATGGGAAAAGGACCCACAAACCGGGGAGCCAGTTTTCGGGAGAGTACGTGGAGGGGAAGGTCTCGTGTAGAGAGCCAGACTTTTTGGCCTGGCTGGTATACAGGGGCTGGTCGGCGTTTTCGGTCTGCTGCTCTTTTAACCAGTTGTGAATTCCTGCAGAGTATCTTCCTAGCCGCAGCCCACACGCGCCGACAACGCCTGACCAGAGCGTGGGCAGACGGGACCGTGACCTCCCTCTCCGTGGCTGGGAACAGTGGCGGCTGGTAGCCATAAACACAGTGAAACGGGGACAGGCCCGTGGCAGAAGTAGGGAGGATGTTGTGTGCATACTCAACCCAGGTGAGGTGCTCGCTCCAGGAGGATGGATTCTGGGACACCAGGCAGCGCAGGCAGGTCTCCAGTTCTTGATTTAGGCGCTCTGTCTGGCCGTTAGACTCCGGATGATATCCAGACGAGAGACTGACCGTGGCACCGATGAGGCTGCAGAACTCCTTCCAGAAGCGTGACACAAACTGGGGGCCCCGGTCGGAGACAATATCCTTAGGGAAACCATGAAGCCGAAACACATTCTGCATCATGACCTCCGCCGTTTCCTTAGCTGAGGGCATCTTTGGCAGAGCAATGAAATGTGTCATTTTGGAAAATCTGTCCACTACCGTGAGAACTGTGGTTTTACCTCTAGAGAGGGGCAGGCCAGTGACGAAGTCCATGGAGATCTCTGACCAGGGCCTGTTGGGAATAGGGAGTGGTTGTAATAACCCTATTCGCGACCTGGAAGAGGTCTTGTTTCGAGCGCAGATAGGGCACGCCTCCACATACTCCTTCACCTCCTTCTCCATGGATGTCCACCAGAAACGTTGTTTAACAATGAACATAGTTCTCTTGACTCCGGGGTGACAGGTGAGCAGCGAAGTGTGAGCCCAGTGGATCACCTGTGGTCGCTCGGCCTCCTGAACAAAAATCCGGTTAGGCGGGCAACCCCTTGGTGCAGGAGCTCCAGCATTGGCACGTATTACCTCCTTCTCTACTGGCCAAGTCAGCGCTCCTACCACCCGGTTCAATGGGATGATGGGTTCCGGCTCCTTGGCTGCAGGCACAGGGTCAAACAGACGGGACAGAGCGTCAGGCTTGACATTCTGAGACCCCGGCCTGTAGGAAAGAACAAAGTCAAAACGGTTGAAAAACAAGGTCCACCTAGCCTGGCGGGAGTTCAGTCTTTTGGCCTTTCTGATGTACTCCAGGTTCTTGTGATCGGTCCAGACCACAAAAGGATGCTCGGCTCCCTCCAACCAATGCCTCCACTCTTCCAACGCTAACTTCACGGCCAGCAACTCACGGTTTCCCACGTCATAATTTCTCTCTGCCGGGGAGAGCTTCCTGGACAGGAAGGCGCAGGGGTGAAGTTTGTTGTCCTTCTGTTGTTGCTGGGAGAGGACCGCTCCCACCCCCTCGTTGGAGGCATCCACTTCCACCACGAACTGGCGAGTGGGATCCGGCATGGTAAGTATGGGGGCAGTGGTGAACATCTTTTTCAGCCGAGAAAAAGCCTCCTCAGCCTGAGGAGACCACACAAAAGGCACCTGAGGGGACGTGAGGACATGAAGAGGGGCTGCAATAGCGCTGAAGCTCCGCACAAAACGTCTGTAAAAATTAGCAAAGCCTAAAAACTGCTGCACTTTTTTGCGAGAGTCAGGGGTAGGCCAACAGGCTACTGCGCTAACCTTCTCTGGGTCCATCATAACCTGACCTGGGGAAATGATGAAGCCCAAAAAAGTGACTGTTTCCACATGAAATTCACACTTTTCAGCTTTGACAAACAACTTATTTTGGAGCAGTTTCTGTAGAACCAGGCGGACATGTTGTTTGTGGGTGTGAAGGTCAGGGGAGTAGATCAGAATGTCGTCCAGATAAACAAAAACGAAACGGTTCAGAAACTCCCTCAACACGTCGTTGATCATAGCCTGGAAGACTGCAGGAGCGTTTGACAATCCAAACGGCATGACCAGGTATTCATAATGTCCTGAAGGGGTGTTAAAACCCGTCTTCCATTCATCGCCCTCCCTGATCCTGACCAAATGATAGGCGTTCCGCAGGTCTAATTTGGTGAAAACCTTGGCTTCCTGAAGCTGCTCGAAAGCGGACGAGATGAGAGGGAGGGGGTACCGGTTTTTAACCGTAATGTCATTGAGAGGTGAGTAGTCGATACAGGGCCTAAGAGACCCATCCTTTTTGCCCACGAAAAAAAAACCTGCCCCTGCTGGGGATGAGGAATGACGAATAAGCCCTGTCTTGAGGGAGGCATCAATATAGTCCTTCATGGCCTCTTTCTCAGGTCCTGAAATTGCATAAAGTCGACCCTTAGGAATGGGAGACCCGGCAATCAAGTCAATAGCACAGTCATAGGAGCGGTGAGGAGGAAGAGCCAGAGCTTTGGACTTACTAAAAACTTCACTAAGGTCGTGGTAGCAGGAAGGAACTGAAAGTACATCCGGAAGATATATTTTTGGGACTGTATCCTGCCTAACACTCCCAGTGTTACATCCCCTGTCAATCTCTGCTACCTGCTTAAAACAGAGATCAATGCAATTCTTTCCCCACCCCTCCACCCTCCCAGATTGCCAATCTATGTGAGGGTTATGAAGTTTCAACCAGGGAAAACCCAAAATGAGTGGATGTTGGGCTGAGTTAAATAAGTGAAAAGACATTGTCTCATGGTGGTTATCATTACATCTTACTTCTAAAGGCTCCGTTTGGTGAGTCACTTTAAACAACAGCCGCCCATCGAGAGCACTCGCTTCAAGAGGCTGGGGTAGAGGTTTAGTTTTTATGTCCCATTTCTTAACTAAACCCCAATCCATAAGACTTTCGTCCGCCCCTGAGTCAATGAGAACACCATGAGTAACTACATTGTCTCTGATTTTTACCTGGATCCGGGTCAGGGTGCGAGGAGGAAAGTCAGAGGAAGAGATCCGGCTCACCAACGTACTCCTCTTCATTGGTGAGCCTCCTCTTTTACCGGACAAGCCGCTTGTGGGTGTCCGCGCTGCCCGCAGTAGAAACACAGACCTTCCTTGAATCGACGCTGACGTTCTGCCAGCGACAGCTTGGCGCGGCCCAACTGCATTGGCTCCTCCACGGAGCCAGGGGGCGCTGTTGTCCGGAACGCAGGTGGTGAGGGGTGACGGGGCCTCCAAGAAGAAGTAATATCCAGCGGCGAGCGTCTCCTCTGGAGAGGTGGATCAACCGCATCCTTGGATTTATTCCTTCTCCTCTCCGTCAAACGATTGTCTATACGTAAGGCCATGGATATGACAGAGTCCAAATCAGCGGGCAGATCGAGAGGCGCCAGCTGGTCTTGTAAAGAATCCGAGAGACCGCTGACGAAAGCGTCAAACAATGCAGCGGAGTTCCAGCCGCTGTCGGCTGCCTTAGTCCGGAACTCGATGGCGTAGTCAGCCACACTCCGCTGATGTTGTCGCAGCTTGATCAGAGCCCGAGCTGCTTCCCTGCCCGGCGTGGTTTGATCGAAGGTCTTCCTCATAGTGTCTATGAAGTTTTCCAGAGACCCGCAGATAGGCGAGCCTCGGGACCATTCTGCCGTGGCCCACGCTGCTGCTCGGCCGGAGAGATGAGAGATCATAAAAGCCACTTTGGAAATGTCCGTGGGAAAAGCAGCCGGTTGGTGGTGATAGTGTAACTCACACTGCACGATGAACGGCCGGCAGCCTTCTGAGTCCCCGGAGTACCTTTCGGGTGGAGCCAGACGCATGGAAGCACTGTGCGGCTCAGTAACCCGGTTGGGATCGAATCCGGTCACCGCTGGAACCGGAGGAGTCGTAGGAGGAGAAACAGCCTGCAGGTGAGTGAGCACACGCTGAACCTCTGCTGCCAGTAGATTAACTTGGGTCGTCAACGATGTTTGTAGTTCCCCCTGGCTGCTGGTTAGATCCTGCACTCCCTGCTGCATGGTGGCCATACGCTCCTCTTGTTGCCCAAGACGTTGGCCCTGAGAACGGATAGCGTTCTTAATCTGATCTGAGTCGGCTGAGTTCATTTTGATGGTCAGTTCGTACTGTCAAGGGGAGAACACTGAGGCATGAACTCAATTGCACGACTCAAAACTCAGACTCAGATAGCGTTTCAAAATAAAGACTTTACTGGAATTTGCACAGTAATAAAACAAGGAAAACAAAACCACTCTTTCGAGGAAAACTATAATGCGATCTATAGCATAGGTCCGTGAAAGGTCCGTGAAAAGATCCGTGAGGTAAGCCGATACGTGGTCTTCGAGAGACAACGAACTGACAATTAACAGGAGGGAGCTAACACAATATATACACAGGTAAAGGGGACACAGTTGGAAACAATCAGGGCGGGGAAAATAATCAAGGACGCAGGAGAAAGAAAAGGGGCGGGGAGCGTGGAGGCCTGAAATGAGAGGAAGAAATAATTAAGGGTATAGACATAAAGCACAAGACAAAGGGACATGACAACTCTAACATAAAGAATAAACTTTCACAATAAGTTTCTTGGACATGACAAAATGTAGGCTACTCTATGCAACACTATATTTGTGTTCCTGGTTAGAATAAATAACTTATGTTCTGAAGGTATTATGAGAATAAAGAAACCTCAATTAGTAAACTAATTAGCAATAAAATAACCAGTTTAAAATCGGATGGTAACATTCTGCACCGATAACAATTTCCTGGTTATACTCATTGCAGGTGTCTGAGGCTCTTACCGATGAGCGCCTCCTCATTTACACAGACCACCTCAGGATGGTGAATGCCGACTTGAAGAGCCGCTTCAGAGATCTTTTGGACCTCGATGTTCCCACCTGGGTGGTGCAGCCCTTTCAGGTGGACGTGGCGGAATGCGAGCCAGCAATACAGGAGCATCTCATCGACATCCAGAGTGACGATGAGGCCCAGGCTATTTTCCGCACCTCTGGCTGGGTCAACATGTGGGTCAAATACTCTCAGCGTTACCCGGCTCTCTGGGAGAAAGCGAGGCTGCTTCTTCTGGCTTTCCCAACCACATACCTCGTGGAGCAGGGATTCAGCCAGGTCCTCCACATGCAGTCCAAGTACCGCAATCGCTTGAACTTGAAGGCCTCAGGTGCACTGCGACTGAAACTAAGTTCTCTGCAACCCGCAGTGAAGAAACTGGCGGAGAACCACCAAGCGCAGGGCTCACACTAACCTCCCCCCCCAGCAATTTGGCAAAATGCAACACCTTTCCGACCTGTTAGTTCTGTAGGCCTAATGTACAGTTTTGTAGCCTACTGTTTGTTCTGCACTGGACATGTGTGAAATTGCTGCTGTTCCGTAGCAGTCTGTTTGTATTCTCTGCTCTTGTCTGAGTTTGTTTAACACTCATAAATATCATTTTTATTCACATTCACATGGCTTTTCTGCTCTCTGGTAAACTAATGATAATGATATTCCAACTGCCCAGTAAAATCAAATCTATTATTTGGCATTCAGTGACATGCTTTTTAAATGATAAAACACAGAATATTAGTCAACATTAATATTCAGGGAAGAAAATAAGTCTACTTTTTTTGATGGGGGGCGGTAAGAGACCTGGATAATGGACAGGGGGGCGCTGGCCCAAAAAAGGTTGAGAACCCCTGCTCTAGTACAAGATCTGAGTACTTCTACTTTTACTCAAGTACAAGATCTGAGTACTTCTCCTTTTACTCAAGTACAAAATCTGTGTGCTTCTACTTTTACTCAAGTACAAGACCTGAGTGCTTCTACTTTTACTCAAGTACAAGATCTATGTGCTTCTACTTTTACTCAAGTACAAGATCTGAGTACTTCTACTTTTACTCAAGTACAATATATATATATACTTATACCACCTCTGTTTATAGCCTATGAAAAAAACTATTAGAAATAGAAGGCTTAAGCTAACGTTAGCAGATAGTGACAATGTATGCTAGCTAGCTAGCTCAACGATTCCTTAAATAATATTGCCACAGAAAAACTTTTCAGTTCACATCACGCTCTGCCGCTCCAACAGGGAGCTCTGCTCTGAACACCTGAACGGCCCGTTCTAACAGCTGTTCACCAGAGGTCCAGTCTGTGCCACAGTGACTCCGGACGCACAGTTAATATTAACGAACGCACCCGTAGGTAATGTTGCTGCTGAAGCTAGACCATCATGTCGGAGCAGCAGAGCCTTATTATACATCCACCATGAGCCGAGCCGACAGGCAGGAAGACTCGAGCACACAGCTCGCACTTCATTATAATATATATAAAAAAGAACACCATGCGTGTCATGATGGCACATAACAGCTCACAGCCGCAGATTACTCCGGGTCCCAGACACCCCCATAGGGGAGAAGGGGGTAAGTTGAGCCAGTGGGTAAGTTGAACCACCCCCTGTAACCAGGCAACGCCTTATAGTTGTAATGAAGTGACTAGAAATTATGCAAGCCCCACCCATTTCTCATTGCTTGTGAAAGAGAGATACACATTGTGGTCTGGTAAGTAAACATTTTTACAAAAAAAGGTTTTCTGCTTGTCAAAGTACATTTTCTAGATGTCAGCTATATCGGCTGTCATGTAAAAAAAAAGTATCCAGGTTTAAACACATATATTGTATATGTTGATATGTTGGCAGCGTATTAAACCATGTGAATCATTAAGCTAAAGATGACTCTTAATGAATGAATTTTAATGCTAGGCTATTTTTTCTAAAATGGTGGCTATGGGGTAAAGTGAACCATGGGCCTTGGGGTAAGTTGAGCCAGTTTTTCAATGGAGAAATTAATTAAAGTAGGCCAAGTTGATAATAAGAGCTCATTGTAGGCTACATTTAAAGTTGTATTTACCCTGTGTTTGATTGGTAAGATGTATGAAATTGTATCACCATTTGTATGATTACTTTTCATTTTAACAAAAATCAATCAATTCAATCGAAATTTATATTAAAAATATTTGAAAAACTAAGCTTGTATTTGGTTTGTTATTTATTGTTTATAGTTACCTTTAAGATTTGCTGTAGATATGCCCAGGTTTGAACAGGTATGCCCAGGTTTGAACAGTGGTTCAATTTACCTACACTGGGGCAAGTTGAGCCACAAAACTTTTTTTTTAAAGAAGTAATATTTTCACTGCCCTTGATCAAATATGAATTATTATCATTGCTATTGATAGGAGACATCCTGAATTATAGGTGTACGTTTTCATTTTTATTATGTGTCATTTCTCCTTGCTTAGAGCACAGCATAACTAAACAATGGCTCAACTTACCCCACTCTCCCCTACCCCAAAAATATTTTTATTGCAGATCTACATGAATCACACAAACGACCTATTTTGGATTCAAAACGGCGAATTTCGCCGAAAGGTGACAAGTTTGCATCACTGAACATAGACAGAGCACAACTGAAACATAACATCTGAAACGATGTAAAAACATAATACACTTGTGGGGATGCAGCTTGGGATGTGAGGAGTGAGGGACACGGCTTAGAACGGGCGTGTCGCCTGGCAGGACAGGAGAGTGTGTGCACCAGTCTGCCTTGATCTGTGAATTCATGTCCGTGACACTCACTGCTGCCCACAGCTGTTTTATAGAAGGAAATTCCTTCACTTCATGAAAGTATTTTAACCACACACACCTCTACACACACATGACGGGTGTTATTTTCCCCATAAGGAACAAGTCGCTGCAAATTATCCCGCATATTACATGGTCACATTCTCAACAAAGTAACGACATGACTCCCAATATTAATTTAAATGCTTTTATGGATTTAGAAAATGTTTTTATTGATTTAAAAAATAGTTGTATGTATTGATTTAAATTGACATGCATCCGCTAAAAAAAATAGTCCGTTGTTACCGTTTTTTAAACAGTCTGAATGAAACGGCAGCTCTCAGCTGTGTATTTACACAACTAATGGCCCATCAACCACAGCTCTCTCCCCCCTTCCCCCCTGATCTTTCTTCTCCAGCAGCTAAATTAACTGTAGGTTACTCTGAGTGACAAGCTTACAATTAGACACAACATGTCATTCAAGTGACCCTCAGTTAGTTGACTTTTATGTTCAACTGCTAAATTCGTTACTGATAAAAAAAGGGCTTCTACTGTACCTAATTACCTTAACACTAGAACCGCCAGAGGTTTTTGTATAGGCCTACCTAAACCTGTCAAATCCCGCTATTAGAATGCAATTTTTAACAACATAGGGTGCTACATAACACACTTTCAGGGAAAGTCAGAGACTGGGAGACTTTAATATTTTATTGAAAAAAAGTTACATTGCACACACACAACACACATCACACAAATTGACCCGATTGGCGGTGCTAGTGTTAAATAAACTCACTAATTAATGAAACCAGTTCAATACGCATTATTCTTATTCTTATCATTCTTTATGAGCGCTGAAGTAGTCTTAAAATCAGATCTGTTTTTTAAATGAAATCTGACGGCAGGCAGTTAGCTCTGATCACCTATGATAAATGCACGACACCTAATCTGGCCATTCAGCCACAGAGCTCCCTCTATACGAATCAAACTGTAGACGGTGTGAAAGCACCTATTGTTTTAAATAATGGTCGGAATGTGACCTGTGAGCCTTCTAAATTACCGTGGTACAGCACATTCTAAACTAAAATGTTCAATCAATAAAGTAACATCTTATCTTATCTTAATAATATCTTCATATTAATAATAATAATAAATCATACAGTATGTGTCCGAAAGGGAGCAGGAGGAAGCAAACACAAAAATCGACAAAAGATATACTGCATATTAAAGCAAACGATTGTAAAGGTAAAAGTATGAGCATAACAAATAAAGAAGTGTAATGTAAACATTTACATTATAATTATGATTATTTAATATATAAAGACTATATATTATTGAATTACAAGATTAGATATACTTTAGTTGATCTAAAATATTGATGTGTTGAAATGCTCTTCAAAACACAACTGAAAGTCCATGAAACTTGTCTTTCTGTATTTGTGAATGAAGCGCCATCTCCTGGTTAAAACCTGAAATTGAAAAGGCAACGCCCTCTTGGAAAATAGTGGGAGGGCTGAACATTCCTCTATACTGCTCTTAGGCAGGTCGTAGGCAGGAAGCTGTAAACTGGAGTCTGAAATTCAGTGCTACATCTGTAGATGGCTCATGGGAGATTTTCCAGCGTAGCTCACCAGCCGCCATCTTGCTACAGTCAACAGCTACTCTGGTACGCGCTATGGTAGCTGTTGTAAGGTGAGTGATCTGCACAAAAATACTCTTAAATCGCTGAAATATTGACTGATTTACAAACGGTTTGGTTTATTATAAACATTATTAGCATGGCTATGATACAGGATGCTTGGACATGTTGAAATTGCAGCTTTTCTTTGTGTATGTGCCGTGGTTGTATTTATTAGCTGGCTAATAACAAGAGGCTGTGAGTGGGACCTATTATTTACAAAGTTGACCCAGCAACTTTACACCAGTGGGAGAGGCATAACTGCTCTTTCTTTTCAACATAACTTAAGTTACACATGATTTCTTCCAAGTGGTTTGGCTTATTAAAAACATCTTACATTTTAGATACATTATGATACAGGAAATTGCTGGCTTTGTGTTTACAGAAGTACCTGGCTATGCCTGACTTTTGTGCAGCCTACGGATGCTCTAATCACCGCAGTCTGCAAACAAGAACCCGTGGAATCACCTTTCACGTGTAAGATATGACAATGTTATGACTATAATTAGGATAATCGTTAATTACTTAGTGGATGTATGTGCATTACAAGTCCTGCTACACAGGATCAGTGGGGCTATGTGAGATAATAGTATTGCAAGATTGATGTTGACCCAGCCTCTTTAGAATATGTTGCTACCATTTCTTTACACAATTATTTAATGTTTCTTTTCGACACCTTTTTTATAACTCTTAGTGTGGTTGTCTTATTCTTAAAGTAAACATTACATACATACATAGATACATACAATTACCCCAAACATATGATAATTTTGTTGTGTATTTTTGTCCTTACCCTTAATGTTAAAGGAAAGAAGGGAGGACAATTTTGACAATAATTTATATATCTGGCTACCTTTCTCATGTTTTTAAGGTTTCCCAAAACCGGAGAGAGGAGGCGGCAGTGGGAAGTTGCCCTAATAAGGGACGGTTTTGTTTCCTGTGGCAGGACACTGCTCTGCAGTGATCACTTCAGTTGTGAGGACTTTGACAGGACGGGGCAGACTGTCCGGCTTAAAGATGGTGTTGTGCCAACAGTATTCAATTTCCCAGCTCATCTTCAAAGGGTATGTGTATCATTGGCCAACAAGAATTCAAGGTATATAAGATTGATATATAAATATGTGATTAAATGTCACACTTTAGCTTTTCTTTCTGCAAGTTTAGGAATAAATAATGTGTTGTGTATTACAGCACATTTTAAACACTCAAAATGTATTTAATTATGTTTATTTTAGCCGGAAGCAACAAGAAGCACAACCACTTCAAGAAGAGCGGAAGATGAACCTCAGCCTAATGTTGTGAGTATTCTGAATGTGGCCAAGACCAGAGAGATGGTCATTGATTTCAGGAGGGTGAGGACGTCTCCTCTACCCCTGTGCATTCTGGGAGAGGATGTGGCTGTTGTGGAGGATTACAAATACCTGGGAGTGCACTTAGACAATGGGCTGAACTGGAGGATCAACTCTGACGCTGTGCACAAGAAGGGGATGAGCAGACTCTATTTTCTGAGGAAGCTGAGATCCTTCCACGTGTGCAGCAAGATGCTGGAGATCTTCT
Organism: Notothenia rossii; assembly: GCF_949606895.1. NCBI lineage: Eukaryota > Metazoa > Chordata > Actinopteri > Perciformes > Nototheniidae > Notothenia > Notothenia rossii. Next base: position 31,049,543 of record NC_136906.1, read on the forward strand.
ACCGGTCTGTTGTAGCCAGTGCACTCTTCTTTGCTGCGGTCTGCTGGGGGGGGAAGCATCAGAGCCGGTGACACCGGCAGGATCAATAAACTGATCAGGAAAACTGGGTCTGTCATCGGCATCAAGCTGGACCCCTATGAAGCTGTGGTGGAGAGGAGGACACTGAACAGGCTGTTGTCCATCATGGATAACCCCACCCATCCTCTCCACCTGCAGCTGGACAGACAACGGAGCTCCTTCTCCAACAGACTGCATCTCCGCTGTGCTATAACTCTGTACAACAAATCACCTCTGGCTGGAAGATAACTCTCTGCTCCATAGTTTCTCTTGAATATAACCACGTTGTACATTTTACACATATATAATCTGTTCAATATTTAACATTAATATTCCATATTAATGTATATTATGTATATTATATATATAATATCCTGCCAAACTCAACATGTATATTGTCCTCTTTATTTTTCTTGCTTTTTTCTAATTTATTGTAAAATGCCTTGTCCCTTATGCTGCTGTAACTAAAAATGTTTTCCCAAATTGGGATCAATAAAGTACCATCTTATCTTATCTTATTTACATGTGGAATGTCACTAACAAATATGAGCATCATATGGCTTGTCATATTAAATCCTTTATCTCGGTGGTACCCAAGAAGGTCTATGATGGTGTTACTAGGAGAGCGCAATATAATTTGAGGTGGTACTCTGTGTAAAAAGTTTGAGAACCACTGGCCACCTCACTTGCTCTATGTCACTCATACACTTGAATAAACACGTGCAAACATTGAAACTACACCCAGGGGTTGGCAACCTTTACAATCAAAATAGCCATTTTTGTCCAGAGCCTCAAAACATATTTTTGCCTTATAAGGTGACAAGCCTATTAAGATCAATTTCTTAAAAGTACGCGTCTAATAATGTGTCTAATAAACCCATACAATGGTTGTGAAAGAATACCAAAGCTGAGGCTAGACGATGATTGATTGTTGGTGTGCCATGTGTCACCGTGTGTCTTATTGGTTTTGTGTTATACTGTATTTTATTGTGTGCAGCTGATCCTTATCTCCAAGACACATTTAAAACAAAATAACCTTGAACCTTGAAGCCCCATCTCTCCCCACCTGCCCCTGCTTCCTACATCCCCTCCACACCAAGTTGTTCTTCTTAATAATAATACATTTATTTTGGGGGGCCGCCTTTCATAACACCCAAGGACACCTTACAGGGCATAGGGGCAATATAGGGAACAATTAAAACAGTGGATTTAGTGAGATATCAGCAGGGGTAAGACAAGACAAACAACATTAAATGGACTACAGAAGGACACAAAAGGACACAGGTTAGGCTACAGTTTATATTATTCTTGGGCTTGTTTCGACTACAAGAACTCAGCGCACCGTGCTGTGAAGTGGTAACGTATTTCAAAGGTTCTGGATTTGTTTACAAATCTAGAAACTAAATACAAAACTAGGACGATATGAAGATCTGATGTCAAAAATAATTGTTATAAATGAGACAGAACTGGTCTGTCTGTGAGCTAATTTTATGCTGGTTTGGTTCTTCTGATAAAGGTGTGAATATCTAAATAATATACCACCATATGCTATTGTCATTAGTTGTATCCCTGTTCTTCAAGCTAAGGCATTGCTAAATTAACAACTCTTGGCTTACAGATTGGTAAATTTAATATTTAATATAAATACCTTGTTGTTCCCTCTCTGTGTGTATAGCTATTGCTTTATCTGCTCAATGTTATTTTCTTAAGAAAGTCCATGATTATAAGTATGCAGTATCATAACTACATCTTTGATGTTTATAAAAAACCAAACCGTTTGAAAATTGGTTGAAAATTGAGCAAGCTATGTTATTTAAATAGTACACCATAATGTTATGAATGAGAGCACTGCCTGTAGCAAGATGGCGGCCATGTGGCAACGTCGGTCTCCATTGGCCAGCAGCGCGGGTGAGTCATCTAGTGTTTATATCTATGCTCTGAACGCTCGATCCCCGGCAGATCTCTGTGTCCGCTACAGCGTGTCTGTTAGGCCCCGCCCCCCGCACACAGAGAGACACAGGGAGATCGCTCTTCTGGAGTGAAGAGAGCGGAAATAATGATATTGCAAGTTAGAAACGTAAGATGCATTTTGACAGACAAGATGGACACTTGGGGGAAAATATGCTGCATTTTGAATGTCCGATAGATAGTCCACCATTAACACCTTAGTCCCGTCTCGTCTCGTCAACGAAAATTAAATATACATTTCGTCATAGTTTTCGTTATCAAGAATCTATTTTTAGCTCGTAAACGTCTCATCTTAGTCATGTAAGAAAGGTTGTTGACGAACATTTTTCGTCATAGTTTTCGTTGACAAAATTAACACTGCGTGTATGCTAACGCTAGCGCAAATGCTAACGCAAATGTTAGCGCGAATTCTAACGCATTTTCTCATTGTGTTTAAACTGTTTAAACATCTCCAAATGTCATCACATATATATATATATATATATATAACACAATACATGTTACTAATCCTTACTGTGTAAGCGTAAGGTTTACACTTACACTTACAGTCATTGCTTTCTGACGGACTTGACCCTTTACTGTTCAGGTTGCAAAGGGAAAATTAGTAGCATTCTACTCATGGATGTCTACTGCCAGGGGCGCGGGAAGGGGGGTGCTGAGGGCGCTGCAGCACCCCCTAGCGGCAGGCAGGCGATGCGGAGCTCCCCTGTCTGCACATTTATTTTATTTTTATTTTATAATATATTTATTTTATTTCATTGTGCCTGAGATTATATTTTATATTAAATTATTATTCAAATGATAATTTAAAACTATATAATAAATTATTTTGCTTCAGGGAAGAAAAACAAAAAAGATGTGGAAAAAAGTTTTCAGTCGGCTACTTTTAATGTGACACACAATAACACAAGTAATTCGGAATTCTTTCTCTCTAAAAACGCTAAATCTGCTAAATCATGTGCATAATCTGTATACTGGTCAATATCATGTTTGTGGTATTTGAATTATTATTTTATGGTTATTGCTGCCAGAGGCGGCGGGCACTGTAGGCTAAGCCTTCCCAAATATTTGTGTCACTGCATCCTGGTAAAATAAAAATATAATGTATAATGTTTGTGTCTTTGACATTAGCGTTGCTATGCAGCCATCTGTGCCCTGTACTACGAAGCCAGTTCAACAGACCCTGGATATGTTTGAGTTATCTTAACTAACCCTAACAAACAAGATCTCGCTAAGCGGTCCTACGACACTGGTTATCAACTTGGTAATTCAAGCCAGGGTTTTTCTCTCCAGCTGAGAGCATGTTCACGTGAAAGGGGCGGGGTTAGCTGCATTTGTTTGAAAGCGTACAACAGTTGTATGATATCACTGCCCCATCTAAGACACGAGTGGATCTGACTTTAATTACATTTGAGTTGAGTGTTTTGTCAACTTAATGTGTTGCTTAAAATAATACTTCTGCACACAGTATATGTGACAATGTAAGTGTTGCACGCACTGTTCGAAATGGGGGGGAGGCCCCGAAGAGGGAGGGAGCTCCCCTGAAGGCCGACTTTGAGATAAATTGGGGGAGCCCAAAAAAAATCGTACATATTTGTGTCACACAGATTAGAAAAATTGAGTTTCTGTAAATAACAGTTATTGAAATAAATAATAGTTATTGTTCATTACAGTTTCAGAATATTTGTTTTATATTTGTGAATATTTCTGGGTGTACGTGGTGGCGCTGCATTCTTTACGCTACTTACGTTGCTATGGTTACGGTGGCGATGCCGGTGCGGTATTTGAAATGTTCATATTGATATTTTTTTTAACTCTGGCTTTGTAATAAAAAATATGGCAAAACGAAAACAGCCAAGCTTCGCAGCTTTTGGATTCACAAGCAAAGAAGCGAAGGAAGCAAAGAAGCGAAGGAGTCTAAAAATGACAACGTGAAAGGAAAACAACTTGCGGCTGTGAGCGGCGTTAGGGTCGAGTTTGACAGCTCCACACCGAGGGAGAGGCCTGCCGATGCGGAGCATGAAGAGGCTTCAACAACGGCCACAGCCGCCGGCGTAGTGACACAGGCCATTTCTCAAACGCGAGTACACATGCTGCATAGCAACTATTTCAAGTATACTACGTCATTGAGTGGCGCCGAAGGACTGTTTAAATGCATGTTAAATGCCCAGAATTCTGTGCCACTCTATTACGTAGTATACTTGAAATAGTTGCTCTGCAGCATGTGTACTCGCGATTGAGAAACGGCCACCGTCTTTAGTAGTAGCAGAGTGATTTTATAGCAATTGATCAAATCCGCGCTGCTGCGCCAGTCAACAGAGCGTGCGTGTGATATATTTAGTAGCAGGATGTGTACTGAAAAATAGGGCTCCCCCGAAAGCAAATGGGTAATTCGAACACTGGATGCACGGCCAGATACGGCTCGAGAAGCTGACTCAGATAAGGAAATATCGTGATATTATATGATCGATGATCTGATTGATGATGTGATATCAGCGTGGTATGAATGATAAGTGCGACACGTCGGCGTCTTCTCTGCAACGGCAGTTTAAACTGTATTTCCTTTATTCTGTAATATGACTTGATAGATTTAAACTCCGCACTCTGAGCTCTGATTGGTCAGCAGGCGGTGCTTTCACTGAGTGGATCTATTTTCTATAGACGCCGGGGGCGGGCAGCGCCAGGTAAAAAAAAGTTATTTAGCCTTCCCAAACCTGAGCCTCACGCGCCCGCCTATGATTGCTGCTGCAGCCGTGCATAATCTGTGTAATATGTAGCCAATAAATTCCACATTGTTGGTAAAATAATATTTTACATCTTTGTAGTGTGTGTGCTCGCGCTTTTGTGCATGCTCTATAGTGCCCGTAATACCTTCCCGCGCCTCTGTCTACTGCCGTGCTATTCAGTTCACTTTCTCCAACTTCATGTACCCGGTTTTTTCAGTCTAACCTTCAGTACAAATTTTACAAATATATAAATGTGCAAATATGAAACATACAGGTCAATATCACCTTGCTATACTGTAGCTGAACTGTCAATACCCCAAAACATATTCTTAGATATAAATACCTAATTTTGAGTTATTTAGACACAATTAAGACTTATAGTTTAATGTCTTGTTACATAAGAATATATCATATTGGTTAAGTGTTATTATGGGAGAATTACTATTCTTGGTGTACTACTGCCTTATTAGGCCCATATTGAGCAGAGCATATTAAGACCAAAACTCATGTACAACAACTCCCTTACTTTCAATAAATAAGCACTAATTAGAGGGTTATTGAGGAAAAACTCTCAACTAATGGCTTATTACTTGTAGGATATGGTCATGCAGTGGTCATGGTCAAGTGTTTATAATGACTACTAAAGAGCCAATATACTGCTAATATGCATGTTAATTAACAACTAGTTGATGGTTAATTTGTGTACCTTAATATAAAGTGTTACAGACAATACAAATTAAGTGTAGTAATCATACTAATATGAATTCCTCCACTGTATTCTTATTATCCTGTTAAGGCTCACCAAACAACATCTTATTGGCAAAGCTTGTTCACAAGATGTTTTAATAAAATACCCCACAGCACCTTTTAAGTGCAATAAGCTCTAAATCCTCAATGCAGGGAACACATTTCCGGGCCTCTTTGGAGGATCTTTTGCATTCTTGACGGAATATAATCAATCTGTTTGCTTAAGATTAGGCAGCTCACAAAGACTGATCAAACTGAGGTTTAGTGTCCTTCTTCACTACTCAGTAACCAAGAGTTACCCAACACTGCACTCGTAAAAAGTGAAAGATGATCCAAGGATGTTTTGGAAATGACTGCTACTGATACTTTATGTGGTTTTTAATGCTGGGAGGGGATTTTAGATATAAATGTCATCCATGTCTGAACTCGCCCTTTAGCTCTATTGATGTTGAGTTGGCATGATGGCAATGCAGGTGGATGTAAAGTGTGATGGGTGGATATCCCAGACACACCCACAGCTATTAGCCTTCCTGCCGAGTTAAACAAGGACAGGTGTCTCCTCCTACGAAGGCTTGGCACGATCTCGCCATCCTCACTCCTCCTCCAACCTCCTCAAAAAGTATTAAAGAAAAGCAGCCGCTCTGAGCTCTTCACTTTCTCCTCTGAATTTGAAGCAGGCAGATATTCCTCCTTCACCTGCAGGCAAAATGTCGTTTGGCCTTGTTCGCAGTATCCAGTCCGGTGGATCTCGGGGTTACACCAGTGGCTCCATGTACGGTGGTGCTGGAGGCTCCTCTGTGAAAATCTCCTCTGGCAGTGGAAGTGGTGGTGCCTATGGCTTTAATTTAGGTGGAGGAGGCGGAGGAGGTGGGGCAGCCATGTACTCCTTCGCCTCTGGAGGTGGAGGTGGAGGTGGGGCAGGCATGTAAGCTTCGGCGGTGGAGGAGGTGGAGGTGGTGGTGGTGGCGGTGGTGGCATGGACATCTCCGCCAACGAGAAGGCAACCATGCAGAATCTCAACGACCGTCTGGCAACCTACCTGGAGAAGGTGCGCAAACTGGAGGCGGCCAACGCCGAACTGGAGCTGAAGATCAGACAGTTCTTGGAGAGCAAGACATCCCCGTCCTCCAGAGACTACAGCGCCTTCTATGCCACCATCGCAGAGCTGCAGGGAAAGGTAGGCATCCCCTCAACATTTGGTCACGTGTATGTTGAAGACCTATCGTACGATGGTATGATAACTAACGCTTATTCCGTTATCATCTTGATTAGTTGTTTGGAAAAAATATATCAGATTACTGTAAGAGGAGTTCTGTAAAAGGCTTAAGTAGTCGTAAAAATGACATGATGGTGAATTGTTTTCACGTATGCGACTTATCCTACAATATATGGACAAGACTGCAACTAACAAGATAGTGTAACAGGACACTTTTCTCATTGTGCAACACAAGAAGAAGAGACATTTTAAAAGGGTGTAAAAGTTTGAAAAGTCACATGTCAGCGTCACCTGTTGATTCAATAATGAGCTAAACAACAGTCAACACATCCAAATCTTTAAGCTGATAAAGATAAATCTCCTTTAACCTTTACTCTTAAAGTCAAATCAATTATAAATTGCAGCTTACCTCTGTGATGTACAGTATGCATAAAGCATGCAACAGTATGCACTTTGAAAGATAGAAATTAGATCTCAATTTGAGGGAAACATAGTTTATATTCAGTTACTCCAACATAAATGCAGAATTGTAATCTATGTCACACTGTTGCCATTGGGAGCAATTTGGGGTTTGACATGTTGCTGCAGGGCCCAGGGATCGAACCGCTGACTCTCTTATTGGTGGACAGCAACTCAATCTGCTGAGTAACATGCCGTCCAATCCATTTAAAACCGCATTTCTTTCTTCTGTTTTTTCTTATCTTCTAGATCCTAGATGCTACCTCGGTTAATGGTAGCATTTACCTCTCCATCAGTGGTGTAGTCCAGGGTATACGCAGGTATACGGCGTATACCCACTTATTTTTCAGACAGCATGGCGTATACCCACTTCTCAATCACCGCTGGTGCGCATTATTTAGTAGTGGCTCAATGTCATTTCATAGTACTGTGAAGACTCATGACACAAACCTACTCTGCCTGGTACGTCTACACTACAGGCATCAAAAAATGCTTTCAACGCTTCGCCCATTCACTTGAATGGGGTGACGTAGAAGATTTGTAATCTTCGCCGAACTGCATTGTGGGGAGCATGGCATGGCTTTGCAAGCATCACGAGCATCTATCGGCATCAAAAGTTGAACAATGTTCAACTTTTGAGGCTCGATGCTTGGCATCAGCCAATCAAATTCCGTTTATGCAAATCCCGCCAGTGCAAGCTCAGCCAATCAAACCACGTACAAGCTGGGAGAGCCAGACCGCAGTTCATTTCCTCATATTCCAAACGAGATATTACGGTAGCAAATCACCCGGTTCTTTACGACCGAAACTATTTACCGGGATACAAACCGGAGGAACCAGGCATGGAGGGAGGTGGCAGAGACAGTGGGTGAAACTGATAGTTTTTTCGCCTGTTTGGAGAGTTTATATCCAGTTTACTTCGTTTTAACATTGCTATTGCTTTGTATGTCGGGGGCGGGAGATTCATGTGATTGGTTGCTCGCAAAAAATCGCCAAGCTTCAGACACGCCTAGCTTCAAGATTTTTTCATGCCTGTAGTGTAGACGGGCCTTCGCTGGTTAGATTGGTCAGGTTTTCAGCGCGAGAACTGATTAAAAACCAATCAGAGGCAGAGTAGGGCGGGTCTTAATAAGGGAAAAAAACTGCATATAGACAAATGTTAATTTACTTTCAACTATTTGCCATTACAAAAATTGTATGAACTGTTAGAATGAAGCGAGCCATTCAGACTAAAATTTCCTTTTACAATAAACATCCTTGTGGAACTACATCGGCCAGCAGCTCAGCTACAGATAGTGAGGCTAGAACACCGGAGCTGTTAGCTGATAGCCCTGTTATCATCAGCCCTGACATCAGCCCAACACCTGCGCTCCCTCCGTCCCCCTCATCCGTTGAAGAGGATGCTGACAGGGAAGGAGATGAAGACGACAATAACGGTGGGTCTCACTTCTATATTTTAAGATTTGTGTAACAAATAATAGCTAGGTAGTCATATATACTAACATAAAAGTAGTAATAGCATTATTTTTGTTTAAATTTAGTATTTCTGATTCTAGTGGCGCTAGTTAGCTATTATAGCTTCATGGCAATGAGCACAGCACACCTTAGTGAGACAGAAAGACATTTGGAAAATACATCCATTATTTGCTGCAATCCATATTTATTACTCTGAACTTTATTGTGTCCCTTATGCTAAGTGTCTGCCCCAACTTTATTTTCCCGACATTTACATTTATCTTGTACACAAAATCCATCCCCATACAACAGAGATAGCCTGAAGGCTTTTCAAGAGCATAGCTAGGTACCACGCAATCTGAAGAACGTTAGCGCTTAGCTAACGTTAGCTAACATAATGCTAAGATCATCGTGTGTTTGGTGACGTGACACAGCTATCTGCTTAATTGTAACATTAGCTGTGGCAACTGAAGATTAGTGTTTTGGATTGTCAGTGTTTTCCTGTCAAATGGAGATAAAAAATTAGCTAGCTAGCACTAGCAGCTACATAATTTGAGGTCAAATGTAGCTAGTGCTAATTTATAGGAGACTGCACAATCTGAGGGTAGATGTTGGCTGCCAGTGGTCTCTTCTAATTAAAGACAGCCATTTATCCCGCCGATCTATCTCTTTTAGGATTGAATAAAGTCTTATATCTGTGTTACTTTGGCGACTGTTGTTTCAGCCAACAGCTTAAAAATAGCAAGGGCATTTTGACCTTGTGCGACGCACAGCCAGATTCGGGCATAGCAACGCTACGTGGAATCCACGAATTTGGATACATTATGAAAACGGGTACTTTTATTTTGAAGGCAGGATGCGGTAGGAAGTAAAAGACGTATATGACGGTAAAAGTTTAAAAGTGCGTCTTCCTCACGAAAGGAAACGTGCTGTTGTTTACCAAGGACCTGGTTGAAAAGGGCACAAGGTTTGTCTGTGTTTAGGTCTAATTTGTGTGCAACATTGAGTCACGTCATAACGCCTTTTCTTCACACTTTGTATTGACACAGCCATGGATAAAGCTACAGCTAGGCCCTGTGTAATTGACTATTTGACTATTTGGGGGCTAAAATGAAAAAATCTAATAATGCAGATTATGAAGGTGACAACTTTACACTTTTGAATAGGTTATGGTCATTGTTCCCCTTTTATAGCCTATAATTCAATCACTTTTGTTGTTCTTCCCTTAGACATCAATAATGACTGGCCTGACCTGTGGACTGTCAATCAAAAAGAGGATTTTAAATCCAAGAACCCCTGGTTGGGATCCAAAAACAAAAAACTTGGTAAGTTTAGGTATCTTGTTAGTTTAGGTAGCTTCTGAAACAGTGGACACACATTAATATTGTGTGCGTGTGTGTGTGTGTCCTTTTATGTATATGGGAAAAATAGACCATGCACACATACAGCTGTGGATACAGTAGTTACATTGTATGTTTATGCTTCACAGGATGTCTGGTTTGTAGCAGTGTGAACTCCATTGGGATCAACAAGGAGCAAGGTGTATCACTCTCAAGAGAATGGATGAACTTTGAAATTCAAGTGTCTTCTCAGGGAAGTAGAGAAACAAGTCTGTCAGTCTTGAGAAATAAGATCAGGAAACATGCTTTGTCCAAGGCACACTCTCAGGCTGTGAAGGTGGCAGAACAACAAAAAGAATCGGCCATTGAGAATGCAGTGGAGGTTATGACTGAGCCCTACAAGAAGGAAACTGATGCTGTGTTCCGAACAGCCTACCATTTGGCCAAAAAGAACAGACCCTTTTCTGACCATGAGAGCCTCATTGAGCTGCAGGAACTGAATGGTGTTAAGATGGGCTCAATACTTCATTCACGTTACAGTGCAACACAAATCATACAACATGTTGCCAGTGAGATGCAGAGCAAAATTGTGAGTAACATAATAGCATCATCCACGAAGTTAGCTGTCCTTATTGACGAGGCCTCTTCTTTAAGTCACAAACCTGTCATGACAGTTTCTGTAAAAGCGTCAATTGAAGGAGCAAGCCCTGAGTTCATATTCCTTGATCTAGTTGAATTAGACAATCAGAGAGCAGATGGCATAGAACAGGCTTTCCTCACCTGTTTAATGAAGAGTGGCTTCTTGAAAACTGGGTAACATTTGTGTCTGATGGAGCCAGTGTCATGCTAGGAAAGAAGTCAGGAGTAGCAACCAGGTTGACCTCGAGATTCCCAAGGCTCTTTGTGTTGCACTGTATGAACCATAGGCTGGAACTAGCTGTGTCAAATGCTGTTGATGAGGTGACGGGTGTCAACCACTTTAAAATATTTATGCAGAAGCTATATTCACTTTATAGTATGTCGAACAAAAATGAGCGTGAACTCAAAGATGCAGCAGCTGAAGTAGGCTCACAACTTCTTCGCATTGGCAGAGTTTTAGATGTACGCTGGGTAGACAGTAGCTTTCGTACTGTTCGTGCTGTGTGGACATCCCTGGGAGGTCTTGTGCAGCACTTTAAGAATGCGTCTTCCGATGAGATGAGGTCCACCAAAGAGAAACAAATGTACAGAGGTTTATTATACCGTCTTCAAAGTCCTGAATTTATCTGTGACCTTGGGCTCATGTATGACACTCTCCATGAACTAAGTGTCCTGTCACTGGAGCTTCAAGCTCATTCTATAACTCTCCTCAGAGCAGAGCATCTGCTGAAACGCTCAATCAGAGTGATACAGTCTTTCAAAGAGAGTCCAGGTGAAAAATACTGTGAGGCTTTAGAGGCAAAAGAGGCTGGGGAGTATCGCTCTATAGCTCTAGTAGGAAATGCAAAGCTGAAGTCAATCAATCCAGGCCAGTTCTTACAAAGCCTTGTGAACAATCTTGAGCAACGCTTGTCTTTCGAAGATGCGGTCATCAAGGACTTCAGCATCCTTGATCAGAGTAAATGGCCATCAAACCCCAGCATTCGCCATGGTGAAGACCAGGTTAAGCGACTGTGCAAGCGATTTCACTTGTGCACAGACCAAGCACTGAATGGGATGCGAGACCTACTGGAAGAGCCCAATAGTGAGCCCAAGGACCTAAAACCACTCATGAACTGTATGAAGACATTCCCTGTCAGCACAGCAGAGTGTGAGAGGAACTTTAGCCTTATGAACAATATAAGCTCAGACAAAAGGGCTGTACTACTGATCTCAAACATAGCAAACTTGATGATGATTAATATCAACGGCCCCCCTACTTCTATGTTTGATCCTCAAAAGTATATGAGGACCTGGTTGAAGAGACACCGTGCTGCCACTTCTATGCGTTCAAGGCAATGCGGTGTGAAAACTCCTGCAGAAAGCAAGTCTGTCTGGAAAATACTGTAATATGAGCACTTACTTAGAAACCCAGCACTGGGTTGAGAGAGTCACTTTGGTTTTCATGGATATGTTGTAAAATGTATATATTTTTGTTCATTGTTAACTATATATTGTTGTTTTGTAACATATCGTTTTGAATTTATTGTTGAATTATTTGAATGATGATATTCAATATTTGTGGTGATATTTATTTATATATATATATACACTATATTGCCAAAAGTATTGGGTCACCTGCCTTGATGTGCATATGAACTTAAGTGACATCCCATTCTTAATCCATAGGGTTTCATATGACGTCGGTCCACCCTTTGCATCTATAACAGCTTCAACTCTTATGGGAAGGCTTTCCACCAGTTTTAGGAGTGTGTTTATGGAAATATTTGACCATTCTTCCAGAAGCGGCAACTGAAGTTGTTTGAAGAGACTGGCTCTCAGGCTGTGCTCCTAATTCATCCCAAGGGTGTTCTATTGGTTTGGGGTCAGGACTCTGTGCAGGCCAGTCAAGTTCATCCACACCAAACTCTGTCATCCATGTCTTTATGGACCTTGCTTTGTGCACTGGTGCACGGTCATGTTGGAACATGAAGGGGCCATTCCCAAACTGTTTTCAAAGTTGGGAGTATGGAATTGTCCAAAATCTCTTGGTTAAATTACCTCACAAATGCGCTTCTGGAAGAATGGTAAAAGATTCCCATAAACACACTCCTAAACCTTGTGGAACGCTCTGCTTATTTATATAACAAATAATTCACTCATGAGAAGGAACGACAGATGTCCCGTAATGTAGTGGAGTAAAAGTAAGATATTTTACTTTGAAATGTAGTGGAGTAAAAGTAAAAAGTCCCCCAAAATGGAAATACTTAAGTAAAGTTCAGATACTTCAAAAAAGTACTTAAGTACAGTAACGAATTACATTTACTTCGTTACTGTCCACCACTGTGTGTAAGTAATACTGAGTAACTATACTGTGTTAATATTTTTGGGGTGAACTAAATAGAGTATGTCACTATAAAACAGGGCGATAATCCTTTGCACTATGGGCTGCTTAAAACAATTTGCAAAACTAAGAGTATACCCACTTCTCCAGGGACCACTACACCACTGCTCTCCATTGACAACGCCAAGCTGGCTGCCGACGACTTCAGGCTCAAGTACGTGAAATCATTTATAAAATAAAACGTCACTCATGTACTAATTGCAGACCGCTTCAAAAGGCAATTGGTGCACCCAAGTGTTTTCTTGAAAGTTCCCAATTTCCGGTATTGGGAAGCTGTTATTCCCCCCTCATGAGCTTATAATACGTTTTCAGAACATTCAAAAACACCTCAAAGAGGCCCTATTATGCATTTTGGGGTCTTTCCCCTTCCTGTAGTGTGTTCTATAGGAAGGTGTGCATTTAAATGGTCTGCAAAGGCTACAAATTCAAAGTTCCCTCCAGAGGGAATATAGGGCCCCTTAAAGCAGAGGTACATTTTTGGATAGGAAAAGATTAAGAAATTAAAAAAGCATTGTCCTCCTGAAGGTATGAGAACGAGCTGTCCATGCGTCTATCGGTGGAGGCGGACATCGCCTGCCTGAGGAGAGTCCTGGACGAGCTGACCATGAGCCGGTCAGACCTGGAGATGCAGATCGAGGGTCTGAAAGAGGAGCTGATATTCCTCAGGAAGAACCATGAAGAGGTCCGTGAGCACTCAGACAGTTGCTAACACGTTTCTAAATTGTCTTTTTGTGTAGGGAACTGGGAAATTGCTCACTTCAGGGCCAAAAATACGTCTTGCAGCACCACTCTTATCTACTTGTTTCCTGTTTTCTCCTCTCCTCTCCCTGCAGGAGCTCCTAGCAATGAGACAAAACTTGAGTGGCCAGGTGAATGTAGAGGTGGACGCGGGCCCAGGTGTGGACCTCAATAAGATAATGGAGGAGATGAGGGAGCAGTACGAAGCCGATGCCGCCAAAAACCGCAAAGGACTGGAGGAGTGGTTTAAAGGAAAGGTAAGGAAGGGATTATTTTTTCACTAACCGATGGTGAGATGAGTGGATGGGGAGACTAGGGTTGGTTAGCATGCAGCTAACTTTTGGCGAGTGTCCAAATATAAAAAAACTGTTATCTTTATTTTAAAACATCTGTTCTTGTAACATTTAACTTTTAAATTACCAAAAGCAAAACTGAGTGAGATATTTAAATGGTGTTACTACTAGTTGAAACAGAAGTCGGCTATATTTTATTTACAGATTAAAAGTGTATGATGTTAGCTAGCTAACATTATTTCAACACAAAGTTTAGTCAAATTAGAAAATTATTTTAAGTTTCTAAAATGTATGTTTTTGTTTTATGGCGCCCATTTTTGGAGCTAACAGCTAAAGCTGATGGCGGATCTATTGAGTGACATTAGTATTAGTTCAGGCTATGTTCAGTAAATACTTCACAAATTCGTACTAATAAATTGGGTTTGCATACAGACAGAGTCACTACAGAAACAAGTGGCTGAAAGCACCGAAGTCACCAACACGTCCAAATCGGAGCTCACAGATCTGAAGCGCATGCTGCAGGCGCTGGAGATCGAGCTGCAGTCACAGCTCAGCATGGTGAGCGTCACATCACTGATGTTCTTTCTTTCTTTGTCATGTAACATCCTCTATGTTTTACATCTCCTACTGTGGGTTGACAAACTAACCAAGTGTTTCTCTGTGCTTCTCCAGAAATCCTCACTGGAGAACACGCTGGCTGAGACTCAGAACCGCTATTCCATGAAGCTGTCAGGCTACCAGAGCCAGGTGAGCAGCATGGAGGAGCAGCTCATGCAGCTCAGGGCTGACCTGGAGAGCCAGGGACAGGAGTACCAGATGCTGCTGGACATCAAGACCCGTCTGGAGATGGAGATCGCCGAGTACAGGAGGCTGCTGGACGGAGAGGACGTCGGCGGCGGGTGAGAATTAACTATTTTAACAGACATCTGACCACTAGCTCAGAAATGTCGTAAAGTAGACCCTCCAGAAAAACGTGATCATGTGATCGCAGAATTTACCGCATAATCAGCAAAATGGCTCAGATTTTTAAAAGGCCGCATATTTATCAAAAGGCCGCATAATCCCTGCATTTTTCCACACAAAGTCGAGAAAAAAAAAAGTTAACTCGTCTTGATGTGAAGTAGTGATGATGATGACACAATGTTATCAGCTCGCGCATCACAGAAGGTAAACAACACTGTAGAGTGACTGTGTGGAACTCACACGAGAGAGAGAAAACACCAAGATGAAAAAATCTGATCCATCTCATTTACCGACCAACATTTCTGCAACTGTGTGTTGGAGCATAAGTCTTAGAGAAAATAGACGGTGACGACCATACTTGCCAACCTTGAGACCTCAGAAATCGGGAGCATTTCAAAATGCAAATTGGGGGGGGAGGGGTGCTAGTGGATCGCCGGAGCTGTTAGATTAACATTAACATGCTTATATTGTAGTTCTAAGTGCAATGCCTTGCGGCCAGTAGCACCATCCTTGATGGAGCATATGTGTGGACAGGAAAGGAGTGAGCAGAGAGTAGAGTAGTAGTCGATTTTTGTTCTGTTTTCTGTGACTATCTGCCTCACCCTCTCAGACTTTCAGTTGCGTGCGCTACTAAAGAGACGTGTTTCCATGGAAACCAAACAATAGTGTAGCTGTATTAAAGTCCGAGTGGAAAAAGTCCTGAGTAAATCTGATTTTGTCAGAAATCGGGAGAAATGCGGGAGAAATATGACCCCGGGAGGAAACCGGGAGAGGGCAATGAAATCGGGAGTCTCCCGCGAAAATCGGGAGGGTTGACAAATATGTTGACGACCCACTTTGATTCATTCAAACATTCGAAAATGCTTTCTGCTGCTGCGGACAAGAAAGCCAAACAACTCACGTTCACCGAGGCATCAACCTCCAAAACCCTTTCGAGTGCTACAAGAAACGAGGTGAGTAGCCTACAAGATTGAAGCTGGTCAGATAACGAACGAGTAAATGAAAACAGAATGAGGCGGAGAAGTGTGTGTGTGTCATACTTGTCAACCCTCCCGATTTTCGCGGGAGACTCTCGATTTCATTGCCTTCTCCCGGTTTCCTCCCGGGGTCATATTTCTCCCGATTTCTGACAAAATCCGATAGCTCAGGACTGTTTCCACTCGGACTTTAATACAGCTACGCCATTGTTTGGTTTCCATGGTAACACGTCTCTTGAAAGTCTGACAGGGTGAGGCAGATAGTCACAGAAAACAGAACAAGAATCGACAACTACTCTACTCTCTGCTCACTCCTTTCCTGCCCACACATATGCTCCATCAAGGATGGTGCTACAGGCTGCACTTAGAACTACAATAAGCATGTTAATGTTAATCTAACAGCTCCGGCGATAAACTAGCACCCCCCCCCCCCCCCCCCCCCCATTTTGCATTTTGAATTGCTCCCTATTTCTGAGGTCTCAAGGTTGGCAAGTATGGTGTGTGTGTGTGTGTGTGTGTGTGTGTGTGTGTGTGTGTGTGTGTGTGTGTGTGTGTGTGTGTGTGTGTGTGTGTGTGTGTGTGTGTGTGTGTGTGTGTGTGTGTGTGTGTGTGTGTGTGTGTGTGTGTGTGTGTGTGTGTGTGTGTGTGTGTGTGTGTGTGTGTGTGTGTGTGTGTGTGTGTGTGAGAGAGAGAGAGTGTGATCAAAATAGCCCCATTGCTTTTACAATAAATAAACATTGAATGTGTTTAATTGAATAGGAAAGGGGTTTAATGTTAGTGGCAGGTTGTGTGAGAGAGAGAATAAATAAGACGGCCCGATATTGGAAAAAAAATCTATTATTTTTCGCAACGTTCCGCATATTTCGTAACTTCCTGCAATTTCACCACATAAAATCACATAAAAACCCTGCATGTTTAATCGCATAATGAAGGATTTTAGCTCGCATAATCAAGGATTTTAGCCCGCGTTTTTATGGAGGGTCTACTAAACTTTAGTAGACCCTCCATAAAAACATCCTTTAGTAAAGGATGTAAAAACAAGTTCATGAAACATATTTGGGAACGTGTTAATAGATATCCTTTTTATTTTTTATTTTACTTTACATTACAACCACAAATCCTTTCTGCACACTAACCAAATAAGAATTCTTACGGTTGATTAAAAATCTAAAGGATAAAAGTACCGGCTCAAAATTACTTTCTTCTCCTGCAGCGTCTCCTCCTCCTCCTCCTCCTCCACCATGTCCTCCGCCATATCAAGTTCTGGTTCGGGCTCTGGTTCGGGCTCTGGTTCGGGTTCTTTCTCCGAGTCTGTCAGTACCTCTAAGACTATCACCAAATACGTCACGGTGACAGAGGAGGTTGTGGATGGAGTAGTGGTAAGCTCCACAGAGAGCGTCATCCAGGAATGAACTGCAGCAGGGGGCACTGTCACACACAGCTCTCACAGCATTTCACAATAAAAGTCTGCTGAGGTGCTTTAAAAAAAATGTGTTGTGTTTACTGTTCAAATTAAAGTCACACTTCCTCTAATGGCCACAAGGTGCCGCTATAAGAAAACATTTTGATGAAAGGTTAACGTTGCGTAATATAATATTCTTGATGAGAGCCAATCACATACCAGATGACAAGTTAAATTGTATTATTGGTTTATTTTGACAATTATTTTTATATCTCATATCGCCCAATCCTTTTTGGGCCAATAGTAAATGAATAGTTGTGTTACTATTATCATATATATTTGGCAAGCTCCTGTTTGTAAAATAATACATTTTCATCATAAAAACCGTTTAGCAAGCTTTTTTGGAAAATAATCTGTTCACATTTCTCTTTGTAAATATATATAATTAATAACACAATTACAATTATAATTATCTTTAACCAATAACAAATATAATTAAAAACAAGAATCAAAGTTAAGTTTTGAAAATGTATTTTGTTATTGAGACATGACATATAACATTTGAATTAGATACCTTTCAGTTAGCTGTAGGTCAATGTTTACTGCAGAATCAAGCTAGCTTGTAGCTACTTACAAAATCATATCAAATTACGGATAACCACTTTTGGTAACACTTTATATTAAGGTACACAAATTGACCATCAACTAGTTCTTAATTAACATGCATATTAGCAGTATATTGGCTCTTTATTAGTCATTATAAAACACTTATTAATGCCTTATTCTGCATGACCAGATTATACAAGTAATAAGCCATTAGTTTTTCCGTTTTTCCTCAATAACCCTCTAATTGGTGCTTATTTATTGCAAGTAAGGAAGTTGTTGTACATGAGTTTTGGTCTTAATATGCGCTGCTCAATATGGGCCAATAAGGCACTAGTACCACAAGAATAGTAATTCTCCCATAATAACACTTAACACATATGATCTATTCTTATGTAACAAGACATGAAACTATAAGTGTTAATTGTGTCTAAATAACTCAAAATTAGGTATTTGTATCTAAGTATATGTTTTGGGGTAGCCTATTGACAGTTCAGCTAAGGTGATATTGACCTGTAGCCTATGTTTCATATGTGGGTTATATATTGATGGAGTGCTCTGGAACCAAAATAAACTAAGCACCAACAAGCACTTGGACGACTAAGATGTTTCAGCAACACAGTGTACAGAGTACGTTACCTGGTTCCAGCCACTCCTTGTCCCTTGCTTCTCCCTCCATAGGTGGATGTGCACAGCAGGGAAATGCAGGAGTGCCGTGTTCATGGATGTCCTGAACATGATTCACCATACTTTGCCACTTGGCTTCCATCACATCTGGATCTCCATCAGGAGTGGAAGCTGCAGTCCAGTACAGGTGATTGATGATGGCTGGCCTCCACAGCTTCAGGTCCTCACACTTCCTCTCCTTTACAGCAGCATCCAAAGCTTTCCCTAGACCTGTTTCACAACAGAAACAAAATGTTAAAAAAGAAAATGTAATTATAAACAAATTTCAGCCTAATCAAACCTACCAACATCAAGATACATACTTTTACCAATATGCCAGATATCAAAGAAAATGAGTCGTTCCTCTTGGACACAACTCCTCCCGCACCCACTTGGCCACCTAAAGAGTGAAACACAACACCTTAATTACTTACTAACTAGTAAGAAAATGCATTTTTTGCTGTTAATATCGTGCGCCAAGAATCTTTGTGTGTACATATGTCTGTTCGTTCTTGTGTGTCTTTACCTGGTGATTTCGGTCCGTAATAAGGACTGAAACTTGCATGTGTTGCTCCTTAATGAAGTCAATGCTGCGTTTCAGACCCTCTAGTTCACACTAGGTGCTGCTTGGGACCTCTGAGCTCTGTAAAACAACATTATGCAGTCATATCACTAACCGTGTTACATCAGACGAAAGCAGATCTGATTTGTGTGACTGATAACGTTAACTTACCTGGAAAAGTTGAAGATCCAAAACCTTGTTTATTCTGTCCTCGATCAAGGAGTTGGTGCCATATTTGGCACAATGGCCAGAAGAGTCTGACCTATGAGTGTCAAAAACAGTTTAATTCAGACGTTAAATCCCAAAAAACAATGCAATGCAGTTATTGTAAGTTGCTTTGGATAAAGCTAAATGAATGTAATTTAAATATTGTTTTGACCTCTTTTTGATATCAATAATACAAGCTGAAGTGTTCTACCTGCAGTCACCAGAGAGGATTAGCCCACCCCCTATCTCCTTCAGTTCTCGGATGATCCCAGCCTGCTCAGTTTGCCAGGCCTGCACGATAGTAGGGATTGTGTACAGGCGTTGATGGCGGAAGAAGGTGCCGACACTGATGCACTGAAGCCCTAACAGTTTCAACATCCGTATTGTCTGGGTAGCCATGCAACCTGAAAAGTGGATGGCCCCACTCAGTAACAGGTTGCAGGCTGGCATGTTTCTGTACAGCATTGGCTGGTTCTGCCAAAAACGCTCATACCCACATGCTGCACATACCGAAGAGATGTGAAAAGCAGAACATTGCCAGTACAACTCTTTGTCAGTCAAAAATCAATTATACCATAAAACTAATGAAGTATAGACACAGTGAATTGATAAAACATAAAAATAAAATAAAACAAACATTTACATACAGGTTATGATACAACCTTTATTTTTACATCAGTGGAATTCACACATATCCTCTTACTTGTTTTATCTTTATATACGTTCCCTCTTGCTGCTCCACATTACCCTGGGTTTCCCCACAACAGGAAGGGCAAATGGTAAACAAGGACATCAGCTGGGTTTGGCACACAATGAACTTGTCAGCAGCACTGAAAAAAAAAAAAAACACTTGTTATTTCTGACCGACACAATTTGGTAATACAGTACACATCATCTAAAATTAAAAGAAGCCTTACTTGAGATTAATATTAGTTCGCTGCAGTGGCTCTTTTGATGGTTCCTCGTCAGACGACTCGCTCATCATTTCCTCCTCTGGGCTCCATGGCATATCCCCAGGGTGGTCCATGGTTACAGAAGATGACTCATCATCACTGTGTGCAGGACTGGGCAGTGGAGATTCTGTCTGACACCCCACACTGACCATCCTGGGCTGTACCTGGACAGCTAGGATAAAAAGATATATATTATATAATTCTGCCTGCCATAAACAACAGCCCTGCCATACAATCTACCTTTACAAAGCTTATGTTCAGGTTTTGTTGACATTCGGGCTGAGAGTTTTTATTAATTTATATGTTAATTATTGAGGTCATAGCAAGTATTGGAGTTGTAACAGCCTGCATCATACTGAGATGTTTTTCTAATATGTTTTTAACATGTACAAAGACTATGCAGAGTCTTTACCGCGTTTTGATGTAAAATGGGCGCGCTACTTCTGTGTTACATTTACCTGATGAACGATGGAAAGGTCTGAGGTTACACTGTGAGCCGCAGTGAAGCACAGATGTTGGCTGAGGAACCAGTGGAGAGACGACCTCTTGCTCTGGGTCTATAAGCCCAGCATCACTGGCTGTAGGTGAATCTGCAGTACTGTTGTCTCCCAAAGTCTTGAAAACACACACATGAAACACATGATTACACATGAAAATAAATAGCAACTGCGCCATAGAGAGCCGCAGTGACGCGTCCTTAAACCCGGAAGTAAACTTCTTCCGGTTCCTTCGTCTAAAACGCAATGCAATTTCTCCATAGGATTTTGGAAAATAGCTCGAAATAAGGTCTGTGGTTGACACATATTTAAGAGATGGATCACGTTTTGTTCAGCCGGATAATATCCACATGTCAACCCTACTTTTATAATTTTTGAATAATAAATCTAGTCGGCAGAAGCAAAATGCTAACGTTATGCTATAAACGAACTACAAGCCAGTACAGCAGCAGGGTCGCACGACTTCAACGCCACGCCAACTTAAGATCGTTTCAACTGACTTGCACTGAAACTGCACTTTGAAAACTTTAAATATATTAACATTTTAAACTGTATACCCCGGTTATCTAGGCCCGTTTTGTTTAATGTATACCACGTTTATCTAGGCCCTTTTTGCTTTATGTATACATGTCACACTGTGGGAAACGATATTTCGATATTTCTGGATGTATAACACATGTAGAATTTTTGACAATAAAGCTGAATTTGACTTTCGCGTGCTTGCATATTTTAACAAAGCTTTTCATTTTAGTCACACTGAATTTAACTAGAAGTCATGGCTGTGTCAATTACCAGTCTGATATCGTTTTACAAAGATGACAAGAAGAGTGTAGATAGAGGAGAGAACCACTACAAGTCAGGACACGTTACAGTGCAGCCTAGATGAAGGTGTGCTTACCGGTGTTGTCAGGGCTAGCATGAGGGACAAGGTTTATAGTGTCGGTGAGTAGTGATAGCAAGAGTACCGTTAACCTAGAGTTAATTTATTCACATACATTCCCATCAACAAATCCATGTTATGTGTCACATGAAATCTTTATTAGGCAAGGCAAGTTTATTTATATAGCACTTTTCAACACAAGGCAATTCAAAGTGCTTTACAAAAAATGAAAGACATTAAGAAAATGGCATTTAAAATCAGTCATTAAAAAGAAAAGCTAATAAAATAAACATTAAAAGAAAAAATACATGGATAAAAGTTACAGTGCAGTCTAAGATATTAATAGTTCAATTAAGAGCAGCGACAAAAAGAAAAGTCTTCAGCCTGGATTTAAAAGTAGTAAGTTGCAGCGGACCTGCAGGTTTCTGGGAGTTTGTTCCAGATATTTGGAGCATAATAACTGTACGCTGCTTTACCATGTTTAGTTCTGACTCTGGGGACAGAAAGCTGACCAGTCCCTGAAGACCTGAGAGATCTGGATGGTTCATCATTTAGCAGGAGGTCAGAAATGTATTTTGGTCCTAAACCATTCAGTGCTTTATAAACAGCAGCAGTATTTTGAAATCTATTCTTTGACACACAGGAAGCCAGTGTAAAGACTTCAGAACAGGAGTGATGTGATCCACTTTCTTAGTGTTAGTGAGGACTCGAGCAGCGGTGTTCTGAATCAGCTGCAGCTTTCTAATAGATTTTTTAGTGAGACCTGTGAAGACACCATTGCAGTAGTCCAGTCTACTGAAGATAAAAGCATGGACACGTTTTTCCAAATCCTGCTGTGACTTTAGTCTTTTAATCCTAGATATGTTCTTTAGGTGATAGTAAGCTGATTTAGTAACTGTTTTAATGTGACTGTTGAAACCAATAACTAATTTAACCCGCTGACAAGAGAGCCTACCTCCGAAGATCGTGACTGGCTGAGGGACAGACTCGGGGGCAGGTTCTCAGGAATTTCTTGGCTTCTCTCCCCCGAGCCAGAAGAGGAACACTACAGCTTGGAAACACTTACTGTTCCTGAAATTATCAAATCTGTTGGGCATCACGTACCTGAGGCAATTGTGGCAAGCATGGCATTATCTGAAGAGCAACAGAGGGCAATTCAGGTGGCTACCACTGGTCAGCGAACCAGCCCAAACTGGCATTTGTTCAGGAAAGGAAGGTTGACTGCCAGCAACTTTGGAGCTGTCCTGAGGTCAAAGCGTGTGACTGCTTCCTTTATTGCCAGGGTGCTAGGGCAACAAAAGGCCCTTGATGGTGTTGTGTCTGTACAGTGGGGGACTATGAATGAATGTGAGGGCGTCAGGGCATTCACCACTGCAACTCAGATGCAGGTCCATGAGTCAGATTTGTGGCTCTCCCTATCAGGATTGTTGGGGGCATCTCCAGATGGTCTGGTAGGGTCTTCCGCTGTGCTTGAGGTAAAGTGTTCCTACGGAGCAAAGGAAATGACAATTAGTGAAGCATTGCAAATCAAGGGCTTCTGTGTCAGTAAGGAAGGAGAAACATTCAGCCTGCGTGAGGAACATCCTTACTGGCACCAAGTGCAAGGTCAGCTTCACCTCACTGCAAGAAACAAGAAGAAGTAATAAAATTGTGAATTGTTTTTAATTTACATTTACTCGCCTTTGCAATGTTGTGGTTGTTAGAGTGTTAGGTTTTCTGTCAGCTCGTCTGTTGGGAAGATATAAAATATAGTTTCATGGAAGTCACACCGTCACATATACTGTAAGAGCATGAAGACATACAGTACATAGGCTAAAACCAAACATCTAAATATATAACCTTGCACTTTGATAAGTCTCGTGAACATTTTCACTATTTTGACAGTTTTATAGATGAAAATTGAACTAAAGAAATAAATGGTAGATTAATCCATATTGAAAATAGGTGTCAGCTGCTACACTAATTATAATAGTTATATTTCTTAATTAATTAAGATAAGATATTACTGTATTGATCCCAATTTGGGAAATGTTTGTGTTGCAGCAGCATAACAAGAAAAACAAAATATAAGTTATTATATATACAAAAGTATGTGAAGGATGGAATATTAAATTGAATATAAATGTAAAATGTACATGTGATTTTACGTCCAAGAGAAGCTATGGAGCAGAGAGTTCTCTGCCAGCCAGAGGTGATTTGTTATTAGTTCAATATGTCAAACTGATTTCCCTGACTACAATCTTTAGTTACATGGTGAAACGTTATGCTGCTTGTACTAATAAGACTTATCATATAAGCCACACAGGTTTTAATAGGATGTATTCATTATCTTTACTTGTGTTGCGGTCTTTTCAGCAGCGCCATCTCTATAACGGCGATACAGTCACTACCCATTATTTACATTTCACCGTGACATGGACAAAAATGTAACGTCAGCTTACCTCATGGCACGAATCCAGACTCTCCTTTGGAAAACATTGGCCGGGAAACGATAGAACAAGCACGTTTCATGCGAAGACCTGTGGCTGCAAACCGAAGCAAAGCAACAAACCATTGCGTAGCTAACTAGTAGCGCTAGCTTTAGCTAACGTTAGCCAACGAAACGAACTGCCGAGTAAAATTGGAAAACACTGGTAATTAATTATTCTATAATTTGTAAAACTACGGTGTTAAAAACGACAATTTCAAAAATACAGATTCTAATGGTCAGATATAGATATACAGAAACTAAAGATAGGCATGTACTTGCTTTCAAGCAGAACACAGGGGAAAACAAACTTAGCGGGAGTGTTTACGTGTTCGGCGTAATGATGTACAACGGCCTCGACAATTTCTGTAGTCCTATTCAGCCATTCGGTAACAACCATCGTTTTTCAGACACGTAAACTCTTCAAAAATCCCCAGTGGGGTCACTGCTGATGTATTTAATCTCGTAGAACAAAACGTCAATTACCTCTTAAATTTGTGTCAACCACAGACCTTATTTCGAGCTATTTTCCAAAACCCTATGGAAAAAATGCATTGCTTTTTGAGGAAGGAACCGGAAGTGCTAAAAATGCTAACTTACTTCCGGGTTTTACGACGCGTCACTGCGGCTCTCTATTAGATATGCAAATAAAGTCCCCACGCCAATTCTAGCTAACATTATCCAATATGACTTAGCAAGTGGGTTTAACAAGCTAGCAACATTAACTTACAACAATAAATACTAAACACACCTTGCTTGTCATTATTGAAATCATTATACTGACTAATTTGGAAGTTAGCAAACGTTAGAAAAACAATACTTACCGTGCACAGTTCACGTTTTCGTTTTGCTGAATCTCTGACCGACGCTCCCGCGCTCTCACTCCAGCCTGGTGCTGCTGCTGCCGGAGCTGTGTGTATTGACGGAACCACACTAGCTATCAGCCTCACACGGTCCTGGCTTCGATATCCCATACTGCACTCCATCACATAACTTGACTCAAAATCCTCCGGTCGAAAATGAGCGCCACAAACGAGCGCGTTTTTCGTCACAGACGCAGCATTGAAGTCCCGTCTCTTTGTCTGCACAAAACGAACCCAGGACCGAAAGCTAGCTAGCTTTCTTTTCCTGTGAGGGAAATAGTGGACTCGATGTCCTGACAGGCTGGTATTTCTGCAACCTGCACAAACACAATACTACACCATGATTACAAATGGTGAAATACAATGTAAAACTACTGAAAAATACCAGCTCCTTAAAACACAACCGCTCTACTCAACGCAACTCTACTATACCCGCGGTCAGAGAGCGGAGATGTGTCCCCTGTGTAATGTAATATGACGCGTCAGACGACTCGCTCATCATTTCCTCCTCTGGGCTCCATGGCATATCCCCAGGGTGGTCCATGGTTACAGAAGATGACTCATCATCACTGTGTGCTAGGGATGTGCATCTCCATCACTGAGGCCGATGCGATGCGCATCTCGATACGTTGCCACGATACAATACATTAACGATACATTTGAAACACCAGGCGATGCGATACGATACGATTCACCCCTGTTGCGATACAGTTCGATACGATTTGATTCAACATTATGCGATTCGGGGCGATACGATGCGATTCAACACGATGCAAAAATAAGGATACTTCAATATGGTACGACAGAGGATTTTTGTTTTATTCCTTATATGCAGCAAATCCTACATTAACAAAAAAGTGCTTTACATATTTGGTACTGCACATCCCATCATGCCGTTTATTTTTTTACCTTTAAAAGCTCTCCAGAGTACAATAACACCTCACAGTTAAACAATGTAAGGATGCATTGCTCATGATTAACAATGTGCAAATAACAGCTACCATAGTGCAATGCCCATACAGCTGCCAGCCTGATGTGCTTAACACTCAGAGGCTAACTCACCAGTGAGCAGAAAGCAGTGGGTTCTATATGAACAATAAATAATACAAATAACCTTTCACAAACAGGTATTTCATAACTGCTTACAGTAAGGAAGACATTTAAATTATTATTGGCCGTCACAGGCTGCTGTAAACTAAACACCACTCTCTCTCCTCACTGAGTGATTTAACTCATATGTCTAACTTTCAGGTTTCTCTTTTCAGCCGCAGACCCCATGTCGCCTCTTTATGTGCGTCGCTAAGTTCCTCGTACTACTTGTGTACTTTAAAGCGGCTCGGCATCGTTAACAATTTGCGAGCAATTTTTCAAGTTGACCGTCTGTAGTATATAGTGCCGCGCACATATACCATCAGGAAGTTACTGATGGGGTGCGGCTGCGGAGTGATACTGTGTGTATGCAAGTCCGCATCTAGGACGGATCTATGTATCATGGCTGTAGACCTGTTAAGTAATAAAGATACCTCATACAAAGGTCTACGGATACCTTATTACTCTCCATGACCTGCGGTCAACTATATAGCATAAAGGACTATTACACCGTATTTCTTGAACAATCCGAAGTGTTGCCAAACGTTTGATTTGTAGGTATTTTTCAGTGCGCTGTGTTTCTCTTTCTCCTCAACTTCCGTGTGTGTTGATAACTGAGACTCTCGGCCTCCGTAGTGGCGAAGCAAATATCAAAGATCGTCTCTGCTGAGCGTTGACAAGATGAGGGGATATTATATGAATTAATCGTTTTTTTAACGATGCAAAGACGCTACGCAATCGATGCATCGCGAGTTCAACCCGGTTCAACCCAAACTGTAGCCGATGTGCACTCTTTCAACCGGTGCACTCGCATCTTGAACGTTTATGCCGGTGCACCGATGCGAATCGGTGAATCTTAACATCTCTACTGTGTGCAGGACTGGGCAGTGGAGATTCTGTCTGACACCCCACACTGACCATCCTGGGCTGTACCTGGACAGCTAGGGTAAAAAGATATATATTATATAATTCTGCCTGCCATAAACAACAGCCCTGCCATACAATCTACCTTTACAAAGCTTATGTTCAGGTTTTGTTGACATTCGGGCTGAGAGTTTTTATTCATTTATTTGTTAATTATTGAGGTCATAGCAAGTCTTGGAGTTGTAACAGCCTGCATCATACTGAGATGTTTTTCTAATATGTTTTTAACATGTACAAAGACTATGCAGAGTCTTTACCGCGTTTTGATGTAAAATGGGCGCGCTACTTCTGTGTTACATTTACCTGATGAACGATGGAAAGGTCTGAGGTTACACTGTGAGCCGCAGTGAAGCACAGATGTTGGCTGAGGAACCAGTGGAGAGACGACCTCTTGCTCTGGGTCTATAAGCCCAGCATCACTGGCTGTAGGTGAATCTGCAGTACTGTTGTCTCCCAATGTCTTGAAAACACACACATGAAACACATGAAACACATTACGCAACTGCGCCATTAGATATGCAAATAAAGTCCCCACGCCAATTCTAGCTAACATTATCCATTATGACTTAGCAAGTGGGTTTAACAAGCTAGCAACATTAACTTACAACAATAAATACTAAACACACCTTGCTTGTCATTATTGAAATCATTATACTGACTAATTTGGAAGTTAGCAAACGTTAGAAAAACAATACTTACCGTGCACAGTTCACGTTTTCGTTTTGCTGAATCTCTGACCGACGCTCCCGCGCTCTCACTCCAGCCTGCTGCTGCTGCTGCCAGAGCTGTGTATATTGACGGAACCGCACTAGCTATCAGCCTCACACGGTCCTGGCTTCGATATCCCATACTGCACTCCATCACATAACTTGACTCAAAATCCTCCGGTCGAAAATGAGCGCCACAAACGACCGCGTTTTTCGTCACAGACGCAGCATTGAAGTCCCGTCACCAATTAGAGGGTTATTGAGGAAAAACGGAAAAACTAATGGCTTATTACTTGTATAATCTGGTCATTAAAAAAAAGCCGTTTTTAAGAGCAGAGCTCAAAATTGCTCCTTTCCCTCTGAATTCCTGCCCTTATGTCTCATAAAACATATCAAATCCTGCATTTACTTTTTTAATTGTAATTTTCAAGCAAGTTTAAGCATAAATGTAGAAATAATGAAAACCTGCAAGATGCTCTTTAATTATACGTTTAATACATTTAAGTGAAGCTAAGGTACATGCAGGGGCGCCGTAAGGGGGTGAACAGTTAGGACGATTCTCAGGGCCCGTGACTGACAGGGGCCTAAACTATTTCAGAGCATTAAGAAAAAAATGTTTAAGTAACCAATGTGATTATCTTTTCATGGGGCCCAAAATCCCTGGCGGCGCCCCTGGGTACATGTGATGGTAGCTAGTTAGTACTCTTAACTGTGATGCCTCCTCCAAACAGCATAATAACCAGACTGTACCATTAAAACTAAGTACCAGTTCTAGATCCTTGACTTTAGACAAACAATTCAAAAGACAAAATGTATTTAAAGACCAATCTTTATTTTAATGTGACTCTTAACCTGATATATTAGTTATACAGTAATAGTATTGACAATCTAAAAAAACTGAGCAACTCAACTGTCAACTTTATATTTCTTATTGTCTAAAGCATTTATTATTTTCATTTCCCCCCTCTCATATTCATTGTGGACGGATTGAGACAGTGTGATGTCCAAAGAGCTGCAGAGACTTCAGGGAGAAACCTGTCCTGTCTGTTGGTTTGGAGAGGACTGCAGGTCTTTCCTCTGCGAGGAGGTCCAGGCCTGATGGAGGAGCCCATGCTGGGCAAAGCTGATACCAACTGCACAGGCCTAGTCTGTCACTTTATTTGACTAAATGTGTTTACTTATACATTTAATAGGTTTACACCTTCTGTCCATATGTGCTTTTTATTTACAGTTTTTCTCGATTGCTAACACACGTTTTTTTTTAAATTGCTCAGTTTCTCAGAACACTAAACACAATTCCCAAAACCACATACCCAAAGTGCAAAACACCTAATTTCTCCTGCTAAGTGAAGAACTACACTCAAAACTACATAAACACTTACCAAATGCAAACTTTTGCACCAAATATAACACACTTCATTCATAATACTAGATTGTTTGACCACCCAACTACACACTGCTGTCACGATTCTCATGTTATGTCACGTTTATAGTTTTGTAGGTTTGGGTGTTTTTGCTGTTTTCCATGTCATGTTTTCCTTTGGGTTTATTGTCTGGTCCTTTTCCCTGTGTTTTCCTCTTGTCATTAGTTTCCCTGGTGTGTCTAATGGTCTGATTATGTTCACCTGGGCCCCTGTGTTTTCTCCTACCTCCTCACCTGTGTCTTGTTGTGTGATTGAGTCTTGTGTGTATTTAAGTTCTGGGTTGTCTGTCTGTCTTGGTCGGTTCGTCTTGTTCCCTGACTAGTTCTGCGGTGAGTGTTCTGTTTTTGTCATTGTACATATATCTCATAGCCTTGAAATAAAGGAAGTTCAGTTTATATCTGCATTTGGGTCCTGCTTGTTTCACAAACCGTGACAGTACGAACCGACCTTAAAATGGACCCAGCAGATCTTTTGAAGCTACAGGCGGAACGTCTTGGATATTCTCTGGAGTATATTTTTTATACGTGGAAAGGCGCCTCATCTAGACGGGGTAGAGAGGCTGTGTTGAAGGAGGCACGTCAGGAGGTTGCTCGCAAGCCCTGGCTCTGGAGCTTGTTGCCCGAGTGGCTTAGGATTTTTTCACGTAGCCCTGAGAGCCAGTCCTCATTTTTCTGACCCTTTCTTGGGGTCTGGTCTGGAGTTTGGGGGTCCACGAAGCCTCCAAAAAACTCCTAGGAGACGCAAGGCCAGGGTTCCGCGCCCAACAGCCATGGTTCCGGCTCCAGCGCCAGACCCAGCGGCCGTTGCTCCGTGCTCCAGTGCCGGCCCATGCAGCTTTCCTTCCATACTCCATTACCTGGCTTACACAGCCAGGGTCCAGGCTTCTGCTCCGCGCCCACCAGCCAGGGTTCCGGCTCCAGAACCGGACCTTACAGCCATGTTTCCGGCTCCAGAACCGGACCTTACAGCCATGTTTCCGGCTCCAGAACCGAACCTTACAGCCATGTTTCCGGCTCCAGAACCGGACCTTACAGCCATGGTCCCGGCTTCAGTGCCGGCTCCAGTAACCATGGCCCCGACTCCGGCTCCTCGTCACCGGCTGACTCATTGGCCGACGCCAGCTCCTCGAGTCCTGTCGACGTACCGGCCGACTCCAGCACCTCGTCTCCGGTTGGCTGTCCGTCCGACGCCAGCTCCCCGTGTCCTGATGGCTGTCCGTCCGACGCCAGCTCCCCGTGTCCTGTCAGCATACCGGCCGACTCCAGCACCTCGTCTCCGGTTGGCTGTCCGTCCGACGCCAGCTCCCCGTGTCCTGATGGCTGTCCGCCCGACGCCAACTCCATGTCTTGTCACGTTGGAGGTCCCGCAGACTACTCTTCTGCCGGGGGTCCTGCCAACCCCATGTCCTGAGCCGTTGGAGGTCCCGCAGACTGCTCTTCTGCCGAGGGTCCTGCCAACCCCATGTCCTCTGCCGTTGGAGGTCCCGCAGACTACTCTTCTGCCGGGGGTCCTGCCAACCCCATGTCCTGTGCCGTTGGAGGTCCCGCAGACTACTCTTCTACCGGGGGTCTTGCCAACTCCATGTCTTGTCACGTTGGAGGTCCCGCAGACTACTCTTCTGCCAGGGGTCTTGCCAACTCCATGTCTGGTCCCGTTGGAGGTCCCGCAGACTACTCTTCTGCCGGGGGTCCTGCCAACCCCATGTCCTGAGCCGTTGGAGGTCCCGCAGACTGCTCTTCTGCCGGGGGTCCTGCCAACCCCATGTCCTGAGCCGTTGGAGGTCCCGCAGACTGCTCTTCTGTCGGGGGTCCTGCCAACTCCATGTCTTGCCACGTTGGAGGTCCCGCCGACTGCTTTTCCGCTGGGGGTCCTGCCAACTCCATGTCCTGTCGCGTTGGGTATTCCGCCGACTGCTCTCCTGCCGGGGGTCCTGCCGATCCTGTGTCCTCTTCCATGGGGGATCTTGCCGACACCGGCTCCTGACCGGCCTCCGGGGGTGTCTGGTGTTCACCCCTCCTCGGACTCTGCCTTGCCCCCGGGCCGTCCGCCCGAGATTCCCTCCATGGACTCTGCCTTGCCCCCGGGCCGTCTGCCCGAATTCCCCTTTTTGAACTCTGCCTTGCCCCTGGGCCGTCCGCCCGAATTCCCCTTTTTTAACTCTGCCTTGCCCCCGGGCCGTCCGCCCGAATTCCCCTTTTTGAACTCTGCCTTGCCCCCGGGCCGTTCGACCGAGACCCGTCCTCCAGACCCCCTCCACCCACCCTGCTGGATTTTTATTTTTTTGGGACGTCTGGAATCCGTCCCTTGAGGGGGGGGTTATGTCACGATTCTCATGTTATGTCACGTTTATAGTTTTGTAGGTTTGGGTGTTTTTGCTGTTTTCCATGTCATGTTTTCCTTTGGGTTTATTGTCTGGTCCTTTTCCCTGTGTTTTCCTCTTGTCATTAGTTTCCCTGGTGTGTCTAATGGTCTGATTATGTTCACCTGGGCCCCTGTGTTTTCTCCTACCTCCTCACCTGTGTCTTGTTGTGTGATTGAGTCTTGTGTGTATTTAAGTTCTGGGTTGTCTGTCTGTCTTGGTCGGTTCGTCTTGTTCCCTGACTAGTTCTGCGGTGAGTGTTCTGTTTTTGTCATTGTACATATATCTCATAGCCTTGAAATAAAGGAAGTTCAGTTTATATCTGCATTTGGGTCCTGCTTGTTTCACAAACTGTGACAACTGCTGAGCATAATCTAAAGCACTTTAATCTTTTATGGGCTATGCTCTGTACATAGAGGTTTCTACAGAGAAAGATTGCTTGAGTATACAGAAATACAGTAAATGAATAAATACAAATGACTTGTTGAAAAAAATCATATTTTATTCAAAGATAACATTGTGCAACATGCATCTCAGCACATAGTTACTCTGCTTCGGATCTCTCTAAGTGTGATGGCATTGTTTGCCAAAAACCAGTTTGTAACTGCTGCTTCCTGTGCCTCATTGAAAATCCTTACTTCCACCTGCACCTCTTTGTTTCTCAGTCCTTCAGATAAACAACAACGATATAATGGTTGGTCAGTGTCTGTGTTGCATAAAAGTAAGTTTACCACAGTACATTGTGCAGGATTTTTGTACAGTTATAGTATGCAACATACCAACAATTCAATTACAGTAATGAAGTAAATACGTTTCACACAACAGATATAAGCACTGATATATCATGACTAATAAAGAGCTAAAAACTGGGAACTAACCTGTTTTCAAGTCTAAGTATCCGGACACTACATCAGCTTAGACTAGGCTGAACCCTCTGTCCAGCCTCTCTCATCGTCAGACCATGGTTGATAACATTTCATTTCATTAGAGAGTATTCATCTTTGACCATGTCCTCTCCCTCCAACTCTACCTCTACCTCTCATTCTTCCTCCTCTCACTCTGACACCACCTCTTCCTCCTCCTCTCATTCTCAGCCCACCTCTTCCTCTTCCTCTTGCTCTTCCTCTTGCTTCCATGTTGGCTTCCATTGTTGCTGTAAGAAAGTACTCACCTGTGGTCTTTTTATAGTGCTAACATCCTGATTGATGAGCCAACAATTATGCTATCAGGTGTTTGGTCAGGTGGAACGTGTTTCTTGATCATTGGTCCATGTGTGAGGCATTTTGAATATCAGTGTTTTAAACCTGCTAACAAGTGACTTTATGTCAGATTCCTGTGTCTTACGTTGAGAAACGTGTGCAGTGGTTTGCAAAAAGTGCCATGTTGATTTGCAAATTGTGTTAAAAGCTGAAAACGTGTTTAGAGTTTTGGAGATTTGAGCCGATGTTTTGCTCTTTTAGTGTCAGTTAAAATAATTGTGCTTTATGTATAATTTTAATGTGTTAGCAATCGAGAAAAACTGTAAGCTAAAGATGACTCTGAATTTTAATGCTAGTCTATTTTTTCTAAAATGGTGGCTATGGGGTAAAGTGAACCATGGGCCTTGGGGTAAGTTGAGCCAGTTCTTCAATGGAGAAATTAATGAAAGTACGCCAAGTTGATAATAAGAGCTCATTGTAGGCTACATTTAATTCACCGTTTGATTGGTAAGATGCATGAAATTGTATCACCATTTGTATGATTAATTTTCCTTTTAACATGTTAAAAGAAAATATCAATTCAATCGAAATGTATGTTAAAAATATTTGAAAAACTAAGCTTGTACTTGGTTTGTTATTTATTGTTTATAGTTACCTTTAAGATGTGTTGTAGGTATGCCCAGGTTTGAACAGGTATGCCCAGGTTTGAACCGTGGTTCAATTTACCCCCTGACCTGGATCAACTTACCCCTACACTGGGGCAAGTTCTTCTTTTTTTTAAGAAGTAATATTTTCACTGCCCTGGATCAAATATTAATTATTATCATTGCCATTGATAGGAGACATCCTGAATTATAGGTGTGTGTTTTCATTTTAGTTCTATGTGTAATTTCTCCTTGCTTAGAGGACAGCATAACTAAAAAATGGCTCAACTCATCCCACTCTCCCCTACTTGTTTTTCTAATGTAACGCGAGCTGAATACAGTTACTTGATTTTTGTATTCTGATTACGTAACGCCGTTACATGTATTACGTTACAACCCAACCCTGTGTGTTCATGTGAAGACATTTGGAGATGTTTAAACACAATGAGAAAATGCGTTAGCATTCGCGCAAGCATTTGCGTTAGCATTCACGCTAGCGTTAGCATACACGGTAGTGTTAACATACATGCTGGCCTTTTATTTATTCTATTTAATTGTTTATTTGAACCGGGATAATGCACATTAATGAACATTTTAAACAAAATAATGCTTTCAAATATAAATGATTGAAATCAGGAAAGCAGATAGCTTGCACATCTTCCGGCGCAGACTGAAAACTCATCTCTTTCGACTCCACTTCGAGCGATAGAATTACTAACAAAGAACTGCTAACAGAGCTTATATACTAATCAAGGACTGGCTTATCTAAAGCCAGTTGAGTAGCACTTGAAATGTTTGGCTCTGTGATACCTGATGTACTTATATGATTCTGTTTTCTTCAAGGTTGTATCTTCCTGGTCGAATGTATTTATTGTAAGTCGCTTTGGATAAAAGCGTCAGCTAAATGCAATGTAATGTAAAATGAGCCGGATTTGAGCTTTGAGCTAATTTCCATCCGTAGTCCCGTCATATAACATTTATGAACATAACATTTATATACATGGCAAACAGAAATACATGATATGCAGAAAGAGCATGAGCAGCATACAAGCATTTGCCACAAGGCAGTACAATGTAGCAGCTATGACATATAAAGTGCAGGAGGAGCAACCCAGTCTCACGGCATTTCGTGTTCACCAACACGATTTCCCCCTTTTTTTCGTGTTGCACAGCACGATTTTAAAAGCAATGTATTTCTATTGGTAGTCTCACGACATTACGTGTTATAGGAAGACCGGAAGCTGTGTGGTTCATAAAAACATGGTCTTACTCAATATCAAGCCACAATTATTGCTTTTATCTTAAATCGTATAATTTCGGACTTTTGTTGCCGTCTGTGAGGAAAATAAATGGGGCTGAGAGCCTCAGGATACTGAAATCTGTATATATGTAAATCTTTTTTTCCTTCTAATTTGTTATTCTTTTCAAAATAAAACACTGTTATTTACTCACCAATAACACACAATTATCCTTGTTTTTATTTATTTGTTTAATTCCATAATCTCTGTTTTTTTTGGCGTCCGTCAGGAACTGAATTTCAAAATAAAAATAACCGGAAACAGATGTACGCATTTCGAGTTCAGGATGGCCGAAGACACTACACTACCCATAATACCCAGCTATCGTTTAGGACTAAAGTCCCCGTGATTAATCTTCAAGTTCTGGGATTGGATGTTGGAATGGCAGTGCGCCAAGGTTACGCCGAGCGTCAAACAGCTGTTTGAAATGGAACGAAACCACGCCAGACTATCCAAAACTGGAATCGAACGCCCCCCCAGGACTACACATGCTATGGGACGTCTCTACTGAACGTTTTCGTTTTTCCCACAATTAGAAGTTGCCAGTATTAAACACATTGGTGTTATCAAATGTAAAACATATAATTAATAAATGGGTGAAAATCGCTTGTGTCCATAATGCGCAGCATTAATATATACCCACATGACAGCTCATTGTTACTTTGTAATTCTACTCCACTACAATTCAGAGCATGGGCGCGGGAAGGGGGGTGCTGAGGGCGCTGCAGCACCCCCTAGCGGCAGGCAGGGGGTGCGGAGCTCCCCTGTCTGAATTATTATTTGACGGTTATTGCTGCTCCCGCTGTGCATAATCTGTGTAATATGTAGCCAATAAACTCCACATTGTTGGTAAAATGATATTTTGGCCTGCCCCGAATGTTTTTTCTGTAGCCCCGGACAATTCTACCTCAATAATATAATACATTAACCGTGCTTTACGTGAACCTCATCAAGACACTAGAAAGGACGGCAGAACTGTAATTTCCCGTGTTCAGTGAATGCAACAGAGGCAATACACCAGACCAGCGCCCTATAGATAGAAGAGTTACGACAGCGGAAGTCCAAAAACTGTTATCGTCACGTGGTTCATGTAGATGAGGATCGTTCCCCGGAAGTTCATGGGGGGCAATGTGAATGCATTGATAACAGGAGATAGAACTACGATTTTTGGTAATTATTAGTGAATAAAGGTTTTGATTTGCAATATTTATACAATAAATCGATATGTGTATGTATTTACATCAATGTTTTAAAAAATAAAATAGAATTTGCTAATATTAAGTGATAATATTAGGATTAGTGTGAACAACTAGTTTACATGTTAGGCTAACAGTGCCTTGGTTAAAGAGCCTGTTGCTGTTTATTTATAGCTTTGAATTCTTTAAAACCAATATTATCTTCTTAAACCTATATGGTAGTCAGGAGAATCACTTTCTAATGTTTATTGATATATTTAGAGGGAGGGGATCTAAAGGAATGCTTCAAAATTCAGATTAGATTCATTTCTACCATTTTCTTAAATTCATGGTAGTTTCAGTAATCCCATGGTAATTGAGGACACAAGTTATCTAAATGACTAATGTCATCTTTATGGCTTTCAGAAAGGACAGACTATCAAAGGAGCAGCAGCAGCAGCAGCAGCAGCAGCAGCAGCAGCAGCAGCAGCAGCAGCATGATGATGATGTTAAATGTGTTGTTTTAGGAACATCCATTGCAAATACATGCAATTCAATAAACATTGAATAGCATATCATGCAGTTTGTCTGTGCCTTTTCCTCCGTGTTGTCCTGGTTTGCTGTGCTGCCTCCTAGTCGTCACCATGGTTTGCTGTGCTGCCTGGGGATGCTCAAATCGCTCTGAGAAAGGAGTAGGCTACGAATGTACGGCTTCCCCACTGACACAGAGCGGAGGAAAAAATGTCTGGAACAAGCCAGCAGGAGCAATTTCATGACCAACAGCAAAAAAATATGTGAGGTTAGGTTATTATATACAAACACTGCATTTGCACTTTTTCACAAAACGAAAACCACACCATTGGGAAAGCTTAATGTTTTGTTTAATACAAAAAAACAGGGAAAGGCTTGAAAAACACAGAGTTGAGACTCAGGGTGCAGGGTGAGGGTCTCAGTGCAGGTATCCAGTGCTTCCTCCACTGGCACTCAACTTCTGTGGAGCTGATCTGCCACATGGCAAATATTGCCAATGCTGCAGCGTGGCTGCATTTGTACATCCCCCGTGCACAACCACAGACCGCACTCTGCATCGCGCCATCCTCTCCCATGTAGATCTGTACAAATAAAGTAAGTACCATGTTTGTTAACATGCTATAATAGATTGAATGAGCAATACAAGGATGGTCCGGATCTGGGGATGGGAGGGTTTATTTTTCCATAGTTTTGTCCTCTTGTCTGATTGTTGTTGTTTGTTTTTTCTGTATTTTTTGTAATTTGTGTTGTATTGGTTGTGATTGTACATTGTATTTTTTTAAATGTGCATTACATTTTTTAAAAACATTTGATAAAAAAAAAAGGATTTGGTCAGGATCTAGACTCAGTGTGTAGTTTATGAATTAATCAATGCTCTCTACATTAGGAAAACACATACCAGTGTACCAGAGGGAGTCACACACAGCTGTGCCTTGATAACCAAAAAAATTGACAAGATAACCAAAATCCTTGAATCTACACACAGCAAATAAACTCAAATGACACAACGAGATGTAAAAAGGAGATCACACATATAGTCGATATAAAACTGGCCGCTTCAATCGGAAGAGCAACTAAAACAAAACACGGGAGTGTACCTTGTTCTTGTGAACACTAATGTTATCCATAGCATACACACCCGTATACAGTACACCCGTTCTAGGTTCTGATTGGCTCTCTAGGTTGGCATTCTAGCTTCTGACTGGCTGTCCAGGTTGTCAATCACAGCCGTGGGCATATTATACTAGTCGACTCGTAACATCGCTAAACTTTTTTTCTTGACGGTTTTCTCAGTCAACTAATGCTATTGATAACAGTAACATAAATTAACACAGCCCTGCACACTGCAGTCATTATATGCCGGGTCTGTGGTTCATCATCTTCTTTTTCATTCTCCTCCTTATTGACTGACATTAACGTTAAACATTGCACTCATGTTACTCCCCGAAACTTTGTAAAGCCGGTCCCGCATGCTGGCTCTTACAGAACCGACTAACTCCCCTTTCGTGTATGTACAGCTCTCAACATGCCCAGACTTGTAGTGATTTTCACCTCGTTTTATACTTTTATTCTCATTCTGAAAGAATGAGGTGAAATGTGCCAACGTGACGGCCATCTTTGTGTTGGTGACGCGTATTGTGCGGGACCAGAGACATGTAGTTCACTGAGCGGCTTAACACAACAAAATGTGTTACTTCACAGTTTTACGACACATTTTAATTTTTTTGACTTGCAAAATGTTCTTTTAAATTGACAAACATCATATGTGTAGTTCGTGGCACAATTCAAACGGGATCAAAAGATACGTTTTCTCTCTCCATTGAATTCAATGTATAATTTTCCGCTTCCGGGGTCCCATGAGCTCCCCCGGAAAGGGAGGGACTTCGCCTCTCTATTGGAGTGAACGGAGATGACGTAACTCTCAGTCTATATGGCGCTGCACCAGACCAATCAGAGAGTTGGATGGAAGTAAAAGTGTGCCTGTTTCATTCAAGCTCGCGGCTCTGTGTGTGTGCGGAAATAGCGCATTTAGTGTGTGTGAGAGAGGGGGAGAGAGAGAGGGACCGGTGCCAGCAGCAGGGAAAGTGTTGTTAGCATCTGATTAGCTAGCTGCACTAACGGACATAAGGAGCTGTTTGTTCCACAACAAGCTGGAGGAGAGCTCTCCTCTCAGACTGAGAGGCTCAGGTGAGCTAAAGGACTCTCTGAGTGTTTAGATAGTTAACCTTAGTCTAAGTTATCTCAGTGGGTCTCAAACGGTTTGGTCAAAAAATATTCAAAAGATTATTTCCGCGGCACACCTTCATATGATCATTATAGTTATAAAAAAAATAAGAGAATAAAGGAAAAACAATTATGAAATACTATATGGCAGTAAAACAAGAATACAGTTTGAAAGGGGAGTGATTTGTAAAATATCCATAAAGAAAAAGAACATCTGCTTACAGTTGTGTTTCATCTGGGTGTTGAGAGATGTATCCATAGATCTCTTAATGTTGCTCTCAAACTGCACCAGATTGATGCTTTTAACTTCAATATTTAAAAAAAATCTTCCCGGGGGAGCATTCCCCCGGACCCCTCTAGAGGAGGTGAGGTCCACTCCCCACTCGTAAAAAATAGACCTTTACCCCTGCCTATATGCCGTGAGCTGATTATCGAGCCTTCATTGTAACAGTCGCGGGTTTATTGTGTGTTTGCGTGTGGGGAGTTTTTTTGTGCGTGCTCTATAGTGCCCGTAATAGTGTTCACTGGAGTCCAGCACTTCAGCACCCCCACTCAAAATACCTTCCCGCGCCTCTGATTCAGAGGTTAACCTGGTAGTTTTACTCCACTACATTTATTTGAGTTACTTTGCAGATTCTGATTAATGATGTGAAATATAAACAACCCTTAAAGGAGACTTTAGTTACACCTGAGTAAAATTCAGGGAAGGTGATTGTCAAGTGCCAACAATCAGGAGAGATATTTGATAGTTGGTGCTTGAGAAGACTAAACATTTATCTGCAATTGACATGAATGGAAACGAGTAATAAAGTATATTCATTACTCGTTATTCTCTACTAATAGTTAATTAAAGACTGTATAATGGCTATTTTGCACATCCCTTTCAAGATTTCAAGATTTTCAAAAGTTTATTGACATATCATAATACACAACTGTGTATGCAATGAATGAAAAACTTGGGTCACAGGTTCCTCAACAGCGCATTACAAGACATCTATCAATATGTGTGTACCACCATGGTACCACCACCATTAAACTGTCATATTCTGCACATTTCTTATACTATCTACATACATAAGAGTATAATTCATATGTATGATATCAGTTAAAATAAGTGCTTCAACATAGTCAACATTGCAGGAAAGCAATATATTAGACGTTAAGTACTTTGTCAGGCTTAATATTTATCTGTAGATACCCCCAAAGCTTTTTTCTTATTTAAAAGAAGACCTTAATCTAAAGTATTATTTAATGTTTGAATAAAGGTTCATTCGTTTTTCTGTTTTGCACATCCTCATATTAATATCTTTGTACATCCAGCAATAAACTGTTTTATTGTAGAGATCACTTACAGTATGTTCTTGATTTTTTATATTCTATATTTCTATCACAGACCTTCTACTTTCCCCCTATGAAAGTATGTACTCTTAATATTTTTTTAATCAAATATAACACATAAAAACAATAATTCAATAACGTGCTTTAACCACTAGGCGGTGCACACAA
Organism: Notothenia rossii; assembly: GCF_949606895.1. Classification (NCBI taxonomy): domain Eukaryota; kingdom Metazoa; phylum Chordata; class Actinopteri; order Perciformes; family Nototheniidae; genus Notothenia; species Notothenia rossii. The sequence continues at coordinate 31,089,683 of NC_136906.1, forward strand.
GGTGCACACAGCCATAATAACTTTTTATTATTAGTGTAGGACACTTATGTATGTACAACATCTGAAGATGTGTAGTTTTATTCATGCTTTCACATAATTTTACAGCATATTGCTATACTATTTCAGACTCAGTATTTACATTCCTATATTCAAAGAAAATCAGTAATATCTTTAAAAACTACAAGTCCTTTTATATCAGCTGTGCACCGTTATGGTGTGAATATATCCTATCTACCAATTGGATCAAATGTAAAAGTCAGCCGAATTAGTGTTGATACTGCGAGGAGACGAATTGTGTGAAGAAAAATTGATTGTTGATATATATATGATCCACGTCAAGTCTTCAGTTTCGGCGGCATTTCTTCCAGTTTTTCCAAAGGTCTTCTCATCAGAGCTCTATAAATAAAGAACTACGGCAGATCTGTAATATTTAATGCAGCCGAACCGTGTATTACAATGCCGTTATGTGATAACTTTCAAAGAGAAAAGCAAGAACACACGGAATTAAGTATTATTTTATTCTTTTAAAATGTTTTCCGGATTTCATATCATATAAATGCCAAATACCAGCATGCATTGCGGCTAAAACATCCAATCGGCGAGCTTAAACCATAGCTGAGGATCTTGGGTAATCGCTCGAAATGCCTACGTCTGTTTCCGGTTATTTTTATTTTGATATTCAGTTCCTGACAGACGCCAAAAAAGCCAGAGATTATGGAATTAAACAAATAAATAAAAACAAGGATAATTGTGTGTTATTGGTGAGTAAATAACAGTGTGTTATTTTGAAAAGAATAACAACTTAGAAGGAAAAAAAGTTTTACAAATATACAGATTTCAGTATCCTGAGGCTCTCAGCCCCATTTATTTTCCTCACAGACGGCAACAAAAGTCCGAAATTATACGATTTAAAATAAAAGCAATAATTGTGGCTTGATATCGAGTAAGAACATGTTTTTATGAACAACACAGCTTCCGGTCTTCCTATAACACGTAATGCCGTGAGACTACCAATATAAATACATTGCTTTTAAAATCGTGCTGTGCAACACGAAAAAAAGGGGAAAATCGTGTTGGTGAACACGAATCAATAGATTAAAAATCGTGTTGGTGAACACGAAATGCCATGAGACTGGGTTGGGAGGAGATAAAAGAGCTACATAAAGTGCAAGAGGAGATACCCCTGTAGCATTTAGCGGTGATTGCGCGTCTGTTTGTTTCTTAACCATTCTTTGAGTTGACCTTTGAAGCTATTGAGAGTGGGACAATCCCGTATCTCAGTTGGGAAGATATTCCACAATGAGCTGCCTTTAATGGAAAGTACATTTTGTCCAAAAGTGGTCTGTCTAGGGTGGACTTCACAGTCTCCTCTGGTTTCTGACCTAGTGCAGCGTTCAGTGTGTTTTTTGTGGATGAATTCCCCTAAGGGAGAGGGGGGGGGGGGGGGGGGCAGTCCATGTAAACATTTATAAATAAAGCACATACTTTTAAAAGACTTAAAATGGTCAATACTCAAGAAATTGTTTTCATCAAGGATGGTACAGTGGTGGTATGACTGTGGCTTTCTGTCAAACACCTTGATAGCTCTCTTGTAAATCGGTTTCAGGTTTGTGGCACAAGCAAACGACCAGTTTGTCAAACAGTATTCAATGTGGGATAGAATCATACAGTGGAGGTATGACTTTGAAGCATTGACAGTTAGAAAGGTTTAAATTGTCTAAAATGTTGCAAGTTGAATTTAACGGTATTGGATACTTTCTTAATATGTTTCTTAAAAGTCAAGTTCGAGTCCATTATTACCCCAAGATACTTGAATCGGGGGACTAGTTCTAATTCTGCTCCGTTTAAAAACACATTGGATCCTTCAATTTTGGCTGGTCGTTTACTGAACTGGTTATTGGTAGCTCTATTATGAGACACGTACATTTAGAGACCAAAGCCTCCACAGTCACATGCATTCCGGGGGCCAGTGCGGGCGACGTTAAGGCGCACCTTAAACTGCTGGCTAAGAATACACGTAAATACAGTAAGATTGTATTCACGTCGGTAGTAATGATGTTCGTTTACGCCAATCAGAATGCCAAAGTTAATGTGGCGTCGGTGTGTAGATATACTAAAACAATATCGGACAGCGTAATCTTCTCTGGTCCCCTCCCCAATCTGATCAATGATGACATGTATAGCCGCATGTCATCGTTTCAGCGCTGGTTGTCTCGGTGGTGCCAAGCAAATAATGTGGGCTTCGTAAATAATTGGACAGCCTTCTGGGGAAAACCTGGTCTGATTAAGAGAGAAAGCATTCATCCTACTTTGGAAGGAGCAGATCTCATTTCAGCAAACATTTCAGAGCTTTGTGGACTTAATCCATGACAAACTGGAGTTGAGAACAGGAGGAGGAGTCGCAGTGTTATATGTTTCTCTGCGCTCTCTCCAATAAAATACCCAATATTAACGGTGTGTGTGTCTGCCCAAGGACAACTTAAGGTAAAACCTAATAGAGGTGTCACACATAATAACTTAATAAAAGTAAATGTAACAACTACTACAGTGCAAGAAAACAGGAAGATTAAATGTGGACTCTTAAACATAAGATCTCTAGTATCTAAAGCAATACTGATAAATTATTTAATATCATATTATAATATTGATATATGCTGTCTCACTGAAACTTGGTTGAGACATCAAGAATATGTCAGTATAAATGAGGCCACTCCACCCAGCCATATCAATACTCATATTGCCCGTGGCACAGGCCGAGGAGGTGGAGTTGCAGCCATCTTTGACTCAATACTAAACCAAAATTAAATTATACCTCCTTTGAAAGTCTCGTTTTTAGTCTTACGCATCCGACCTGGAAAACTGTGCAGCCAATCTTATTTGTTACAGTGTATCGTGCACCAGGTCCTTATTCAGAATTCTTATCAGAATTCTCTGAGTTTTTATCAGCTTTGGTACTTAAAACAGATAAAGTAATTATTGTAGGTGACTTTAAAATTCATGTTGACGATGATAAAAATAGCCTTACTGTTGAATTTAACTCTATATTAGATTCTGTTGGTTTTCGTCAGAGTGTAAATAAACCAACCCACTGCTATAATCACACTCTCCACCTTGTTCTGACTTATGGTATTGAAATTGAGCAACTATTAGTCGAACCGCATAATCCTGCTTTATCCGACCATTTTTTGGTAACTTTTGAAGTACTGTTACTAGACTACAAAGCATTAGCTAAAAGCTCCTGCAGCAGAAACCTATCTGTTTGTGCTATAGCCAAATTTAAGGAAGAGATTCCACCAATACTTAACTCGATAGCATGTCTGCATGTAGGGGAGGAAACTTATACAAAATGTACACCACCCCAAATTGATCATGTTGTTGATAGTGCTACAGATGCGCTGCTTATAAAATTAGACTCTGTTGCTCCTTTGAAAAAGAAGAAAATAAAACAACATAGATTAGCTCCATGGCATAATGCCGAAACCCGCAAAATAAAGCTAAAGTCGAGAAAACTTGAAAGGATATGGCATTCCACTAAACTTGAAGAATCTCGTTTAATTTGGCATATTACTCTCAATGAATATAAGAAAGCACTGCGTAAAGCGAGAGCAGCCTACTACTCTTCATTAATAGATGAGAATAAGAATAATGCAAGATTTCTTTTCAGCACTGTAGCCAGGCTGACAGAGAGCCACAGCTCGAGATATACTAGTTATGGATGGCATTCATTTGGCCTCCAGTGAGACTGTAAGGAATCTTGGTGTTATATTTGATCAGGAGTTATCCTTTAACGCCCACATAAAATCAATCTCAAGGACCGCCTACTTCCATCTACGCAACATTGCCAAAATGAAGCATATCTTGCCTCAAAACGATGCAAAGAAACTAGTCCATGCATTTGTTACTTCTAGGCTGGATTATTGTAACTCTTTATTATCAGGGTGTACCAAGAAGTCAGTCAAGTCGCTTCAGCTGATTCAAAATGCTGCAGCTCGTACTAACCAGAGTTAGGAAAAGGGACCACATTACTCCTGTTCTGGCTGCCTTACACTGGCTCCCTATAGAACACAGGATAGAATTTAAAATTCTTCTTCTCGCCTACAAAGCCCTTAATGGGCAGGCGCCATCTAAAGAACTCATTATACCCTACTGTCCTACTAGGGCATTGCGTTCCAAGAATGCAGGGTTGTTGGTTGTTCCTTGTCTCTAAAAGTACAATGGGAGCCAGAGCCTTTTCTTATCAAGCTCCACTTTTGTGGAATCAGCTTCCAGTTTGTGTTCGGGCGGCAGACAGCCTATCCTTTTTTAATAGTACTCTTAAGACCTTCCTTTTTGATAAAGCTTATAGTGATCAAATAAAATAATCTAATAAGAGTGCATTGACGTAGATACATTGTGCCTCTTTACCTATACATTTTAGTTCTTACTCTTTCACTTAAATCCTAAAAACTTAGATCTTATATTTTTTTAATATATTATATTTATCCAAAACCTTTCCCCTCTCTGACCTCTCGAGGTTCTATTAGACGGTAACAGGTTGCAGAGAACGCCTAGCCCGGCCGGGGAGTGTGGGACCCGAATGACCCATTCCTACCTCTGACAAATTCAGCTTCCAGTGGGGACCTTTCTCCCTGCGTGTGCCTCTCCACCTCTGTTTCTTACTTCTTACTTGCTACCCTTTTCCCTCAACCTATCCTAAGGGAGTGCATGTATGTAGACACGTTAGTTTAGCTGCTATAGGCTTGAACTGTTGGGGGGGGGACCTTACTCCGTCTTTCAGACTGTTTGTACCTGTGTACTCTCATGTTCCGATTTACCCAGTTTCCCCAAAATCTCTTTTTTGTTTCCATATATACGCCGGGATTCTGAGTCAAGGCTAATCCTGTTGCTGTGGTCGTGTGTCCTGGATCCTCTATCCTGAGCACTGGATCTGAGTCCTGGACTTCGAGTCGTGGCTGAACCTGTCTCTGCGGGCCTGCCAGACTCTCACCATACTACTTCCCTGATGGCTCCCACAAGATTGCTGACATCCTCGTAGATTCATCTTCTTATTATAGACACATGCATTTCCAAACATTTGGACTACCTATGTTGTAAATGTATTATCTTTTCGATTTACACACGGCATCTATTGCATGTCTGTCCGTCCTGGGAGAGGGATCCCTCCTCTGTTGCTCTCCCTGAGGTTTCTCCCATTTTTCCCTTTAAACTGTGGGGCTTTCTCTGGAAGTTTTTCCTTGTACGATGTGAGGGTCTAAGGACAGAGGGTGTCGTATTGTCATACTGATATTCTGTACACACTGTGAAGACCACTGAGACAAATGTAACATTTGTGATATTGGGCTATATAAATAAACATTGATTGATTTATTGATTTATTGATTGATTGATTGATTGATTGATTGAACACCATGCATGCTGTTTTCTTTTTTGTTAACTGTAAGCAAATGTTGTTCAGCCAGTATTGTACCTTGTTTGGAACTAAGATTTTATCTCATATACACTAAGAAAAAGGGCGTATCTGATAAAAATAGGAAAAAGGCTTTACATTTATGAGTTGAAAAGTAACAGTAATCAATTGTTATAATAAAAATATCCTTGTATCATATTAGTTCATTGAATGTAATTATAAAAAAAAAACATTAATGACCATTTCCCCAAAATAACCAATTGAAAATAGGATACAGAGTCCATTGTGATAATATAAAATATCAATTTCACATTAGTTCACTGAATAACAATACATTACATTAAACCTGGCCTAATAACTGTTTGGCAAACCAAAAAATACTTTAGAACATTGGGAATGTCAAATGTAGCAATATAATTACATACGACAACAGCATATTTCATGCTGATCATGTACGTTTCAGATTGATTTGAAACAACATACTGCCTACTCTGAATGAACTGCAAAGACTGGTAGAAGTCCACATAGGAGTGAGGGATACTCCCATTTGTGTGAGTACGTCTTTCTTTTTCACAGCAGTGATCCCAGGTGGACCTGTGTGCATCTTCTTTGGTTCAATTGCATGAGCACCTATGGTCTCCTGCTTTCCACCTTGCAGCTTGGTCGGACAGCTCATACTTGAACTGAATCCCTTTCGGATCCTCTTTTGTGTGGCGTAGCCATTTCATTTTCTGCCAACAAACTGTTTGTCCCTCTGTGTCTTTGGTTCTGTTTCGGACCGTGTGTTGTGAAAAGGACTTGAAATCCAAAAAGTCACTGTGCCCAAGCTCAATCACCTTGTATGGCCTGTTCCTCCTTGCCACCCTCACAAGAGTGTAGTACCCCTCCGGACTGTACACAGGCCATTTTTTTCTGGCGGTCTCAATGGCTGCATGAACACTGTCATATTCCATCTGGCTGTGACCAGACTCCATGAATGTATGGTCAATCATGGAGATGGGCAAGGTTTTAACTGCATGGAGACGCATGGCACTAAAACCAGCATTCCTGTTCTGCCCGCCACATGTGTCAGAGTACAGCACCACATGCTCAGTACCTGAAAGAGTTGACAGATACTGGAACATGCATGTGCTGATCTCTGATGAGTTGAATTCTCTGTTGAAGATGGATGTGTTAATCTGTGTATGTTACACTTGCATGTATGAGATCATTAAGTGCCTTGTAACTTATTTTTGTATAGTTTCACTCCGTTTGAATGTCAGCGGACTGCAAATAAGTCAATAAAGGAGCATGGCTGCTCATTCCCTGGCTCTCAAAAGAGTTTGGCTAGCTGTTTAATCTATGTTCACACTGAGACAGTACAACACTTAGAGAGAACAGTACACCTATTGTGTAAGTACATACAAGCAGGTCCCACAGTATGATCACAAATACATACAATCTGTTAAAAATCAGTTTTTATTAAAAAGTACAGGCTGCATATGTGTTCTCAGCCTTGGAGAAACTTGACATGTTTTGGTATGTGTCTGAACCTCTCTTTAGTGGTTCATTAATAAAACAGATATTTCAACGTGTGCCTACTTTGTTCATGTACTGTTGAGGTTAATTTCAGTAGTTGTGTGCTATAATGTATTTACAAAGTGTAAAGAGGAGGCAACTTTAGAATAGGGAACATGTTCAGGTCAATTAGAGTCAAACTACTAGCTTATTGGTTATGAACAAGACTTCACTTTAAAATAGGGAACATATTCTTAGATAGAAATACCTAATTTAGACACAATTAACACTTATAGTTTAATGTATTGTTAGATAAGAATAGATCATATTTGTTAAGTGTTATTATGGGAGAATTACTATTCTTGTGGGACTTATTAGGCCCATATTGAGCAGAGCATATTAAGACCAAAACAACTTCCTTACTTACAATAAATAAGCACTAATTAGAGTGTTATTGAGGAAAAACTCTCAACTAATGGCATATTACTTGTAGAATATGGTCATGTAGAATAAGGCATTAATAAGTGTTTTATAATGACTAATAAAGAGCCAATATACTGCTAAAATGCATGTTAATTAACAACTATAGTTGATGGTTAATTTGTGTACTTTAATATAGAGTGTTACCCCACTTTTCTCCTGGTACCATCTACTTATTCCATATGAACCACCCTATCCTCCTGGACTCTGCAGTAGCTGACGCACCTTCAGTTAGCTAGGTCCAAAACTACCTAGCTCAACAGTGATAGCACAAAAAACCGAATAAATGTTTTTTTTGTACTAATAAAGCCCAGACAGAACACCAGAATTACACTGCCAACAGGAAAACACCAACAACAGAAACTATTGTTTCTCTAACTATGCCCAAATAGTTAGTAGCACATTAAAGCTCACCTATTAAGCTATATTTGAACGATACATTATAGGGCCATATCTATACAAAAATTGTCTCTGAAGCGTTTTGCTCAAAATACCAAACAGATCACCCATTGTAGCCATGCCTCATACCCCTCTATTTCAGCCTGTAGTGTTAGATTTAACATGAAGTCTCATTTAAATATATAACTTCCTTCTCTGGTTTAATTTTCCCGCAGTTTGAATGTATCAGTCCTAATGTAAATAGGGCTGTCTTTCCCAGGGTTTATCACACCTTTAATACAAAAGACTGGTAACCTTCTGTTCTCCTACACTGGACAGACATGGTCACTGGACAATTGTCAGGCAAATTATCATATGGATTTTACCTGTTTTATGTCCCTTTTGTTTCCTGCTCCTCTGTATAAATCACATTTCTATGTAACAGGATTAGATTTCTTTAGCACACATTGGTGTAGGTTATCTTTCCTTCCAGTTGGAAATAAGATTGATTGTTAAATGCTATAACTCTTTATTAAATAGCACAACTTTGGTTTAAGCTTGTATATTTGTTATTTTCTTACCAGAAAGCGATTAAGTGTGGAATTTCCACCACACAGCCCTGTTTAAAAAAATGCTGAATATGGGTCTGGCACTTTAATTGTAACTGAACTGCTGCTGGCCACGTCCCATTGGAGCATGCACATGCAAGCAGTGAGCTCTTAGAAGAGAAGTGTCCATTCTACCGGCAGAAACTCAGCCAAATGCTGCCGTGATTAAACGCCATGTTATGTTCAAAACCACATCAAGCATTATTTCTGAAACAGTATGGAGCTCAAACAATTTCTCTCTCTCACAGGTTTACCACAAGGACAATACCTTTTATATCCTGCTTCTTTACAAATATTCTCTCCAGTAAGCCTAAAGCTCTGAGTGTTAGCGATGCTTGCTAATGTAAACACAGACCATATTACTTCCAAAACACGTTGTGCATTGTTTCTGATACAGCACACAGCTTGACATGTTATCTATTCAGTTTTTACCGCTAGAACAGTGCCATTGTATGTATTATATATATCAAAACTTTACTCTAAGTCCCTCTTGTAGACATCCTGCTGAATACACAGACACACAGCTTAGGGAGGGGATTCAGCTAGCCGACTGTATATGGGGAGGATAGGTTGGAACGTGGGCGGAACGTTGCCAAGAGTTCAATGTAAAGCCAGCCCATATTTTAGTAATGACGTCAAGTTCTCAGAAAATCTGGATCAGCTCCGTTGTACCCCCACACACACCAGGGACACATATTTATGTTTAAAAGACATCAAAAAGTGCATTTTGCATAATAGGTGACCTCTAAAATCCAAAATGTATGTAAATAGAGTGAAAATACTAACACATTTGCAGCCAGAGCTTGAACAGCCCATACATAGCCTCATAACCACAGCTATGCCCCTCTAACTACCTAACATGAAACTAACTAAACTCCCCTTGAGTTACAGGTGTTATGGGTATTTTTGCACTGTACCCGCAAGACCTGTAACTGAAATTGGTCACCTACCTGCAACTTTAAATGACGTCCCAATATAGACGGATGCCATGTTCCACTCCAGCCACTCACGCCACACTACCAAACTCCCCACCACACACTAAAGAAAATCTGATCTCAAGACTAAATGGACAGAACAGCAACTCACTTTTGTGTATACAGGACCACCAAAACTAACTCACCACACTCCATGCTCTTTTCTCCCAAACAACTAGACTGCATTTATTAACAAAATGAGGTGCAACTGCCTGCAACACCCATCGACACTGCCCAAAAGAATGGGCATAACTCATGAACAGAAGAAGATAGAAGCTTCAAATCACTTCTCGCACAATCCCAACAAATGTTTGCAGTTTTCTGTGTTGAATGTTTTTTTCAATATTAAGGTTAGAAGTGTCTTTGTTTTTTGTTTGAATAAAATAAGTTAAAAAAAGCAGAAAAATTCAAGCTCCATTTTTGTTTTATGGGCATACATCCCCTATTATAGTGTATATAAGTATTTAATGAGTGACATATAACATTACCTGAGGTTATGTTGATTTCTGGGATGTGTAAAACTTGATAATACTGTAAAAAATGATAATTTACAAGGCAAGACACAAACATATACAATAATGGAAATGTCCTATTGTGGGCCTCAGTGGGTTAATGGATGTATTATGCAGATATCTGTAATTCAATTATACTGGGACAAAAGGAACATTTGAGTCATCCATTATCACCTGGTTCTATATGTTTATAACAAAACAGTAGTTTTCATTATATATTATTCTATTAGGTGCTATACGTTCTATTTTAAGCTACGGTTTTAAAGTCAAATACTTATTTTTGCCTCTGAGTAGCCATGTCAATAAAATAAAACTCACACACACACACTATCCAAAATATGATTTATGAATGAAGGAAATGCATTAAGGGAGATGCAGTGTAGACAGGCAGAATAAAGTCCAAACAACGGTTATAAAATAAATGAAACCTGTTCCTAAGACTTTTTCTCTGAAAATAAAAACAAAGTGTGCACCTTTATAAACCCAAAACTGTATGAAGGAGGAAGTGGAAGTAGTAATACATATTGTCATTCTTTGATAGCTAAATGTACAATTAAAGGTCCCCTATTATACTGTTTTTCATCAATATATTATAGATCTCAGATATATACAAAACATGTCTCTGAAGTGTTTGGCTCCAAATACCAAACAGATAATTTTAGCATCCCATAATCCCCTCTGTTTCAGCCCTGTTTCAAAAGTGTTGACTCTCTGTCTGTTACTTTAGATGAAAATAAGGAGCCCCTTCCCATGCCCCTCTGAGATATATTTGGTTACAAAGAACACAATAGTGCTCTAGGAGGAGATTCACGAGATAAGGTGGAGGGGTTACCTTGGTTAGTTATTGGCTAATAATTACGCTAGCCAAAGCAAATCGTTATTACATCATAAAGTGGCCAAAATCTCATCAGCTCATTTTCAGACTACTACTTTCAGTTTTTATATAAATGGATCAGGACAAAGGTGAGCGAATCTTTTTTCCTATAACTTTCAGAATCTCTTTACACAGAGAGGACACATGTTGATGTAGAAGAGACATACAAAAGTAGATTTTGCATAACAGGTGACCTTTAAAGGATCAGAATATTGTTGCAATAGTTGACATTCTTCTTTTAAAGGATCAAGAGAGATTTTTTTTATACTGATAGTCAATAAAGTGTAAAGTGGGTTTGTGGGATTGCTGTATTTGAGTTTCAAAAATGTTCACCATAAAGCCACTTCAGGGTGAATGTGTGCTCATGTTAAGGGACAGCAAACAGAGCGTCGGCACAAAGAGCTCCATTGTTTGTTGCACACTAAGAGACATGAGCGGGCGTCTGTGAGTGGCTCTGCAGGGGGAAATGACTTATACAGGTTTCAACATGCTAACAGGAATCCATTGTGGGGGAGGGGGGCAGATGAGGGTCGAGGGTCTGAACAAGTTCCACATCTGATAAGATAGATAAAAAAGGTAGATTCTTGCAGGTTTAGGAGGAGATACACCTGAACAAACACGATGATTGAGTTACCTTAGAGACCTTTTCAGAAACAAACAGTGGCTTTTTAGAGTGACATCAGACAGATGCTTGAAATTCCTGCTGTGATTGCTCGCTGTGTTTGTCGTGTTCCTGCCGGACCCTGCCCCCCTCCCCTCACTCCAGGCGCTATAAAGCATCTGAGTACAAAGTGTGCGTTACTCTTCTCTGCATCCCGAGCAGCAGCACTCCTCCACCATGACCTCCTACGCTCGCTTCTCCTCGAGCAACCGCCTAGGCTCCATGAGGGCCCCCAGCGTGTACGGTGGTGCCGGGGGGTCCGGGGTCCGCATCTCCAGCAGTGGCCCCAGGAGCTTCTCCTCGGCCGGAGCAGGGTCTTCCTCCGGAGCCCGGTCAGGGTTTTCCTCCGGAGCCGGGTCAGGCTTCAACCTGAAAGACACCATAGATGTAAATGACAACAACAAGAAGGCCACCATGACCAACCTGAACGAGCGCCTGGCCACTTACCTGGACAAGGTGCGCATCCTGGAGAAGGCCAACGGGGAGCTGGAGCTGAGGATCAGAGAGTTCCTGGATAACAAGACCAAACCCGAAGGCCACGACTGCTCCGGCTTTAAGGCAGCCATCAGCGACATGCAGGACCAGGTGAGGGAGTCAGGTTTCACATTATTGTCTCGCAATGTAGGGTAATTGGATTGAGCTTCCACCCACGTCATAAAACCCAATCCACATGCAGACAATCCAAGACAAAGAGAGGTACAAGAAACATTACACAAGTATAGCTACTGAGGAAGATGCAAAGTGGTGACAGGGAAAAAGGTATTGCACACATTTCCCCATTCTTGCAGAGGAGACTGGGACTCAATCATTTCATTGCAGAAATGTCATTTTGCAGAATTTAGATAATATGTTGTCTTAGAGTCTCACGTTCTATTCAGAGAGTCTGATGATGAATAAAAGACTAACGGTGAGTCCTCTTTGTTTCAGATCCTTTACGCCACCACCACAAATGGATCTCTGTACCTGGCCATCGATAATGCCAAGCTGGCCGCTGACGACTTCAGGGTCAAGTGAGATCATGATAATTTATTTAATGTATTGGAGCTTTTCAATGTATTGTCAAAGCCCAGCCTAGTTAAGGCCACTAGAACTTAAAGACAATTAGAGATGCAAAATGCAGGTAATTAGAAACAAAAGACATATAATAGATAACAATGGGTTACTAAAATATACCTTTAATGCTAGTTTCCTGATCATGTTTACCTTTTTATAAATTGTTTTATGTGGGGTTTTTTCTCTATATTTACTAATTATTGTTATTTTTATTTCTTTGTTATTCGGCCCTTGCTGACTATGATTTATCAGTATAATGGTGAAATTAGGAGGACATATGCTAGCCCCCTTATATATTATCCTCTTGCCGTCAACTCCAGATATTATTATTTATTATTATTATTATAATATAGTATCTATATATATATATATATATATATATATATATATATATATATATATATATATATCTTTAATAATAATAATTATTATTATTATTATTGGATATTCATAGTTGTTTAATCAACAGAAAGAATCCTGTACTGTAAGCACATTATCTTCAAATAAGCCACACCTTATCAAGTACTGATGCACTATAGTATGCCCTATAGTATGCACTGAAATGAGAATTTGCTGTGATTTCTCTGGGTTTGTTTCGGGTGGAGTAGCTAATGGAATGGTTGGTGTGTTGCAGGTATGAGAACGAGCTGGCCATGCGTCAGTCGGTGGAGGGGGACATCGGCGGGCTGAGGAGGCTCCTGGACGAGCTGACACTGGGCAGATCGGATCTGGAGATGAATATCGAGTCTCTGCGGGATGAACTCATCCAGCTGAAGAAGAACCACGAGGAGGTAGGCGACAACCTGTATACTCAATAAGATTTAAATCAGCTGGATTTAAAAAAGAAGTAAAATATCGAAAATGAAAGGAATTTAGTTATTTTCAACATACCAGTATCTCAGAAAAGGACTGCGAATAAATCCAATCTTTATTACTGGGTGCTGGTAATGTCCCAACATATGACAAATCCAAAGTCTAAAGCAATTAAAAGGAGAATCATTTAAAGATGAAATGAAAATGAGAAAAGCATGCAACAAACACTCAAATTTGTATTCTGATGAACAAACTAACACCTATTCTATATTCAACTTAATTTTTTCTTGAAACTGTTCTCTTGCAGGACCTGTTGGCCATGGGCTCCCAGGTGGGGGGTCAGGTGAACGTGGAGGTGGATGCCGCACCGCAGCAGGACCTGTCTGTTGTTATGGGTGAAATCAGAGAACATTACGAGACCGTGGCAAACAAGAACCGGAGAGATCTGGATGTCTGGTTTCAGGCCAAGGTGAGCAAAATCAATCATCTGATGAAAAACCCTTTTATAACTTTTCATTAATTACTTCTGAAATCATCTTCCTCAAACAGGATTATTTCTAGCAAGATTGTGTTTTTCCTCATTTAGACTAGACTTCACAAAAAAACTATAGCAGTCCAGTCTATCTTTCTGTCTCTATAATAAAAGGCATTTTAATGCAATGAAAGACAATTAAAATCAATATTATATGATATACCTGGAAAAAATATGAGATGTTGGGTAAAAATGTTAGCCTACCATGTCATGATTTCGACTTTCAAAGATAAAAACATCTAGAGGTAGAGAGAGCAATAAAGGTTTGCGAATTGAAAGTGACAATGTCATCTTAATACAGTTTGATTTATAAGCAGATCTGATTTATAATGTACTTTTCAATGTTTTCTTGTTGTTTTGCAGTCTGAAGAACTCAATAAGGAGGTGGCAATGAGCACAGAGACTCTCCAGTCCTCTCGCTCTGAGATAACAGTGGTTAAACGTACGCTGCAGGGCCTGGAGATTGAGCTCCAAGCACAGCTTAGCATGGTGGGTATACTGTAGCATTCAATCAATGGAGGAAGAAGTAATCAGGTCTCTCTAAATATGGAGTGTGGACTGGTAGCTGGAGAAGGGCCAGTTTGCCTGTTTGCAATTGTAAAATAACACCAGAATGAAGCACACATTTCCCATTTGGGAATTAATAAAGGTGGATTCAATCTTAATTAAAATATATTTTATCACCATAAATAGTATGGCATTCTGTGGTATCTTATTGAATTGCTATTCCACATATGACAATAAAGCCTATGAATCTTTGAATCCTCACACTCTTTCTTCTCCTTCTTCAGAAAGCGTCTCTGGAAGGGACCCTCGGTGACACACAGAACCGCTACTCCAACATGATGGGAGACTACCAGAACAAGGTGTTGGGCCTTGAGGGCCAGCTAGCTCAGCTCAGGTCCGACCTAGAAAGGCAGGGACACGAGTACCAAGTCCTGCTGGACACCAAGACCCGGCTGGAGATGGAGATCTCAGAGTACAGGAGGCTGTTGGACGGAGAGTTGTTCAGGTGAATGCACCGGCCCATACTGGGAGACAGATTAATAAATCAAATTTGTGTGACAAAAATGGTAGTTCATTCAAATTATGATTATTTACCAAGAAAAAAGGGTTAACCATTTTTTCATTTTTATAAAACAAATAAACTAATACATAATAACCACAGTGACAATCAAAATGGTGTCCGAGTCACAAATAACATACACATAATATATCTTGCAACTAATAAAAATAAATGGAGATGTGTGAATGCTAAGCAGACTTTCTGTAGAAGGGTTAAAATTGGGGAAAAAACAACCTTACAGTGGTGTGTATATTAAATGTAAAATGAAAGGTTAAAAGAAAAAAGGTGCATTGTTATAGAGACTAACTGTTTGTGTCGTCCTGCAGCCCGCCGGCCACCACAAAAACCCAGAAAGTGTTGATCATCACCAAAGAGTACACTGACGATGAAGAGGTCAGCTCTGAAAGCCAGGAAGTTTGAGAGAACAAACATCTGTCAACACCAAGCAAACCGTTCCAGAAAACACAAATAAAATACTTCTGATGAACTCAAACATGTAAATGTGTGTGCTTTCTGTTACATTACGTCTATAATGTATTCCGATCCTTCACTTAAGTGAAAGAACCACTGTATATAACATTGTAAAAATGATCTGTTACAACAATAAGAAGGTCGGTAACTGTGCAAAAATAATGCAAAGTGCTTTAACATTGGCCAGATGTTGGCGTTATTAGGACCATGTTTGGGGATCTTATGCGCAAAGTTATAGGGAGCCAGTATACCAAGTTTGACATCTTTGTTATGAATAGATTTGGAGATATTAGATGATGAAGGTGTCTATGGTCACATTTTGTATTGATCCTTATGGGGTAAACATTTTGTTCTTTCAGGTTTCGTGCAAAGAATGCATGTGGAATGGTTAAAAAAAATAGCACATCTTCAACTGATTTGATGGAAATTATAGGATGCGCTTAAAAAGTGGCTAACTTATAGGATTCAGTAAAAAACATTTAAAGGAACATATATATACGTGTATGTAGACGACACATTTATCTTTCTGTAAAATTCACTTAAATCCCATAAATTCTCCCTGAAGACAATAACATATCAAATGTGCTGAACTTTATTCATCTAAATCAGAGGATTCCTGTGCAGGCCTGGTGGAATGTAACTAAGTATATTTACTTAAGTAACTTGAGAATATTCAGTAATACAGTATTTTCACTTTTAGATTTTTGGTTGATACTACATTTTTTACTCCAAATGTCTTATTTTACAGCTTTAATTACTAGCTACTTTATTAGCTGTTAATGCAAAATTATAAATCAACTAACATATGACGAGGTATTATTACAGTTTTATATTTTCTTATTTTTATCTCATGTATATTGTTTTTTTCATTGTTGTGGGAGGCTGGGACTTAAGATGTTCATTGCCCAAACTAAGCTTTAGTTGTTGTGCAAGTGACAATTCATCTTGAACCTCAGAGCTGAAAGAGGAGAACATACAGCATATCTTTTTTATTTATATTTTTAAGAGTCACCTATGTTTGTCCCTCCTGTCTCTGTTTTTATTTTCAGATTTTAACTTTTCATTTCCTTTCAAAAGATGTCCGTCACAACCTGACTCCAGGCCAGACAGAAGAGAGGAGACAACAGAAAGGAAAGTCAAATCAAACAGCAAACCAAATGAAGGGTGTCTGACTGAAAACACATGGCTGACTTCTCCCCCCGTAGGACCGGTTTAACCTGTCGGTCCCCTCATCAACGCAGATACACATTTCTGTTTAAACCACTTCAGCCCCAAGTTCCTTAGAAAATAATCAACTGGTGAAGTTTTATGGAGATATTTATTATCTATGTCAGTGTGTATGAAATATCAATTTTACAATCCATATCTTTAAAAGCTGTTATCTCAAAATGTGTTATTTCTGATACTGTGAGGCAGAAATCTCCACAAAGTGTAATTACCAACTACTGTATATTTCAGCAGTGTTTACAGAGACCTTTGTTCAGATATCATTCAGAGTTTCTGATAGCCTTTTATTACTAAATACATAATATTATATTATTTTCTGATTTGTGGAGTGAGAAAAGCAAAATCCCCTCTGTAAAAACCTTTGACTACCTCTATGAAAACAATATGAAACAAGCATTTTAAACTGGAATACAATAATAATAATATCTTGAAGTCAATCAACATGAAAGTGGTAAACTTCTCTAACTAAAACATCTTTACTTTAGAATGCCTCTTACTCCGACGTTGATATAATTAGAGGTACATTTTAAGAAATTAGAACTGGAACTGAATATTAACAGGAGGATGTGCAAAACAGCCAAACTAATAAGGCTTTATTTAAACATTAAAGAATACTTTAAATTAAGGTCTTCTTTTGAATAAGAAAAAAACGTTGGGGTTATCCACAGATAAATAGTCTGACAAAGTACTTAACGTCCAATATATTGCAGAGTTTATTTTGGCACTTGACAATCACCTTCCCTGAATTTTACTCAGGTGTAACTAAAGTCTGATTTAAGGGTTGTTTATATTTCACATCATTAATCAGAATCTGCAAAGTAACTAAAATAAATGTAGTGGAGTACAAATACCAGGTTGACCTCTGAATTGTACACTGAAAAAAAGGGGAAAGTGGGGTTGTTCAAT
Source organism: Notothenia rossii (assembly GCF_949606895.1). Taxonomy (NCBI): domain Eukaryota; kingdom Metazoa; phylum Chordata; class Actinopteri; order Perciformes; family Nototheniidae; genus Notothenia; species Notothenia rossii. The sequence goes on from NC_136906.1 coordinate 31,107,142, forward strand.
TTGCAAATATGCATTTAATATATGAAACATAATTTATTCATGTTTCTCGTCGAAACATGAATCAATCATGTAGAACTATTTTAATCTTGAGGGGTGTGCGTTCTACAAGTCTCAATCATGTTAAGAGAAAATAAAAAAGTTATGTTTTTCTCTGTAACTCCGCCCACTGAGCACATACGTCAGCAGCTTGCTCTGCAGCCGATTACTCAGCTTGTAATTATTATTTACAAATATTTTATTCACAAATTAATGTGGTCGGACTCAAACCCGTACTTTAATAGTTTCGTAATTGAACCTGAACAATATGACACTTTAATGGACAAGATGTAAAGCAGAAAAAAATTGCAAAGTATATTTATTTTTAAAAATGTGAAGCTTTTTCTTTTTTAAAGGTCCCATGTCATGCTTTTCCGGTTATTACCCGTCCCCTTGTGTGTTATGAAGGATTTTCTGCATGTAAACGGTTTTCAGAGTCAAAACAGAAAAACACCCAAGACTTGGTCCCAAGGTTCTGTCCCGAGAACATCTCTACAAGGTAAAAGTTATTTAAAGTTATTTCCTGTCATCAAATGTTCGTCATAGTTACAGGTTATCACAAGACGCATTGTTTGCAAAAAGCAGAGTTCACATTTGCCGTTACAACGAGCAACGTAAATACAGCTGTCAATTTGTAAACATTGTCATTCACTGGTGTTAGCTAGGATAAAGCCATGATAATCATAAGGTGAGTTTATATTGATTGACTTGTGTTTAGCGTGTTTTTATACTGTGAGTATTTGTAGAGCGTAACTCTGACAGTTGCTTGATTTACAATATTTAAAACTATGAACCTTGCCCAATGTTATGCACATTAAACCGAGCTCAGTGGGGAGGGGGGAGTCATAGCTGATGGATGAGCTTGCGGCATGTTTGCATGTCAGTAGCGCGTCTCTTTAGCAGCGCACGCAACTCAAAGTCTGAGAGGGTGAGGAAGATAAAAACTGAACAAGAATCGACAACTCAACCCTCTGATCACTCCTTTCCTGTAAAATACAGGTCCAGCCCACACATATGCTCCATGGTGCCACAGGCATTGCCCTTACAACTACAATAAGCATGTCAATTAATCTACAGCTCCGGCGATCCACTAGCACCGGAGTCTACACCTGCAGACAACTACTGTAGCGTCACCTTGGATACGAGTCTAAACAACTCACAGACACACAGGCCAGGGCGCTGACAGGGCGCCCTTTGAGCATCAGATCTGACGACGCTGATTGGCTGAAATTATGTTTCGGCGGCATAGTTTACAGATAGCAACAGTCAGCTTGTTGGCTGCTGCTGCTCTAGCTGAGGGCTCTTTCTTAACGCCTGGAAGAGAGAGGGTAATGATACACGCTGCGGCCAGGCAGGAAACATGTGATTTATCAGTAACTTTAGACATCGTAAAACTATTTTAAACGAGATTATATTGTAGATTATACATTTTACTGATACCAACTATATAATATTTACCTTGTTCATAAAAAAAAAAAAAAAAACATTTTCTTTTTTAAATATATATTTTTATTTATTTTGAATTTGTAATGACAATCAAACATGTGGGAAGATGGGGGGCGGCGCCCCTAGCGCCCCTATGGGCCGGCCGCCACTGGTATGTATGCATGTTTATTATAACATTGTTCTGTGTGTCAACATGAAAGACAGCCCACACACCTACAGTATCAATCATCAAACTGTGGGGTCTTATTTCATTACGTGTTGATGTACTACAGCAAAGGTATTCTCCGTCTGGACTTCCTGCAACAACACCACGCCGTTATCTTGATTCTGATTGGCCAGAAGACATTATCAAAGATGTTCTATTGAGAAGACGATCACTATGTGACAAAAGTTTTCAAAACCGTTTCTACTCTTCGGTATTTCCAGACAAGTGGCTACTGAAATCAATTTTACTAACTGCTGTCTGTGCAATTTACTCCGCGCGAGTTGGCAGACTTTATTTTGCTTACTTTAACATCATTTTTCATGGTGGGGCTAAGCCATTTCTTGGTATGGCTGTAGCCTATCCCAGCCATACCCTGGCGCTGCCACTGGTGGGATGTATGGGGCGAGCCATTCTGTGCATGTGTTAAATATGTTAAATATTTTAACGCAATTAATTCAAAAGGTTAATTACCGCCGTTAACGCGGTAATTTTGACAGCATTGATTTTAATAAATGTTAACTTGGCCCATTATGTCATGTGTCATACCCACTTAACGGAAAGAAACTCAGTTAACTGACAATATGAACCATTTTTACTGAAACGAAACACAACTCTAACGCCGAGCGTCTGAATTAGCACTAAGTGAAAGAGTGCTAACCCATTTAGCACATAACTCACGGTAGCAATATCTTATACTTCATGCAATCTGCACGAAGTAGATATCATAAGAAAGCTGAGATTCCACAGATTCCAATGGTATAGGTAGCATCACTGTGCGACCAAAACTCACGGTAGCGAAAGCCTGGAAAGACAACACACAACTTCACTTTACGGTGCCAAAACGGCAAATACGTCTTTCCTTTGCTGTTTTCTGATCAAAAGTTGTGTTCAATGGCATTAAAACGCATATAAACGCTGCTGAAGGTTAATCCAATTTTGTCACTTTGAAATGATTACTGATAGTCCATCATAACATTTATGTCAATAAACATATTTTTCATATAGAGTGTAACAGAGCTTCCGGTTTTGGGCAAACTGGGTGCGCATCACTCTCAATCCTCAATGCTAATGTTAAAATGGATTTAGGAACTTCCCCTCGATTCTATTGGCTCTAACGGTTAAAAATAGGTATCAATCACCAAAATCGACCAATGGGTTCCAGAGATATGACAAATATACCCTAATAGGCGCTTTCACAACGGAGTACTTTTCACAAGAACTAAGCCGATGGGGGGGAGATTTGGTTTCACATCAAAAAGATCTGGAACTAGTCCATAGCTTGCGCAAACCTTTTCACACCCAGATAGCCCCTGTTAGAGAGGTGGTACTTTCCTGGGGAGGAAATGGTTCGTGGGTGTGTCGGCCACTCTAAAAATGTCTGATTGGCTGGGCGAATTGCAAACCACGCCCCGTAAAACTCCGAAAAGTTTTGTGAAACCGTCATTTTATTTGCTTGTATTAGCATTAGCATTAGCCCAGCGCACCAACGGAGAGAGACTAACTTATGGCAACATAAAAGAAAACATGGGATCGGTGGAGTGATGAGGAGGTGTCGGCGCTTCTGGCGATTTACTCGGAAGACGCGACCCAGCAACTTCTACTGAAGCCAGTCCCCAACTCCGGGGGACTCCGGGACTTCGGGTGGCAGCATACGCCGTGAAGTTGTTTGCGGCATGCCAGTAAACCCAAAGCAGAAGAAGTGACGTCAGCAGCTCCATTTGCGTAATCCTCCCTCAGGGACTTATTCCGTTGAGAACGCTATCTACTAGACAGTTCCAGGGACGAAAGAGTTCGGGGGGACTAAGTACCGTTGACTAAGTACCGCAAAGTACTTGGTGTGAAAGCGGCTATTGACCCCAGAGGTGTTTTTTTTCTTCTTCTAAACCTCTCTAAAAAGGTCAGATTTCACTTGTTTTGCATCAATCTTGATACAGGGTACATATGTTATAGTTTAGCATCCTAAAGGTTTTTGTCTACTATCCCATCATTCAAGGGTGGTTTTCACTATAAGTAATGGGTTTATTTTGGATGGAAACTATAATTTACATTTTTTTACTATGTTCAATCTGAATTTACTTTTAAATAAAAACATCTATATTGATTCTGACTTGGGCATGTCCTTTTCGAGCCTGAGACCTGAAAATCAGGCTTGGGGTTTGACAGGTTAAGTTGAGATGAAGTGAATACAGCTGACGGCCGTTTTGTCCTCATACGTTTCATTACGTTACATTACATATAATTTAGTTTTCATCCAAAGCCACTTACAATAAATGCAAAAACCATAAAGAATCAAACTCCGACCAACAAGGAAAGTGCAGATATATTCACTTCAAGCACGGTCATACCAAAGTAAGTGTTGTTGAATCAGTTACAAGGCCTAAATTAACTCAACAAGTGGTTTGTGTGTTTTTTCAGCAATAACCTAATTGCCAAGGTACAGTCGATATAGATGCCTTTTCACTTTGCGACGGAATATATGTGTTTCTGCTGTCCTTATGTCAATGAGGAGCTCAATCCACCATTTAGCAGCCAGGAAAGACAGGTGTGCTTTTGAGGGGTAACTGGGTCCCACTCGCAGTGAAGGAGTAGCAAGCCGATTGGCTGACGCCTGGATCAGAGGTCGCGTTAACCGAATATTTACCGTCTATGACCGATTTTTTTTAACAATGACGGAAAAATCTGAAAGCAGTCTGTCATTTTGACAGATTATAACAAACTCAGAACAGCGCCAAAGCTTCCCCACAGCGAGGCTCCGGTGTTATGCATGCCCGCCAAAAAGGAGATGATATAGTTTCCAAACCTAACTTTGCTGTACAAATCATTGAAATGTCTGCAAGTGCTTTACGCTGTAGCGCGCTCCCGCGAGGTGCAGTGGGCATGCATAACACCGGCGCTAACAGTTCACGAACGTGAGACACAGTTGGGCAGGGGAGGCAGAAACACAAGGGCAACATGTGAACACAATGAGACAATCAGACACTGGAGGGCAAACACAGGAAGGAAGACCAGACACAGGGAGAACAGAATTTCAAAATAAAACCGGAAACTAAACACACAAAACTAAAATCATGGCAGGTAGGCCATTACCAGTGTCTTGAAGCGGATTCTTGCATCCACTGGCAGCCAGTGAAGGGAGTGAAGGAGTGGTGTAGTGTGGGAGAACTTGGGGAGCTTGAAGACCAGTCTGGCTGCAGCATTCTGAATTAGCTGCAGGATCGGGATGTTGCAGCAATGTTAGCAGTGAAGTTCAGCTGGTCGTCCAGGGTAACGCCCAGGTTCCTTGCAGTCGGAGTCGGGGAAACAACAGAGGTGCCAATGTTGATGGACAAGTCATGGATGGGAGAGTCCTTACCTGGGATGAAGAGCAGTCCGGTCTTGTTTAGGTTTAGCTTGTTCAGGTGGTGAGCAGACAAGTAGAGGTGCATGCGACCACCTGGGTTTCAGACTGAAGTTGACAGTTGTGTGTCGTCACAGCTATGATAGGAGAAGCCATGAGAGCGAATGAGAGCGCCAAGAGAGTTTTTGTACAGAGAAAAAAGGAGGGGACCCCGGACAGACCCCTGTGGGACCCCAGTGAGGAGATGACGAGAATCTGACACACACCCTCTCCAAGTTATATTGTACCTGCAATCTTTGAGGTAGGATGCGGGCAGGGAGAGGGCAGCGACTAAGACTCCCAGTTCTTGGAGAGTTTGTAAAAGGATCTGATGGTTCACTGTGTTAAATGCAGTAGAGAGGTCCAGCAGGATGACGACGGAGGAGAGGGAGGCAGCTTTGGCAGTGTTTGTTACGATATCTGAGAGGACCCAAACGCAGGACACGGCAGAGTGTTCAAAAAGGGTTTATTAGTGAACAAAAGGTGCGGGAAGGATAATCCGGCAGGAGTGGCGAGGAAGTGGAGGCTGGTGACGACAACACGGCGGTCAGAGAATGATCCTGGAGCACAGGAAGAAAACACGTTAGCGTCAGAACATCCAGAAATAAGGTAGCTGATAATGCTGAGTAGCCTGGAGGTTTACCACTGTGGTTTAACAACGATCTGGCGCCGACAGGTTGTGGAGCCTCTGCTGATATGCCGTTGTAGATGGCTGATGAGAATCAGGTGTGAGGGTGAACAGCTGATTGCAGCAGGTGAGCCGGGAGCCAGAGTGACAGCCACCACGCCCACACAACAGGCAAAGGGAAAACATCCCCAAGGAGGCGGCTGGAAATGGACACCCACCACAGTGTTTAGTTCCTCAGTGACCACAAGGAGGGCAGTCACGGTTGAATGGCCAGCCTTGAAGACAGACTGATGTGGACCAAGAAGGTTATTCTGATGAAGTTAGGCAGAGAGCTGTTTAAAATTGGCACGTTCAAGTGATTTAGAAAGAAATGGAAGAAGAGAGACAGGTCAGTAGTTTGTGAGGTGTCGAGTGTGGCTTTTTTTAGGAGAGGCCTCCTTGAGAAGGTTAGGGAAGCAGAGTATTAATGAAATGAGTAAGTAATGGAAGGAAGTCTGGAGCAATAGACTGTAGGAGGTGAGAGGGGATGGGTTCCAGGGCAAGCCGAGGTGATGAAGGTGAGGACCTCAATGGGAGAAAGAGGGAAGAAGGAAGTTAGACTGTGGATGGGGGATGTGAAAGATGAGCAGGCAGTGTCAGTGGGTAAGTTGGGAAATGAAAAGCGTATGTCATCTATTTTTTCTCAAAATAGTTGACAAAATCCCACGGCAGAAGGGAAGATGGAGTTGGGAGGCTAGGGGGTTGAGAAGGGAGGACAAGATGGAGAATAGGTTTTGGGGGTTGGAGAAGGAGGATTGAATTTTAGATTGAAAGAAAGTGCTTTTTTGCTGCGGAAATAGAAGAAGAGAATGAGGAGAGCTTGGTAGGAATGGAGGTCATCAAGGTGTTTTGATAGACAGTGGTGCTCTATTATATTTCTAACAGATTTCACATCATAGTTTAAAGACTGGATGATTACAGATTTACATTTACAGGGATGTTTAAAGTGGGCGCAGAATGGACAGAAACCAATAATTTGCCATCTCTGCTTGTTTTAGCTTTACAGATTTGCAAAGCAGGGCACTTTAGCCATGCATATAGGATTTTTGTATGATCCACATGATGCGATGTAAAACAGCTCTGCGCTGAGGTTCCTGTTGTGTTCCTATGGAGAGAGCTCAAACTTGGCAAAAGTGCTACCCTCGACGTTGTGCACTACTCAAAATCGAGAAAAAAAGTTACAATTATTTGTTTGATTGCTGCCGATCTTTTGACACACAACCAATCAGAGGATAGATGTGCAAAGCTGAGCAAGCTAGCAAAGGAGGTAACCACATTAAAAATGAAGGTAGCTGTTTTTACCGCAAGGCCTTGCACCCAACCTGGGAGTTGGATTTAATAGAGTGGTGTAGGAATGAGTCCTACAACCCAGAAATTAGTTAATTCCGATTCTCTCCTCTCGTCTCATCCCTAGACAGGTGGCTAAATGAGACTTTACTAAACGTCATAACGCTGAACGTTAGCGGTTGGGACAATCAGCAATGTGACCATGTAAGTTAATTATAGCCTAAGGTTAGCTACTTTATTATTGCAATTGCATTTACGCTTTAACCGTTATAAAATGTATAATGTATATGATATGACATTAAACCTTTTTGAATCTCGAAGGGGTGTTTTTATGTGGAGATTATACTGCTGAACAAACACGTAAGTATCCTAAACCTGTATGCCACCCATCTTAGTTTTGCATCATTCCTGAATCCAATGGAAAAATCGTGTTGCTTTTTGTTAATGGAGCCCTTGAGATGTTAAATTCTGGGTTGTCATCACTGCACCACTCTTTAATTTAGGAATCACTGTTCTAATTTACAAGAGACACCCAATGAATAGAAAATGACACAAAAGGACAACAAAGGGACAACTATTAGTTCTTTCAATAGCATGAAAACACTGAAGAGTCCTCACGTTGAGAAGGCTTTAAGATGAGTTAATACTGAAAGTTAAGCGGCAAAAGTATTTTTATTTAGTTTTATCCCATGAATGAAATTTTTTCGGTTTGACCTTGGGACTGGTGGTACACTGCACTTTGCTGACAGACTGTTTTTTCACACCAACAGCAGTGATTTATTGCTTTTCATTCTCTGAACATATTTGCTGGATCTGCTTTCCTTAACAGAGCTACTTAATGTAGAGACCTTATACATACTTTTAATACACAGAAAGTTAACATTTATTTTTACAATTTCTGCTGTACAACACTGTGTCTATCATAGACTATTATTGCTAATTATACATAACGTAGTAGAGTGTATTGTAAATTGTAAAGCATTTTAACAACTGTTCCGAACATGCTCGAACAATTCACTGCTGTGTGATTAATAATTGAAAACAAATGCATACAGTATTCCATGTAGAAATATACAATGGTAAGGCTTTACGGAAAATATTTTAAAACATTCTTTATTTAAAGAAACTGCAGACAGAGCCATTTTAATGTAGTCATTCCAAGTGTATGTAAACCTCTTTTACCCATCCCTCTGTTTGTGGCTCAGGTGGTTGTGCATTATTGTCCACAGCTCAATGTGGCCATAGGTTGCATAAATATACAATTTTTTCTCCCATGGAACAAAGAGAAGGATAATTTTTGTGTGTCAAGACTAAGTACTCTAGTAGCCTTTTGTAAAATTGTGTCAGTATCCTTATCTATGAGAAATGACTGTTGCGTTTTGGAATAAGATATGCAGTTCAATTATGCCATAAAGGGAAATGTCACGTTATTCCTGCACCTCAGGACAGTTGAATATTTGTAAACATGCACTGCTCCATAATACTCTTGTCATTTTCAGTACAACAGAGGACGGTCGAGCAACAGGAGTTCCTAAGTGTTCGGAATGCTTGGAATCAGAAATGACAGGAGAAGACCCATTCTAGAGATCGTGCTTCGCCAGCCATCTTATGCCTCTCATAAAGAAGCACATTAAGAACGGAAGCTCAGTCGTTTCAGATGGATGGAGGTCTTACAGCCGGCCTCAGGACGAAGGTTATAATCACCTGACTGTCAACCATCAAGAATTTTTTGTTGACCCTGTTACAGGTGCACATACACAGAACGTAGAGAGATTTTGGGGTATTTGCAAGACAACTATCTGGAGACTTAGAGGAAATCGGACACAAAGTTTGTTAAAAGATCATTTGGATGTCATTGAGTGGACTTACTGGCGTGGAAAACAACACAGATATGGACCACTTGGAATGCTTTTGCATGACATTAGAAAAAAATATAAAGTGTGAAGACTGTGAAAGGTAGCAGATGTTGTAGATAGCAAATTTAAACTGTCAGTGAAAAGCGATTGAACGATTAAAGACACTTTAAATGTTTGTGATGTGTCTGAACCTCTCTTAAGTGGTTACATTTGAATAAAACAGATATTTCAACGTGAGCCTACTTTGTTCATGTGTTCTTGAGATTAATTTCAATAGTTGTGTGCTATAATGTATTTACAAAAGTGTGAAGAGGAGGCAACTTTAGAATAGGGAACATGTTCAGGTCAATTAGAGTCAAACTACTAGCTTATTGGTTATGAACAAGACTTCACTTTAGAATAGGGAACATATTCTTAGATATAAATACCTAATTAGAGTCAAACTACTAGCTTATTGGTTATGAACAAGACTTCCCTTTAGAATAGGGAACATGTTCTTAGATATAAATACCTAATTTTGAGTTAATTAGACACAATTAACACTTGTAGTTTCATGTCTTGTTACATAAGAATAGATCCTATTTGTTAAGTGTTATTAAGGGAGAATTACTATTCTTGTGCTACTTCTGCCTTATTAGGCCCTTATTGAGCAGAGCATATTAAGACCCAAACTCATGTACAAGAACTTCCTTACTTGCAATGAATAAGCACTAATTAGAGGGTTATTGAGGAAAAACTCTCAACTAATAGCTTATTACTTGTAGAATATGGTCATGTAGAATAAGGCATTAATAAGTGTTTTATAATGACTAATAAAGAGCCAATATACTGCTAATATGCATGTTAATTAGCAACTAGTTGATGGTTAATTTGTGTACCTTAATATAAAGTGTTACCGTGTATTCTATACTTCATAGAAATATACTGCATCTATTTATACTGTTTCATACAGCACATGAAGAGATAGAGCTGCAGTTTCCTCTGCTGCCACACAAGGGCGCTCTTCAAAAACATGACATTAAAGGGTCATAAACAACCTGGGCCCTTTCTCATTTCATCAATTCCCCCTCCTCGACTCCTCGACTCCTCGGTCCTCCGGTAGTGGCCCGGAAATGGATTTCAGCGCGCCATGTTGAAGGACATCTAATTTCTCTAAATGCACATCGAGGACCGAGCATCGAGCATCGAGGAGGCTCTCTGGAGGAGCTCTAACCGAGGAGACACTGATGGGTCCTCCACGGCTCCTCCACGGATGCATTTCCGGGAACGGTTGAGGCTTGACGCACGGCCGGACTTATCTCAGCCAATGACAGCTCTGCATGCATCCCTTGGATATTATTATAGTAACTGCTTTCATCGCAACGTGATGTTTACAGTGAGAACAGCTGTGAGGTCCGTGCAGAAAGCAGAGCAGTGCGTACAATATATATCACTCAGTATAACAGGCCTACATTACTCTCTATATTCGTATGCTGTAGTTTAGTAGATATCTACAAACAAAGAGTCAATATTTTTCTAAGACCATTTAGTGCTTCACATAATAAAATACACAACGGCTGTAGCCTGATTATGCTTTAGGAGCTGTAGGTGTGTGTGGTACAGTGTGTAGGTGTGTGTGTTGTACAGTGCGTAGATGCGGCGGACAGACGGGTCTCAGTTGGTTTGGTGTCCTCTGCTTACTTTTAATACTTGTAAATACAACTTTTGGCCCATAATTTAAATTCCCCATTTCAGCGACCAGAGAGAGGGGGGGGGGGGGGGGGGGGGGGGGGGGGGATATATCCAGTCTCTGATTGTGTTACGTTATTATGAGAGTGCTCTCATACTTGTTTGATTCTGAAATTGTATATATCTATATAAATATATGTGTATATGTCCGCATCTGTAGCCTGTTATTGTCTCATTATACCGCACTGTCAATGAATTAAAAGTAAATAAGTCGTCATGAACACAGTTCTGTCCATAAGACAGAGGGCCGCTGTGCCGCCTCCTGTCATCATTGCTGGACGTCTCTTTAAAATGACCTGCTTCCCCTCCTCTCTCCTCGGTTCCCCTCCTCAGTCCTCCGCTCGCATCTCCTGTAGGCGGGACTAAGTATCGAGGAAGGAGTCTAGGAAAGGAGTCGAGAAGGGGACATTTGAGTATTGAGAAACCTCTAAAGAGTTGTGACGCACGGCCGGACTTATCACAGCCATGACAGCTCTGCATGCATCCCCTGGATATTATTTTATTAAATGCTCTCATCGAAGCAATGTTTACAGAGAGAACAGCTGTGAGGTCCGTGCAGAAAGCAGAGCAGTGTGTATAATATATATCACTCAGAATAACAGGCCTCCTCTCTTTATTTGCTGTAGTTTAGTATGTCTACAAACAAAGAGTTGATATTTTTCTAAAACCATTTAGTGCTTCACATAATAAAATACACAACGGCTGTAGCCTGATTATATGCTTTAGGAGCTTTAGGTGTGTGTGGTACAGTGTGAGGTGTGTGTGTGTGTGGTACAGTGTGTGCGTAGATGCAGTGGACAGACAGGTCTCAGTTAGTTTGGTGTCCTTTGCTTACTTTCAATACTTGTAAATAAAACTTTTGGCCCGAAATTTATTTTCCTCATTGTTTAGTTTTAGTTTAGTTTTTATTAGGATCCCCATTAGCACTAGCATGAGCATTGGCTATTCTTCCTGGGGTCCTGTAGCGACCAGAGAAGGGAGAGGGGGGGGAGGGGGATATATCTGCAGTCTCTGATAGTGCTACGTTGTTATGAGAGTGCTGTGGTGACGAAGAAAGGGAATCGGAGGCGGTGTATTAAGAATGGAATTCCAATCTTTATTATCCATTCATCTCCATTAGGTTAGTACATTAACTGCTCTATATCAAAAGCTAGCAGGAACGGCAGCTAAAGCTACAGGTGTTCCCACTAAAGGGTCCGTGTGGCAACACATCGTAGGGGGCTGCAGGGGGCTGCAGGGGGCTGCAGGGGGCCTCTGTGCGCATCGTGCCGGATGGACACGTGCCCGCAGAGCGGAGCCCCGCGGGAACTTGAGACCTTGGCGCACAGTGCTGAGTAGTCGGAACCGGAGCGAAGCCTCCGCTGCGTCTCTCAGGAAAAACCCGCTGGGCCGTGGAAAACCAGGGAGCTGATGTGTTCGGGAGGAAATCCCCTGGAACTCTCAACGGCTACCCGGAGACCATCTCCGCTGTAGAGCACTGCAGATCCTCCTTAGGCGCGGTCCTCAGGCCCAGCATCACCCAGGGCAGCTTGTCGACCCGTTAGTCCGGCCTTGAGGGCCGCCTTCATGGAGCGATGGAAGCGCTCGCAGAGGCCGTTAGCCTGAGGGTGGTAAGCGGTAGTCCTATGCAGCTTAACCCCCAAACCACCTGCCACAGCGTTCCAGAGTTCGGACGTGAACTGAGAGCCCTGTCTGAGGAAATGTCCGACGGGGTGCCAAAACAACTCACCCACATTGCAATGAAGGCCCGGGCAACATCTGCGGCCGACGTCGAAACGAGCGGGACCGCCTCCGGCCAACGGGTCGTCCTGTCCACCATGGTGAGGAGGTAGGAAAAGCCCTGAGAGGAGGGCAATGGACCAACCAGGTCGATGTTGACGTGGTCAAACCTCCTCTCAGGCACCAGGAAACGCTCCAAAGGGGCCTTCGTGTGGCGGTTCACCTTAGCGCGCTAACAAGCCACGCACTCACCAGCCAAGTCCTCACGTCCTTTTTCAGCCCATGCCAAACGAACTTTGCGGCCACCAAGAGCACCGAAGGCTTAACGCCGGGGTGTGACAGTCCGTGCACAGCCTCGAACACCACGTCCTCCAAGCGCCCTCCACCTTCAGAGCCTGGACGCCGGGGTCTGTGACCTGGTCCGCCGCCATGCGATTATAGTCCAGGCCCAACTGGACGGCACCGATTACTACTCTGGAGAGGCAATCAGCAACCAGGTTCGACTTGCCAGCCACGTGCTTAATGTCTCTGGTGAACTCAGAGATGTAGGAAAGCTGCCGCTGCTGATGCGCCGACCAAGGCTCCGCCACTTTAGACATGGTGAAAGTGAGCGGCTTGTGGTCGACAAACGCCTTAAACTCCCGGCCTTCCAGCATGAAACGGAAGTGCCGTACGGCCAAATAAAGACCCAGGAGCTCACGGTCAAAAGCGCTGTACCTGCGTTCTCTGGGCGTCAGCTGGCGACTGAAAAATACGAGCGGTGCCAAGCGCCCTCCACCCACTGCTCATGCACTGCGCCGACTCTTAACTCACGCTCCTCTCGTTCAAATTCTCCCTCTATTATGACTCCATATCTATTTATCTGACTAAGGCTGTTTCATGTTCAATAATATATTCTATTTATTCACCTGGTACATAAATATATCCTCCTCACTGTCTGTGCAGCTTTTAAGATGCGATATTTCTTTCAACAGAATGGGAGTTTAAACCCAACAGAACAAGAGATAGCGAGATTCGTTAGTTTCAAATGGCTTTTCGAAGTTTGCGTTTTCTCCTCTTGGATTTTTACATATAACTTAACTTTGATTCCTATGAACCTAAGAATTGTTATTCTGATTTGTTCCGGATGGCGTCTGAAAACAGCCACTGAACTTCCCAAACGAGTCTTAGCCGTCTACTTTTGAAAAAAGTACGGGGCCTTTTACCATCTTCTTACACACCACACCTCGTTGATTCACTTTTATTTTATATAACTTTCCTACCTATCTAAAATATGTATTGTATATTCCACCTCAACAAGTATGACACCGGAATATGTCTCTGACAACTCTAAAATGTAGTTTAGCCAATTACAGACCTTCGATAGAAACAGGCTCGTCCGCTCACCTTTCAATTGTAGGATCCTCGTTTTAGTTGTCAGAGATTATTCTAGGCCTCTTCTCCGGACCATTCGTCCGCTGGCTGCTGATTTTCCTCTAAAAAAACAAACCAAATTCAACCAAATTGTTGGGGCAGAACCTCTGCTCCGCGCGTTCCTCTATGAGTTTGTTTTACAAGAAGGAAAAGTCAAAGCACCAGGATAAGGGTTAAACAATAATCTGTTTTAATGGTAAAAACATACAATACATCACCCAATCATCCACTCACCTAATCACGAAGCACTCTGCAGAGTACTCCGGGCTCAGGTTCTACCACCGTGTGAGACACGTCTCAGGAACGGCCAGTCAAAAACAAGAGCGCCGATCTTCAAAATGATCACAACATTTATACACAGGTGGGGAGGAGTTTTGTCGCTTGATCTTCCCTAGCTATTTGTTTATTGGTGAGTTCACTTCTGAGCGAGCTAGCCAGTGAGTTGGCAGTGTTCCATTGGTCGGTTTCACTTCTGGGCGGGACCCCAGGTAGTGAGTCCGCAGTTGTTGATTCCATCTGTTGCTTCACAGTGTATTTGTGTGTGTGTGTGTGTGTGTGTGTGTGTGTGTGTGTGTGTGTGCGTGTGTGTGTGTGTGTGTGTGTGTGTGTGTGTGTGTGTGTGTGTGTGTGTGTGTGTGTTTTTGTCCCTCTGCCCTCGGGCAGTCCCCAAATCAATGATTTGGAGTCATGACAGAAGACTCTTTGACAGGACACATACTCATTCCCCCTAAACATCTTCAACACACACACACATCCTATCATGTATCTTATCACACAACAGTCACATGTTTTTCTTTATGAAAGCCATATTTGTAAATATCCAAACGTCATCGTCTCATGACATCTTTAGGATTAGGTAAATAAAAAAGCTTAATTGTTCCCATGGCCTAAGGCCTTCCCTGAACTTCCCTTCACCCCAAAGTCAGCTTACTTTAGAATCAGAAGGACCATTGTCTCTCTAACTTGTGTGTGACCCAATCATCTCCTGATCTGATAAGAGTCTTGCAGGAAACGCACGTACATTTCAACACACCAACATCCTTATCGTTTCTTAACTAATGCATGCTGGACATGAATCACTAATTAACAGGACTTTAACTGCATTATATTTGAGGAAAATGTCCTTTGGCTTAATCAATAATAGTTTTAGCACTTAACAGAGGAAGCCAGAGACTCAGGGCCTCTTCAGAGGTCTGGGAACTGCAAAGCAGATGTCAAAGGTCATTTGTATTATGCCTAACCACAGATAGCCAAAAAACCACCCTTTTGATTACACACAAAAGTGGAAGAAAAGACTATTGCGCTATATTTAAAAAGAGGAAAAATTTAATTTGTCCCTTCAAATTTACCACACACGAATATATGAGGTGACATTAAAATGAATATACCAGATTGAACTTTCCTGCCATATCACGTTACTTTAATCCTTCAAATAATTCAAATAATAGTTCAGGCGTTAGCCTACCTCCCGCCCCCTTAGCACCTGGTGGAGGGGGCGATAGGCTACTCTTCAAATGTTTCACAAATTACTTATCATCATGACTACTCTTACTGTTTAACATTTTGGTTTACTTCATGTTAAGGCTAATACAAATGACAAGGCTAAGTAATGTAATGTAATGCTAACTAACATGCTCGCTACTAGCTAGGTAGCTAACTTGACTATGTTCCATGCAAAACATGTATATTACCTGATATGTTTGGTCCAACGACTCCTGGTCCTTTCATCAGACGGGAAGCGATAGAACGAGCAAGTGGTATAATCACTTTTGTGATTACAACCTGGTACAAAGCACACAGGCATCTTGTAAAAGTGAATTTATTAGAGCAATCTCTTATTGGAGGGAATAAATCAGTCTTCTTCTTTTTCTTTGCTTTAATTGCGAGATCTTCTTCTTCTTCTTTGCTTTGCGAGTCGCAACCAGTCTTTGGACCATTATGACATCACTTACGCGACCCAGAATGCATTTGGGATTTGTAGTCTTTCTAGTTGCGTATTTTTCATAGTCTTATATTTCAACAGTTTTACGACAAACTGTGACTTTTTTTACATGGAAATGATTGTTTAAGATTGACAAACATCATATGTCATTCGTGGCACAATTCAAACGGGATCAAAAGATAACTTTTCTCTCTCCATTGACTTCAATGTATAATTTTCCGCTTCCGGGGTCCCATGGAGGCTCCCGGAAGGGGAGGGACTTCGCCAGAAGTCAATGGAGAGAGAAAAGTTATCTTTTGATCCTGTTTGAATTGTGCCACGAATGACACATATGATGTTTGTAAATCTTAAACAATCATTTTCGTGTAAAAAAAGTCACAGTTTGTCGTAAAACTGTTGAAATATAAGACTATGAAAAATACGCAACTTGAAAGACTACAAATCCCAAATCGCATTCTGGGTCGCGTAAGTGATGTCATAGGCGATAATGCTCCAAGACTGGTTGCGACTCGCAATTAAAGCAAAGAAGAAGAAGAAGATCTCATAAAAGCAAGAGAAGAAGAAGAAAAAGAAGAAGAAGAAGATCTCGTAACTGATTTATTCCCTCCAATAAATATAGAGATTGCTCCAATAAATTCACTTTTACAAGATGCCTGTGTGCTTTGTACCAGGTTGTAATCACAAAAGTGATCATACCACTTGCTCGTTCTATCGCTTCCCGTCTTATGAAAGGACCAGGAGTCGTTGGACCAAACATATCAGGTAATATATATGTTTTGCATGGAACATAGTCAAGTTAGCTACCTAGCTACAGTGATGCAAATTAGTCGCTTTTCGGCACCTCCCGCTATTTTAACGCTGCTTTGGGTGACTTGTGTAATTCGTGGAGAACCGAAGAGTTTTCGTTTTGGGGGGGGGTCCGTCAGTCCGTCCGGTAGTCCGTCCGTTAGTCCGTCCGACTGACGGACAACTTCTCACTTCAAAAAAGAAGAATACATCCAGATCGCAAAATAATTAAACAAGCGAGTGCCTGTTTTTCCTGGCCAAGGACAGGTTCCTTAAACACAACACGAGCGTAACGTGTCTTCACGTGGTTATTTCTCGTCTGAAAGGAGTGTAGACTAGACTAGAGTGCTTACGGAGAGCACCGGAACGCCGCTCCAGATTCCAGATCATCAAATATTGCAGTACCCATAAGGAGCCGTACACATGCCGCAGTGTTTGCGTGGCTGTGTCTTTAGTTGTAACCACAGTGGTGATCTGTTGTTATTAGCATCTGGTTAGCTAGCTATGCTAACGAATTTAAAGAGCTTTTCTACAACCAGGTGGAAGAGAGCTCTCTCCTGAGAGGGTCAAATAACCTCAGCTCAGTGCTGCAGCACCACTTGTTGGCGAGTGGTGTCAATTAAAAAAACTGAGTGACCACCTAAATAAAAATGATTAAACTACATAAAATAGTTATGATTTTACTTAAAATAAAATTAGCTGTATACAGTAGTATAAAATAGTCATAGTATATATTTGTATTGAATTTATTTTCCAAATAAATCAAATCCGAGTCATCTAGGTCGTAGTTCGTGGGAGAGTGACGTAATTGACGCGACACACACACTGCAGAGTGACAACTTTCTAGAATGGCGCAAAAAAGGATTTTGGATTTTTTTCTCCAACAAACAACCCAATAAAAAGAGTGGACCACTAGCTACTCCTCAGCCCACCACCTCTACAACTAGAGTAATATGACACAGAAGAGACTGACACATCTGACTTTGATGCATGTCCATAGTAACATTTTGGACAATGTGGATGTATCTGCTCTAATGAGGGTCTTCATTAGTGCCACTCCAGAGAGGAAGGCTACATTTAGAGTTTTGTGAAGCCCCAACACAAGGTAAGACGATATTTTCCTTTAATGCTGCTGCCGCTGTGCAGTGTGTTGCCTTGTCAATCAGTTAACATTGAATTCATAGTTTTATTAATATTGTAAATAATATTTTCTGACTATTTGTAATGTTATGTAGGTTTGTAAGACCCATAGTTAGCATGTGGGGATGTGCAGCTGTTGCTAAGTGATGTAGGTCTATAATGGTTTATTAAGCCTAACAGTTAAGGCGAGACACCCCAGGTGAATAGGGTACTTTTTTTTACTTAAAGATATCAGCTAGAAACGTATCCAGTTAATTACGTACATTAAGGCAATTGTTTCTTGTATTACAAGTTTTCTGAATATGCAAATTATCCATTATCTCATTAAATATGCGCATATTTGGATAAAGCCAAATTCTTGTTTCATTTTGTAGTCATATTAGCATCTAAAGCTTTTACAGAAGGGATTTTGGATATCTCTTTTTAACACTCCATAAATCAGAAAATACTGTCAGCAGCCCTAAAATATCAATTTTCGCCATGTTTTTAGGTATAACTGTTATACCTAAAAACATGGCGAAAATTGTTAAACTATAACATCTTATATAATTCAGGCTATGAATGACATATGAACAAACCCTTCTGAAAAAGCCTTCATAATATTGATAGGAATATAACTGGAAGGTTTGGTGTATGTAAGTGCAACTGAAGTGGACATTTCGGACTCAGAGTAGGAGAAAAAACTCATTTTGAGAAAATGACCTTTAAAGATTGCAGTGTGGCTCTAGCTAAACCCTCCTGTTCTTTGGATGACAGCTTGCGCCTCGACGCACTCCGTGAAGGTATTTCATGTTCGGGGTCATTTGTTTTTTGTATAACCTTGCTTCGTGCAAGTGACAATTGTTGTTGTCTTCTCTGTGAACTGTGTGTTTCGCCGTTCTTTTGCCCTTTTGAGATTTAAATTTCTAGCGGAAAGCTAACCAGGAAGTGTTTTAGCACACCACGTGACGCATCTGAACGAATCACGTTGTCAGAAGTTGACACCAGCCAATGAGATTTCGTTTCTTGGTTTAAGACCCCTTTGTACTTACACGATTGGTTGCTCCTTACAAAGGAAATGACCATATTTGGATCCGATGAGATTGTGCAGGAGAGACGGAGCTTTCCAACGATTATCTCAGATGACATGGTGCAAACAATGGTCGCGGTACTTTATGTTACGTTAGAATGCTGACTTTTGGTGAATTTAGGAGAAATATACAGACGCAAATAGACAAACTATAGTAAAATAAACACTTAAATATGTATTTCGTACGTTTTCCTTCCAAAAGTCTGAAAGAAAACATATTATGGAATCAAAATAGCACAAAATCTCAAAATTGATCAGTGCATGAAAAACGATGTTTTTGCCTGCTGTGTCTCGCCTTTAACAAACATTTTATGGGGCTCATATCGCTGACAGCCGGGCCGGCCCTGCATCACCTTTTTTTTCTTTTCTTTTTTAAGCGGCCCCCCTCCCCACTTTTGGCAGCACCCCCTGAGAAAAATGACTTCCCGCGGCTATGGGTTAAGGCACACCGACCTTGATATGATCATTATAATTATTAATGAGACATTAGAGACTAAATGAAAAACACGTATAAAATACTATATGACAGTAAAAAAAAAGGTGTTAAAAATAACAAGAATAGAGTTTAAATGGGGAGTGATTTGTAAAATATCCAAAAAGAAAAATCTGCTTACAGTTCTGTTTCAAATGGGTGTTGAAAGATGTACCCATAGATCTCCTCATGTTGCTCTCAAAGTGCACCAGATTGATGCTTTTAACTTCAATATTTAAAAAAAAATCTTCCCGGGGGAGCATGCCCCCGGACCCCCATAGAGGAGGTTAGGTCCCCCCCACTTAAATCATGTTCACATGGATACTAAATACATTTGCACACATCTTGTGTCCATATCTTTCTGTTTTGGTGGTCATGCCACACTGTGCGTGCATGCATGCGCGAGTCATGGCAAGATATCTGGATTAAGAGGTTGCTTTTTCTTTGCACAGCATGAAAGAAAGGCCAAATGAATTGGCTGTGATTTTAGTTTTTTTAAGCAGAGGTTGAGTTCAATAATTTGTAGGGCCCTCGGAGGATGTTGTAAAAATTGAAAGGAAAAAGGTTCCCCACCCCTGCTGTAAATAATAATAAAACCCCTTGATTCATAACTTAACATCTCTGTCTCCTATTGATCTGAGTATGTTACAAAGAATAGCCAGTTAATTGAAGCATTATAGCGCAGGCCTTTGTCAGATGGTATATTACGCTGTTTTTTTCCTGCTTCGAAGCAGCAGGAGGCAGGCAGGCAGCTTCGCATGACATTCTTCTGGACGTGTTTCATTGTGATGATAGTGATAATCTGTTTGTTGGAAAGACAGTAGTTGAGCAATTACTGAGAGAAAATTATTAAAAGAGATAATTATTCAGTGTTGTTACTTTAAAGTGTTGTTACTGACCTTTTTCTCTTATTTTCTTTACCTCACCTGTAACTGCTGAGACCCTGAGGAACATGCACACTGGACTGACCTGCTCTGGCAACCTGATTTCCACTGTACGTAATAGTATTTGGTTATGGTATATTATTTATATACATCAAAGGCACAATGCACCCCCCAGAGACACACATGTATTGAGTGTGATATTTTGCTTTGGTCAAGTGAAATCATCTTTACATACTACGAAAACTGTAGGAGCGGCAACTTGTTTTGAAATTGAATTTTTAATATCCGATAATAAAGTTGATCTGTTTTCTTTATTCTTCTCTCTTCCCAGCTCCATCCATCACCATTCTCTGTTCCTGCAGGTCCTGCTTGCTAATCAATGCTCATATTTTTTTACACAATTACAAATAAAGTCAATGTATTGTATCACATGATGTTGTGCTTCATTCTGAGTCAATAATAAATTAATTCTGCCTTCAACTGCAAAATTATTGTGGACTGCACCGACATCCATGTAGCTGCGCCCCAGTAAGATGAACCAAGCAAAGTTGACACTCAACATACAGCTGTGCTCTTAAGTCGACATGAAGAATTTGTGAAATATTGGTAATAACAGGTTTAAATGATTATTAGTAATTCATTATATAATTTTCTCATTGTAGACGAGCAGACAGGGAGCCAGATGAGAAAAGCAGAATATGCAGCTGCCATTTTCCACATGGAAAAGAGAAAGGGCCAAGTGTATTTGAGTGGACAAAAGAGAAAGGGAGCTTAGTTGTTAATCAGTCCAGGGAACTAAAAACTACTAACTCCACTAACCCACTGAAAAACAGTCCGTAGAGATTTAAAGGCGTAGTTGTAGTTCAGTCCGTTTCATTTGGATTCATTTGACAACAGTCAACTATTTTCATAAAGAATATACTGCATATATTTTTCAAAGTCAACTTTATTGTCAATCTTACTCAGTTTGTGTTTATAGACAGAGAGATCAAAAAGACGTTTCCGACAATCGCAAATACGAAAAATAAAATTATACAATTTACAGATATGTATACAAATATATATATCCTATATAAACCATGTATAATGATGGTGTATGATGTAGAAGGAAGTGTGGTAGATAACAAGTAAATATAGAGTTACATACAGATCCATGTTACAGCAAAAGATGGAATAACTAAGAAGCACGCAGTATAATAATAATTAAATGCAACAATTAAATAACTGCTCAGCATCTCCACCACAATCCCAATCTGCTGTGTCCTGTTTTCCTCCCTTCTGCATAACACCCCATCACACATACGAAACACAACGCAGAGTCCGAGGGTGTTAAGAGTATGTTTATTTAAATGTCCTCCTCTCTACTGGCCAACACAGGGAGCATATGCTGGGTGTAGAATTTTTCCAGGAGGAGATTTCCATGCCATGCAGGGTCTTTGGGGATGGGGATGATGATCGCCTCCTTCGTGGTCCACAGTATGTTGGAGATTGGAGGATGTTTAAAACCAACCTCGTCTCCGTGTGTCATTTGGTAAACTGGGTAAATTCGTAAAAAGGAAGGGATTAAGAAACACCAGAATGCAAGTTAAACAATAATCTTGTTTTAATGATAAAAAGTAACAATAAAAATACAAAGGAAGTACTTCCTGCTCTTCCTCCAATCTTACGGATCTGGTCAGTTTGAAGAAAAGAAGAGACCGGTCTAAAGAAAACACAGGCTTATATCCAAAAACCCCAGGAGGAGCTATGCGGCTGCCCCACCCCCCCCCGAGGGGTCAACCAGAATCTTTATTTCAAATAAAAGGTTTCACATTGCATATATCCAGCTTCCTTTACACATACTGTTATTATTAATACAAAGTAATCAACCACACACATCTATTTAAAACAAGTAGATTTCCCTGATAATTGACACGCTGAAAATCTTAAGAAGAATGTCAACTCCCCCAGCTCTCTCGTCCCTGTCATAAAAGCTGCTTCCATTTCCTATAGAGTAATAAAACATGTTTAAGCTCATTTCTCCACAATGTTTGTAGCCATTTAGTACCCACACATGAAGGAATAAAAACAGAGGAATCAAATAAAACACCAATACAGGAATAGTTGATAAATGATTATACAGGACATATGATCACAGTAAGGAATACACACACATATTCTCTATGAAGTGACCCTTGTTATAGGACCAAATGTCCTGTCCCCTGACAGTCATGAGTTTTGGTTGATTAACAGAAGTTTAATTGTTCTGGTAGCTTAAGGCCCTATTAGAACTTCCTTTCACCTCGAAGTCCGTTTTACTGGAATGAATACAGACATCAATGAGAACAAAAGACTATGGCCTCGGTAACTATTTGACTCAATTCTCAAGGCCTCTTTTGGGGTCTGTAGGAGATAAATCATTAATTCTACAAGGCTTCAACTGTCTTATATCTGAGGCACATCTCCCTTTGGGCTAATCAATACGGGTTTTAGCAATTAGCAGAGGAAGCTAGAGACTCAGGGCCCCTCCCTTGCTGGGAACTGCAAAGCAGATGTCAAAGGTCATAAAACCACCCTTTTGATTACACATAAAAAGTGGAAGAAAAAGACTATTGCTTTAATTTATTATTACTAAGTAGTGGGACATTGTTTCAGGAATATATGAAAAGCCTCTCTATTATTTAAAGAGTAAAAATGTACTTTCAAATTTAACACACACGAATATATAAGGTGACATTAAAATAATTATATCACAAATCCCCCTTTTGATCTACAATCAAAGATAAATTTACATAAGTCATTTGAAACATAACTACTGTCATTCCTTGCCACTGTGTCTGCTCCCCAAGAGTATATACATCCATCAGAAGCTGGGATTTAGAGCACTTTAAACATTTGGGAACAGCTCCTCATAACAGTTTCTCGTGACAGTGGAGGAAGATCAAAATATGTTAACAAACTGCGTCCTTGTCTGCCGCATCATCATACTCATCCTCACCCTCTGCCCAAGCCAACAAGGGCATTTGGTACAGTGGGGGAGGAGCAGCTTTCCCTTCAATGGTGGAAATGATTAGTTTGACACACAAGGAGCGGATGCAAGGCACACAACAACAACAACATGTTATTAAAATGGCCATACAAGTAGCTACAGAAATAAAAAGAGACATTATTAAACCTTTCCATTGACCAAACATGTTAGCAAACCACTCCTCTAAGAAATTGTGTACCCCCGATTGTTCATGCATAGTTTTAGATAGGGTACGAAGGCCTTCTAAAGCCCTTGTGACGGAACCGTCCGGAGCCGTGTTGTTGGGAATAAATGTGCAGCACATCTCCCCAAACATTGCACAAACTCCACCCTTCTCTGCAAGAAGCATATCCAACGCCATCCTATTTTGCACAGCCATAAGGGACGTTGGACCCGATTGTTCAGCCAGGCCTTCTACCGCGTCCCTAGTGAGATTGGCCAATCGGAGTATGTTGTAATGTACATAGTTGATCCTTTCTACATTTTTGATAGGGGTCACAGGGAAGAAGGCAGAGATAATTGGCCAACTTTCAAACCCTGCAGCTATTTGGTAAGCTAGTTTGTATTCGTTTGGGACCCCTCGTGGGACTCCGATGGAATCGATGTAGGTGGGAGAGTCGACAGACAAATCGAAGGAGCCCGGGACGTGGCGTTTGGACAGCGCGTGTCTCCTACGTCGAGTGATTAGGTTGGTGTTAAGGGTGGCTTTAGGGTCCGTGGGCCCCAGTTTTTTGCCTAATAACATTAGGGGTGCCTGGAGGCGCACCATAGCACACAATCCTACAGATAGTTCGGTAATACGGGTGAACAGGCGGTGGCCCCCACAATAATAGTAGAGCCCAGCTCTGGCCCAATGTCCTATATTAGTGCTTGACATGGTGAGGTTACACCAATCCGTAGAGACATTTCCTAGGTCAAAATGTGGAGATTTTTGGACCATGGAAAAACATGTGTACCCACCGGCGCCTTTGTCAGGCGTAAATGGGCCTGTCCTAGTGTCATTAACAATTGGAGGGAAAACGTTGGCTAGGGTGGCACAGTTAGGAGGGCTGGCCATCTTAGTCAGTTGTAACATACAGTTGTACCCCCAGGTATCTTTGGGAAACAGGGGCGCAGGGTCAGTGACTAATTGCGGGCGGGCTGTAGCACAGGCTAGGCAATCCCCTTCCATTTGTTCTTGGGCTGTTCGGGCAACCCATCTTAACCATAGATTGTCATCTGTGTATCCTGTGGCCATTTGGATGACGTCTAGAGGTTGAAGTTGGCTATAATCCCCCGTGCATTTATCCGTACATGTGATTTTAGACAGGTATTTAATATTAGATGCTGCATGAGGAAGGTTTCGCTCTACCTTTGGTTTAACTTTAATTTCAAAGAGGCCTTCTGGCGAACCCCCTCCTGCATGTACCGCGAGGACATAAAGTCCAGAGTCGGAGAGCACGACATTTTTTAGCGTTATGCGTACTGGATTACAAAACCTGACAACGCATGGGACGTTTGGGTTTCTCCTAATCACTTTCATTCTATGTTTAAGGGATCTAACAATTTCCGCCGATCTGTAAGGTGGCGTGTATCCCCAGTCATCAGGACCCGAATTTGCTAAGACACCGGACCAGGACTCGCAGGCGCAACCGTATGTGTATGTGACGGACACATAAGGGTCGCCTTTGGTCCTGTATGTACTGCCTCTGTTAATGTAAGGAGCACCTTTAACCGTATCTGTGATGCTTCTGTTACATACCGCAGGGGCTAAGCAGATATATTTGGCTAGGTAGGAATAGGTCCTGTCGAGGTTTCTGCAGGGGGCAATTTTGCACAGGTCGAGTTGTATTATTCCATCACTACCTGCTTGGAGAGTGAAGGTTTGTCTAGGAGACATTGGGGTAACTACTGTCTCAGATTGGCCCCGTTTGACTCTATTTACGGATTCATTTGGCGGGGGAGCGGAGTCTGGGTGGTCAATGGAATCACATAAGATTAAAGTAATGGCAACAATCACAGTAGAAAAAAGGGCTAATCCTGCTAAACATTTCCAGTTACCATACATAGTTATACTGTTAGCTCCAACCCTTCTAGTGTCAGTATACGTCTATGCTAACGTATGGTTTTAAAACCCAAGTTATTAAAAATGCTGTGAACCACTGGGTCACTCAACCATGATTTTAAAGATTACAATGTACATACAGTAGGGCGAACAAGTAGATTATTACTCCTAACACTAGTAGCGACCAACAGGTTATCAGGAAATTCAGGGCTCCTTCAGACATTTTCTATTCTTCGCTGAAATGTTTTGGTCCCTGTTTCAGTACTACATGAGGTAAAAAGAAAGAAAAATCCCTTAAATATGGGTTTTTAGAAAACAACTCCCTAAATGCGAGTTTACAAAAACAAATTCCCTAAATTTGGGTTTATAAATGGGGTCTTCTTATAGGTTAATAAATGACTTTAACCTGTGGATTAAGATACCACTTCCCTCAAAAAATGGGTTATTATAAGAACTTTAAACTGTGGGTTTAGATACCACTTCCCTCAAAAAATGGGTTAGTAAATGAAGTGCTATGTGTAGCTTATAGCAACCTGATCAGAGGAGAGTAGGTTCCTCTGTCTTCCCGTGAGGTCCTGTGTCTTCGTGCTCCGGCCTGCTGACGGCGACTTCTGGGCCGTCTGTTGTAGGGATTTCCTCGTTGTCCTTCTCCTCCAGTCCGCTGATGCCAGCTTCCGAGTCGTCTGCTGTAGGGATGTCCGCGAGGTCCTTCTCCTCCAGTCCGCTGATGCCAGCTTCCAAGTCGTCTGCTGTAGGGATGTCCGCGAGGTCCTTCTCCTCCAGTCCGCTGATACCAGCTTCCGAGTCGTCTGCTGTAGGGATGTCCTCGTTGATGATAGCCAGGTCTGTCCGGATGTCGTCGAGGGTCCTTCCAGGTGATTTCCCCGCTGCACACTGGCTCCAGTGGTACCAGATGTCCCCCTTTCCTTCTAGGCGGACGGCATGGGATGTCCGCTGGGTCACTCTGTAGGGGCCGGTGAACCTGGGGTTGAGCCACCTGGGCCGGATGACCTTCAGCCAGACGAACTCCGCTGTGTTGGCCTCGTGTTTTTCGGGTCCCCCTTTGGCATCAGCAACTTGAGTGGAAAACCCTGACACCAATCCCTTAAGCTGCTGGAAATAAGGTTTCGGACTCAGGACCTCTACTTCCTTTCCTACACTCAAGGCTCCTGGGCCAGGAAACTGATGGCCATGTGTCAGCTCAAATGGGGAGAAGCTTGTACCTTTGTTAATAGAGCTCCTAATTGACATGAGAGCCAGAGGCAAGGCCTCTAACCATTTCATGCCTGTCTCCTCACATGCTTTGCTGAGTTTCTGTTTGATGTTCTGGTTCATCCTTTCTACCTTTCCCTGAGATTGGGGGTGATAGACAGCCCCAAAACTGTGTCTTAGTCCTAAAGACTGTTCTACTGTGCGTAGGTCGTGGTTCTTGAAATGGCTGCCATTGTCTGACCTCACTTTCCTAGGAAACCCATATAGTGGAATGTAATGCGTGACAGTAGTAATATTCATCCTGCTTCAATCACATTAGTATACATAAAAAGTGACAGGTGCTGTGACAGGTCACACCTCTCCCTACTTATGCTAATGAGCAAAGTCCCGCCTCCCCTTTGATCGAGGTGTGAGATCTCAAGTAGGTGTGATATCCCAATTAGGTGTGAGATCCGTCGATAGGAGGGGGGTGATGTGTATTCACAGGTGTGAAAAGCCCCCACTGTTGCGCCTTATGGTGTATAATAAAAACAAATTCAATCACATTAGTATGCATAAAAAGTGACAGGTGGGCCCGCCCCCAAGTGTGTGTGTGTGTGTGTGTGTGTGTGTGTGTGTGTGTGTGTGTGTGTGTGTGTGTGTGTGTGTGTGTGTGTGTGTGTGTGTGTGTGTGTGTGTGTGTGTGTGTGTGTGTGTGTGTGTGTGTGTGTGGGGGGGGACCTTCACTCCTGAGCTATAGGTGCCTGTCTTAACACCCCATGGCCCTGCAGTCGGCCAGAGGCTTTAAAAGTCCTGGAAAGCAGGCAGGCACCTCGTTTGAGAGATGACTGTGTGTGTATTAGAGAGCCTGAGGAGACACATTTTTACCGCCCATGCTTGACTGTTTATCTGTACACTTTCAACTGTATACAATACAACACAAAAATGCCCAGTGCTGTTAAGAAATAAGTTCAGAAAGCTCTGAAAGCTCTAACAAAAGTAACTCTCCAGGTATTTCAAACAGAGTATGCGGATTCGGTCTGATCAGAACAAAGAAAACACCTTTTGCCTTCCTACTGTCACACTTTCCTCTTACTATGGCCAGTGTCTGTAAAGGTGGGGGAGACTGTCTCCCCCCTTCCTGCCATCTCTCTCTGTTTCTGCTGATGTGTAAAATATACAAAATAACGTTTTATATACTTACTCTCTTGTTAAAAGGCGATGAAGTTTGCAGCGTAAGCCAGCCATCAGTGTTCTAGTTTTAAGGCTTTGCGTTCCTCAAAGTGTGTCTAAAAGTATCTTGGCAAGAGGAAAAAAATGCCAAAATTCGCCTAGGCCATTTAAAAGAAACCGAATTGCTGCTAAGAAATAAGTTCAGAAAGCTATGACTCCAGTGGAACACTGTTAGAGTCAAAAGTAACTCTCAATGTATTCAGACAGAGTATGCAGATTGGGGCTGTTGATTAAGTTAGTCTACACACACTCCCTTACTGTCACCCTTACCTCTTCCAATGGCTGTCAGGCCTTTTGGTGTGTGTGTGTGTGTGTGCGTGTGTGTGTGTGTGTGTGTGTGTGTGTGTGTGTGTGTGTGTGTGTGTGTGTGTGTGTGTGTGTGTGTGTGTGAGCCTGGCCCTGCCTCTATGGAATCAAATTAGGGTCAATAATATTCACAAATTATTTCACAGTCTGCAGTTGTATATCACCTGTTGTGCGCATGTGAAAAGATTTTGTGCATGTGTAAAAAAGTTTTGTGCACACAGATATAATTTGCTCGTGTAAAAACATTTTGCAGCTGTAGAAATATTTTGTGCGTGTGTGAAAAGTTTTTGCAGATATAATTTGCACGTGTAAAAAAGTTTTGCAGGTGTAGAAATATTTTGTGCAAGGATATTTACAACAGTGAGGTTTCACAAAGTCTGAGATACGGACACACAAATTTCCTATCTGTGTGTGCGAACCTGAAGTTACAAGCTACAAGCTGCTATTTACGAGTACGAATTTTGACCCTGTTTTTACGCCTGAGTATGCTAGCCAATCAGCATGTTGCCCACTGACTAGCCAATCAGCACGTAGCCCACTGACCATCCAATCATAGGACACAAGGTTCTAACGCATTCGTTTTGCTGACCTGCGCCACTTGGAGCGTGCTTGCGGGAGTCAACATGGAGGAGCCCGAGGCGAACTCTTGTGGGACACAGGTGGGTTAATTTCATGCTACCACGGAACATGCCACTACAGTTTTAATTAACTAACGTTACATCGTAATTAACTAAATATATCAAGACAGCTGTGCGTGCATCCCGGAGTTACTTAAATTGTATATTTAACGCTAGCTAGTTGATGTGGTCTTTGCTATTGTCTTAGCTAGCTACAGTCTGTTGGCTAAATTAACGTTTGTTGTTGTTGTGCCGTTTGAATGAGTAACGTTAATGTTAAAGAAATTAATGCAACACTTTTGTCGGGTGCTTCCTGACATAATGCCCCGGGCATTTAATATGGAGAGGAAGGTAACGTAACGTTAGTTAGCCAAAGGTCGAAAAGGTTCAGTTTCCAATCCGACTTGTGTTCACGTCAGCAGGAAAATAAAGCAAGTGAACCGAAAAGGAACGGTAAAGTGGGCTAACCATACGATCTTCATAATCCATAATAAATAACTGTATGGCCTACTCAACACAAATGCTCCTTACAACCCGCTGCAATAGACGATGAGCGATTCATGTTTTCTTAAAAATCAATCAATCATATACTCTACAGTATATGATTGATTTATGTATTAATTATTTTATTTGTTTAAATATAATTCTATATTTTTTTCATATACTCTACAGTCCATGCATTATACTTTTTTGCATGAAAAGGGCAGAACTTCAAAAGCTTTAACCTGAAACACATGCCTCACTACTCGAGTTCAGGCCAAAATTAGCCTTACTTCATTCATTTAAAAGACCAATCACCAATATTTAGGACACAAATAACATATTTATAACAATAAATGCTCTTCCTCAGCTATGTTTTATATAATGTAAACACAAGCAGTATTGTAGCCAAAGATAAACATTTCACTATACATTGTGCGGGTCATCTTATGTAGGCGCCGACCACATCATGTTATTCAGCACAACACCACAAAAAGGGGTCTGGCGATGGACACGAAGATTATTTCAATCATCAAAGGACTTGGTGGGACAAGATATGGTGTGGATACATCAAGCAATTAATACCTTTTTATTTTGCAGATATGGTATGGTAATATTTGGTGGAATTGATGGATTTTCAAGAAAAGTTAGTGCTTCCTGGAGTTTATTTCACAATTGACCAAAAGTGAATTGATATTAAATGCAATTTTTTTAAGTTAATTATCACGCACATACAGTATGGGGTCAGTATTTAATTCATTAATAGGTTATTTGAGTACTGTGTTTCTGTGGTGCTTACTTTTTCCTTTCTATAAATGCTCTCATAAATCATGTACCTACAAGTAGCCAATAACAACAAGGCGGCTTCAACAGCTCTGCAGTTCTTCCTTGAGGCTGTGGACAAACACGGATTTCCATCAAGGTAACAGGCTATTTCTTGTTTTGTGTGTGTTTTTTTTACATGTAAACATTGGATTATTGGAAATACTGAATATGAAGAAAAATGTCAGGTGCACTTGATACAGTTAAAAGAACACTGATTTGTATCAGTCTAGGCCATTTTATAAAAATAAGGTAGACTTTTGTCACGGCAGGCGTATTGACATGAACTAGCAGGTAAATACAGGTTAAATTAATTAAGTTGATTAAGGTTCCATTCTATTTAGTGCAGTAGAGCCTTTCCAGTGAGCCAACATGCACAATAGCAGCACCCTGACTGTTTGATCTGAATGGAACAGAACATTAATTAGTATCACTGGTAACACCTGTGTTTACCCTACTATTTTATGTCAAAATGGCTGCTTTTCAAAAAGGTCTATAGGCCTACATGATCAACAGATTTTTCACTAAGTTTTACAAGAAAAGTTGTAAATTGATAGTTGGAGATATAGTGCCTATTAAGCAAAGGCCCAGGAAGCCCTAGCACCCCCTATATGTCATTTCTGAAACAACACTTTACCAGTGATGACACTTATGGGGATGGCCTGAGAATGAGATTGGATTATTCATTCCTTGTTTATATGACTTTACATGACCTCATGACATATTCCCAATATTATGTGTAGGTCTTTCCAGTGATGTGCCCATAAAGAATGTTTCAGTCTCATACTAAAACCTCTTGTTTCTCTGGTAAAAAAATCTTTAAAACTGCTGGTTCCCTGGGGGATTAGCCAGTAGCCAATAGTGAAGCTTGTTAAATGGCTATATCTGTACTTAGAAAACTGGAGATACAGCCAGCTCTAAGAGTACAGAGATTCAAATTTCACATTGTCAAATTACTTAACATGGTATCTGTATGGTTGTACATGTCAAGGGTCAGAGGAGACCAAGGTGTGGAAAATGTGGACATTGCCAGACATATGTTTGACGTTCGTGGGTGCGGCAGGGGAAGCTTCATCTCAGGGAAAAGTGTTCATAATCAAAGGTAATATCAGTGTATGGTTGTAGCTTCTGTCATAAAGCTTTCTTTGGTCAAAATATATTTTGCTAGTGTATCGCTTAATAGTGCCATTAATTATGGTGCTAAAAGTTGTTGCTGAGATTAATGTACATATTAGTGTTATTAGGGATGGGGAAAAATCCATTGAGTTACTATTTGCATTTTTTGCAACGTAAAGGTGTGATAATTGTTTACGGACTGCATTTATTCATTTATTTTTGTCAACTGTCTTTCAGGATAGAGCGCCTGTGGCGTGACGTGTGGAATGTCGTGTCAAGTATTTATTACGATCTGCTCCACAGCCTAGAGGAGGATGGCCTGCTCGGCCCAGCAAATTGCACACACCTTTTCTGTGCTCAGTATGTCTTTCTGCCCCGAATTCAGGAAGATCTTGACACATTCACAGATGGCTGGAATAACCATTCACTCCGAACAGAACGTAACCTCACTCCTAACCAGCTGTGGGAAATCGGGAAGAGTCAGAGCCCTGTCAGCCCTCCTGACAACTTCGAGGTAAAGGGGAAAAACTGTTTTGTAGTTCTGTGTTTTATTCACCATTGTGGAGGAAGCCAATGTTAGCACACCTTGCTTTCTTTTAGAAGTCTTAACAATGTTAGTATTTGGTTATATGTTTATTTGACAAAATCCTTACACTGTTCTTAATATTATAATGAAAATGCAACACACGGGAACTGGAATTTAGCCTACCAGGACCACTGTGTTTCACTTTACCAGGCATCTTCCAATAGT
Source organism: Notothenia rossii (assembly GCF_949606895.1). Classification (NCBI taxonomy): domain Eukaryota; kingdom Metazoa; phylum Chordata; class Actinopteri; order Perciformes; family Nototheniidae; genus Notothenia; species Notothenia rossii. The sequence continues at coordinate 31,138,735 of NC_136906.1, forward strand.
ACACAGCAATAACCATATGCATAATCAGGCTACAGCAGAATTACAATTTGTGTCAAAGCCAACAATGGGCTATGCAACACAATGTAACATTGAGGTTCAGTTGCATAGAATAGTTTTGTTGATATACAAAGACATAGTCCACAATCCGAAAAATGTAAAACTAATGAAAACAACTACTGTTGTAGTTGTTTTCATTTTATTTTTCTTTGAATTTGTAGGCCTCAAAAAGAATATTGCAGGAAAAAAAGATGCTGACTTCTTTCACTGGTAAATTAACACCTGAAAACTGCAATGAATATGCAGTGCACTAGTCTATTTAGTCTGTACAAGGATAACATTTAAACTAAATAAATGGCTTAATAAATTACAGTTCAGTAATGCATGTCAAGTGATTGAAATCTAGTTTAGTGTTCATGTCAAGATTGACAAAACAACAATTTAATCAGTGGGGTGGAAATAATTTAATAATAAATAATGGACTGTATTAGTAATTTAGAATTTGTATTTGTTGGGAGCCAAATGATTTCTAGAAAAGGTTCCTGACCACTGTTTTAGGGTGTCATCCCATGTAATTATTTTTAACAAACCCGATTACTTTTTTATTTCAGGGGATCCATTTTCCAGATGTGGAAATTGCAGACATGGATCAAATTGGAGTACAGGTTCCTGAACTGGCATCTCCCCTGGGCATCGAAGAACTGGAAGGACTGAATCAACTTTTTAATCCTACTGCTCCTTCATTGTGTTTTGGGGCAGACATCTATAGTGCTGTAGTTCACTACATAGAGGGTGTCCTTGAATCAAGTCAGGAAGCATAAGGCACAATGCATACTAACTTTCAGCAGTGGAAGAAGTATTCAGTAATTAGTTGCATATAAATCCTTTATATCCTGTTGGCTAGTTTAATCTCCATCAATGCATCATATTCTATAAGATCATCATGTGTTTGTATCTTTGTCTCTGTCCTGTGAAAACCACGTATCTCTACAAAGTCAGAAAAACAGCCTGTTTTCAGCTTTTTGACGACTACTTTTCAAGCTGATCCAAGAGGCTTTTTAAAGAGTTTATTTAGCCGAAGAAGAATTTAAGTAACACTTCATCCTTCAGTTGATCACAAACATTCAACACCAACACATCTGGAGATACGTGGTACTTTTGTGGGGGTGGTTGGGTAGAGGATGATGGAATATATATATATATATATATATATAGGGCATGACTGTTATATTCTCATTTTGAAAAGGAAAATAAATGTATTTCAATTTTAGAGGCCTACTTTATTTGTAGTAACCTGAAATGTTACTCTTAGAATAACATGGCTTTCCACTAGCTAATGCAGTTCCTTGTTACATGAAAGATACTACAGTAGTAGTATAATGTTCTATTTTAGAACTCACAATAATGTCCCTACCTTTCATCCTGACATTGACTTCTGTTCATTCCGCTACGACTTGAAAAAATCATTTTCAGAGACTTCAACCTGCATTCAAAATAGTCCCCGGGGAAATGTTTACACAGCAAATGATCAGTTCTGTGGTTTATGAATGGAAATTACTTTGTTAGCCGCAGAACATTTTGAGGTATATAATATAATAATTCAAATTTTGATTGTTGTGAAAAATGTAAAATGTGGGTAAATTGAAATGAGGCAAACATCCAAAGTCACTGGTCAATGGTTTATTTCTTAGAATCTTTGGATACAAGAGCTGTAGGATTCAAGTAAATACATCAGCAATAACAAGTACTGTAATAGACCATTTTCTAAATATTGACTCTATTAACAGAATGAATGATGCCATTGGTTACAACTACCTGAACCAGGTGCCAGAACTACATATGGCACAATCCAAACAGCCCTTCCAACAAAATGCAGTACACAAAGAGTACCAGGCAAAGGTTATAGTATCTGTCACAAAATTTCATGTTCAAGTTCAATTTTGAGCTGACCACTGGAACAAATGAAGTAGTAATAATCTCAAAAGGTTTCGTTTCTGTGAGTCGATATTCTTAAAATGGAGATCTCTTTTCAGGTGAAAGAATACCAAAGACAAAATCCCTTTTTATACCAATGAACAAAAGCAGAAGCTCCATAACACTGAAACAATGTTTTTTTTACAACAGAATCATACTGATGAGCAGTATCTAAACTAGACCAAAGCCTGTAACATAGGTTGCAATGCAGCTCTCCACATGCTTGGAAAAGTCCTCATAGTTTTGGAAGTGCCCAGGTAAATGCAATGTGCCAAAACATGTGGAAGACTTCAGGTACGCCCCCTTCACAACTCGGACCTTCAAGGTGTCTGTAGGGATTTCCCACCCTACCCAGAACTTTGTCAGCTGTTCGAGTTGGGATGGAGAGGCTGCATTCAAAGACAACAAGAGGTTGTGGAAATACATCAAATAAATGACATTTGCGTTTTTAAAGATGAGCTGTATTTTACTGCTTTACCATGTTGTTTTATATATAGGTAAATGGAAATACTTTGTTGGGATAGTACTGAGCCCAAAAAAGGAGGGTGGCACAAAGTAGTATTAGCAAAGACCACATCAACTAGCTAGCGTTAAATATACAATTTAAGTAACTCCGGGATGCACGCACAGCTGTCTTGATATATTTAGTTAATTACGATGTAACGTTAGTTAATTAAAACTGTAGTGGCATGCTCCGTGGTAGCATGTAATTAACCCACCTGTGTCCCACAAGAGTTCGCCTCGGGCTCCTCCATGTTGACTCCCGCAAGCACGCTCCAAGTGGCGCAGGTCAGCAAAACGAACGCGTTAGAACCTTGTGTCCTATGATTGGATGGTCAGTGGGCTACGTGCTGATTGGCTAGTCAGTGGGCAACGTGCTGATTGGCTAGCATACTCAGGCGTAAAAACAGGGTCAAAATTCGTACTCGTAAATAGCAGCTTGTAGCTTGTAACTTCAGGTTCGCACACACAGATAGGAAATTTTTGTGTCCGTATCTCAGACTTTGTGAAACCTCACTGTTGTAAATATCCTTGCACAAAATATTTCTACACCTGCAAAACTTTTTTACACGTGCAAATTATATCTGCAAAACATTTTCACACACGCACAAAATATTTCTACAGCTGCAACATGTTTTTACACGAGCAAATTATATCTGTGTGCACAAAACTTTTTTACACATGCACAAAATCTTTTCACATGCGCACAACAGGTGATATACAACTGCAGACTGTGAAATAATTTGTGAATATTATTGACCCTAATTTGATTCCATATGCCTCCTCCTCCCCCCTTCCTGCCATCTCTCTCTCTCTCTGTTTCTGCTGATGTGTAAATATACAAAATAACGTTTTATATACTTGCTCTCTTGTTAAAAGGTGATGAAGTTTGCAGCGTAAGCCAGCCATCAGTGTTCTAGTTTTAAGATTTTGCATACCTCAAAGTGTGTCTAAAAGTATCTTGGCAAGAGAAAAAAGCCAAAATCCGCCTTGGCCATTAAAAAGAAACCGAATTCCACGTTTTACAAATGAACAGACACAAATGCAGGCTTGACTACTTGGCAGTTGATTAAAGCAGATTTGTCCTTTTTCATCTCTCAAAGGTTTGGGTCCTGTTCAACACTGGGTACAGAAATATATTCAATATAGCCAACAGTCATTTGTACGTAAATATTTTTTAAGTTGTAAGCACTTAGAAATATACATTTGATTGCATTTAAAGTGGCTATAGACAACTTATCATAATGAAGTAGTTGATTGCAAAAATTTGTAATGGATGTAGAATAAAGACACCATTAGCATTTAAATTGGCTCCCTATAAGACTCGCTTTCTCTATGAAATTATGTCTGGCTCTGAGTAGTGTTCTCCCTTTCACAATAAAAAGCCCAAACACAATACTTTCTGAATCACTGCAGGAAGTATTGTGCTAAAATGCAAATACAAATAGCTTACAGTAGCTCCCAATTAGTTGAACAATTGGAAAACCGCAAGGACTGTGGAAACACCTACTGGCAAAGGATTGTGGATGCAAATTATGCAAAGAGGAAGAAAAAACATTCTATCTAAAGCTATATAACACAATCTGCATATTGACAGTATGAGTACAACTAAAACAGTATGCATGTTGATGCAAACGACGATGTTCAGTCAACGATCAATCAAAATCGAAGGATCCAATGTTTTTTTAAATAAAGCAGAAATAGAACTAGTCTCCCAGTTCAAGTATCTTGAACAGGGAGTGTCATATTGGACTCGCACTTGACTTTTTAAGAAACATATCAAGAAAGTATCCAATACCATTAAATTCAATTTGCAACATTTTAAACAAGTTAGACCTTTTCTTAACTTTCAATGCTGCAAAGTCATACCTCCACTGTATGATTCTATCCCACATTGAATACTGTTTTACAAACTGGTCGTTTGCTTGTGCCACACACCTGAAACCCATAGAACAGCTGTTCAAGAGAGCTATCCAGGTGTTTGACAGAAAGCCACAGTCATACCACCACTGTACCATCCTTGAAAATCACAATTTCTTGAGTTTTTGACAATTTTATGTCTTTTAAAAGTATGTGTTTTAAAAAAAATAATATTTACATGGGCTGGCCCCCCTCCCCCTGGGTGAATTCATCCACAGAAAACACACTGGACGCAGCACTAGGTCAGAAACCAGAGGAGACTGTGAGGTCCACCACAGACGGACCACCTTTGGACAAAATGTCCTCTCCATTAAAGGCAGCTCATTGTGGAATAGCCCCCCAACTGAGATACGGGATTGTCCCACTCTCAATAGTTTTAAAGGTCAACTTAAAGAATGGTTGAGCAACAAACAGACGTGTAATCACCGCTAAATAAATGCACTTTAACACAGGGGTATCTCCTCTTGCACTTTATGTAGCGCTTTTTATCTTATCTTGCACTTTTATATATCATAGCTGCTACATTGTACTGCCATGTGGTAAGTGGTTGTATGCTGCTCATGCTTTTTCTGCATATCATGTATTTTATTTTTGCTGTATATATAAATGTCATGTTCTTATATGCTGTATGTGACGGGACTATAGATGGAAATTAGCTCAAAGCTAAAATCCGGCTCATTTACACTTGTAGGCATTATTTTTGTTTTAAAGTGTTCATCAATGTGCACTACGGTAGCCCTGAAGAAAATTAAACATTAAAATATGTTATCGATGTCCCCATTCCCAGTTTGTTTTGGGAATAATTGCGATGTTTACTATGTTTTGGTAGCTCTTAACAAAACAGAATTTTTGTAAAAGACTGCGACTCTAAAAGGAAAGTTTGTGATTTTAACACTGTTTCGATGAAACAATACATTATACAATATTACGACTTTTTGCCATATTTTTAACACAATATACTTGTACTTTTTTTTTTTTTTTTGTGGTTGTAGGGCTTCAAGATATTTTGCATGTCATGCATAAACACGGTGTCATCTTTTCCTTGAAACTGACGTGCTGTCCGTTTTACAAAACAAGTTATTTTTCTGCTTCTTCATCCTCTGAATTTTCCTCCCCCGTCCCTCTTCCTTCAGCCAGCACAACAAGAATCAAGGTGGATCTGTGAAATTAAACACCTCTTCCCAAAGCGTGACTTCCCTATTGAGGGCATGCGTCTAGGGCAGTAGGGTCTAAACCAATTGGCCAGATATACTAACATGCAGAACGTACGGTATGTTTGAAGACTAACCATTTATCCAGTTCAAGCTGTCTTTAAGATGTGACATTGCGCTCTGACTATTCCCCGTAAAATCGTGACAAACTATTACTTATTCTTAAATTTGACCTCTTGCTGCTTGGTTGAAAATGATAGATGAAAAATAACTTTTAAAAAAAAGACTCAAACAGCGAGGGACATTATTCTGGTGAAAAAACTCTCAATTCTACAGATGACTCCCCCCACTCAACGCAATAAGTTCCTCCCTCCACTCAGCAAACTATCTAAAACTAAGGACCCCACTAAGACGACAGTTTGAAAACTAGCTATGGATCTGAGAAAAACCAAGTCTCCCCCCGCAAGTTGCAGCCAGGAACAAACTCCTGGACTACCATCATCACCACCATTCTGGACACACGAATCTTGCAGTACTACTGCTGCTTATTTTGCTCCTTGGGCCAAGACGTCTCTGTTTATGGACACAGTGAAATCAGTGTTGGTTGATATTGTGGAATGGGTGATACATCGGTACAGAGAAGAAATATGCAACGGATGCCGAGTCAGTCACCCCGGCCAGAGGCAACACGATTGTCTGAATGACATGCCCGATTTTTTTTTCAGAAACAATTACAACGCGTTAATGAAAAGACTCTGGCTCACCGACTTCATTACTGAGATCGACCAGACTCTTATTGATAAAGAAATTTTCACGGATGATTGGAGGATCCAAGGTGCTTCGGAGGCTTTTCTGCACAATCTCAAAAATTGTAGACGCCTCAAGGAGAGACTTGAAAAGATCCATGCCGAGTTGGATGGAGAAGAAGAAGACTAATAACCTGCGGTTAGTTGAAGCCAGGGATTTTTTCTTTTTCGATACATTGACATTTTCTTTAAAGTAAAATAAAAATGGGGAACTACTATGCAAAACGCTCGGTATATATTGATCAGAATGTAGTCAATACCCTTTTAATAAGTGTGGTGATGAGGACGATTGAAAACAGAGTAAATAGTGATCCCCGTGTAAACAGAATGGCTGAAGTTTGTAAACTAGAAGACATTTTGGATATCGTTCTGGCAGTACTATTCCTGGTCATTGGGAAACGATTGTAAACAAAACATTTAAAGTGGTCCTGGAATCTTCATTTTCCGAAACATTCTGTAACATTACCGAAGAAATGAAACAAACATCAAAAGTGTATCATGTGCTCTCATTGTATGCTCTGTTTGTAGATGTAATGCAGCATTGTGTCAAAAACAGCATACACATGAATATTTTTGACTGAAGTGAAAAAACTCCATCATGATATTTCCAGTAATCTGGGGAATTCTAAGCTTCCCCCAGCCCATGTAAATATTATTTTTTTAAAAGCACATACTTTTAAAAGACACAAAATTGTCAAAAACTCAAGAAATTGGGATTTTCAAGGATGATACAGTGGTGGTATGACTGTGGCTTTCTGTCAAACACCTGGATAGCTCTCTTGAACAGCTGTTCTATGGGTTTCAGGTGTGTGGCACAAGCAAACGACCAGTTTGTAAAACAGTATTCAATGTGGGATAGAATCATACAGTGGAGGTATGACTTTGCAGCATTGACAGTTAAGAAAAGGTCTAACTTGTTTAAAATGTTGCAAGTTGAATTTAATGTTATTGGATACTTTCTGGATATGTTTCTTAAAAAGTCAAGTGCGAGTCCAATATGACACTCCCTGTTCAAGATACTTGAACTGGGAGACTAGTTCTATTTCTGCTCCATTTAAAAATACATTGGATCCTTCGATTGTGATTGATCGTTTACTGAACATCGTCGTTTGCATCAACATGCATACTGTTTTTGTTGTACTCATACTGTCAATATGCAGATTGTGTTATATAGCTTTAGATAGAATGTTTTTTCTTCCTCTTTGCATAATTTGCATCCACAATCCTTTGCCAGTAGGTGTTTCCACAGTCCTTGAGGTTTTCCAATTGTTCAACTAATTGGGAGCTACTGTAAGCTATTTGTATTTGCATTTTAGCACATTACTTCCTGCAGTGATTCAGAAAGTATTGTGTTGGGCTTTTTATTGTGAAAGGGAGAACACTACTCAGAGCCAGACATAATTTCATAGAGAAAGCGAGTCTTATAGGGAGCCAATTTAAATGCTAATGTCGTCTTTATTCTACATCCATTACAAATGTGTGCAATCAACTACTTCATTATGATAAGTTGTCTATAGCCACTTTAAATGCAATCAAATGTATATTTCTAAGTGCTTACAACTTAAAAAATCTTTACGTACAAATGACTGTATATTGAATATATTTCTGTGCCCAGTGTTGAACAGGACCCAAACCTTTGAGAGATGAAAAAGGAAAAATCTGCTTTAATCAACTGCCAATTAGTCAAGTCTGCATTTGTGTCTGTTCATTTGTAAAACGTGGAATTCTTTGAGGTATGCAAAACCTTAAAACTAGAACACTGAATGCTGGCTTACGCTGCAAACTTCATCACCTTTTAACAAGAGAGTAAGTATATAAAACGTTATTTTGTATATTTACACATCAGCAGAAACAGAGAGAGAGAGAGATGGCAGGAAGGGGGGAGACAGTCTCCCCCACCTTTACAGGCACTGTGTTTTAGAGAGAACCCCTCCCCCCTCTGTCTAGTGATAAGATGGCAGGAAGGGGGGAGGAGGGGGCAGGGCCAGGCTCACACACACACACACACACACACACACACACACACACACACACACACACACACACACACACACACACACACACACACACACACACACACACACACACACACACACACACACACACCAAAAGGCCTGACAGCCATAGTAAGAGGAAAGTGTGACAGTAAGGGAGTGTGTGAAGACTAACTTAATCAACACTTTTTGACTAGGAAGGCAAAAGATGCTTTCTTTGTTCTGATCAACCCCAATCTGCATACTCTGTCTGAATACATTGAGAGTTACTTTTGACTCTAACAGTGTTCCACTGGAGTGATAGCTTTCTGAACTTATTTCTTAGCAGCAATTCGGTTTCTTTTTAATGGCCTAGGCGAATTTTGGCATTTTTTTCCTCTTGCCAAGATACTTTTAGACACACTTTGAGGTATGCAAAGCCTTAAAACTAGAACACTGATGGCTGGCATACGCTGCAAACTTTTAACAAGAGAGTAAGTATATAAAACGTTATTTTGTATATTTTACACATCAGCAGAAACAGAGAGAGATGGCAGGAAGGGGGGAGACAGTCTCCCCCACCTTTACAGACACTGGCCATAGTAAGAGGAAAGTGTGACAGTAGGAAGGCAAAAGGTGCTTTCTTTGTTCTGATCAGACCGAATCCGCATACTCTGTCTGAAATACCTGGAGAATTACTTTTGTTAGAGCTTTGAGAGCTTTCTGAACTTATTTCTTAGCAGCACTGGGCATTTTTGTGTTGTATTGTATAGAGCTCCTGCGGATGATGTCACATATGCTGGTCACGTGACGAGAAACGAAGGGGGCAGCCATTTTGGCAGTAATCGCGTCAGTAAATTCATTGGCAGGCACTGGCAGACTGTCGAGGATGGTGGATAACTGCTGTGCACCAGGTTGCACAAATAGGCGTGGGAAGAAGAAAGGTGTATCTTATTATCGCATTCCAAAAGACGCGGAGAGGAGGGAAAAGTGGATCGCAGCGATTAAAAGAGCCAGGAGCCGTCTGAACAAGACTGAAAGATGGGACCCCCCGGCCGTTTGCTTTCGCTTATGCAGTGATCACTTCATATCAGGTGGGTGAAGGAATACAGTACAATGCTACAAAAAGTTTTCAAAAAGCAAAAATACAAACTAGTTTCAGACGCACTGCAGTAGCTATCCAAGCTAATAAACAAACATGCTAACGTGACACTGCCGTAGCTAGACAAGCTAATAAACAAACAATGCTAACGTGACACTGCCTATCAAACTGGAATAATTTAATACTTACCCTTGCAGTGATGATGCCGAAGTTTTTGGATGTAAGACTCCACAGTTGAATGTTGTTTACGAAGCCGGACTGACACCATTTGTAAGCCTCCAAGCTTTTGTAAGCTCTGAGGGAGTCTCCTGAGTACACTGATGGAAAGCTTACAAGATAGCTGTGGATGTCCGCGTAGCGCAAGTCGGGTACATCGTCTTCAGAGCAGGAGGTTATGCTCTTGAAAAGCACACCGGGTGCATTATATGGGTCGCTTATATTTAATCTTTCTAATTTTGTACTATAAAGCCGAATTTCACTTGAATTAAAATGAGATGTATACTCGCACGGTAGGAAAACGCTGGCGCCGGTCGTCATGTTTACTGCCAAAATGGTGGCTGATAACCAAAAGTCACGTGACCGCAGGAGCTCTATACAGTTGAAAGTGCACAGATAAACAGTCAAGCATGGGCGGTAAAAATGTGTCTCCTCAGGCTCTCTAATACACACACAGTCATCACTCAAACGAGGTGCCTGCCTGCTTTCCAGGACTTTTACAGCCTCTGGCCGACTGCAGGGCCATGGGGTGTTAAGACAGGCACCCATAGCTCAGGAGTGAAGGTCCCCCCACACACACACACAAACACACACACACACACACACACACACACACACACACAGACACAAACACACACACACACACACACACACACACACACACACACACACACACACACACACACACACACACACACACACACACACACACACACACAAACACACACACACACACGCACACACACACACACACACACACACGCACACAAACACTTGGGGGCGGGCCCACCTGTCACTTTTTATGCATACTAATGTGATTGAAACATTTTTTATTATACACCATAACGGCCCGTCTACACTACAGGCATGAAAAAATCTTGAAGCTGGGCGTGTCTGAAGCTTGGTGATTTTTTGAGAGCAACCAATCACATGAATCTCCCACCCCGACATACAAAGCAATAGCAATGTAAAACGAAGTAAACTGGATATAAACTCTCCAAACAGGCGAAAAACCTACCAGTTTCACCCACTGTCTCTGCCACCTCCCTCCATGCCTGGTTCCTCCGGTTTGTATCCCGGTAAATAGTTCCGGTCGTAAAGAACCGGGTGATTTGCTACCGTAATATCTCGTTTGGAATATGAGGAAATGAACTGCGGTCTGGCTCTCCCAGCTTGCACGCGGTTTGATTGGCTGCGCTTGCATTGGCGGGATTTGCATAAACGGGATTTGATTGGCTGATGCCAAGCATCGAGCCTCAAAAGTTGAACATTGTTCAACTTTTGATGCCGATAGATGCTCGTGATGCTTGCAAAGCCATGCCATGCTCCCCACAATGCAGTTCGGCGAAGATTAAAAATCTTCTAAGTCACCCCATTCAAGTGAATGGGCGAAGCGTTGAAAGCATTTTTTGATGCCTGTAGTGTAGACGTACCGTTAGGCGTAACAGTGGGGGCTTTTCACACCTGTGAATACACATCACCCCCGTCCTATCGACGGATCTCACACCTACTTGGGATATCACACCTTCCTTTGTTCTCACACCTCGATCAAAGGGGAGGCGGGACTTAGCTCATTAGCATAAGTAGGGAGAGGTGTGACCTGTCACAGCACCTGTCACTTTGTATGCATACTAATGTGATTGAAGCGGGATGAACATTACTACTCGTGACTAAGAACTTGATCACTGAGTCTGCATCTTCTCTCCTGCATGGCATAGCTCCTGGCCAACCTGTGTATGCATCGACTACAACTAGTAAGTATCTGAACCCTCTTACTTTGTCAATCATGTCAGTGTAGTCAATTATGATTTCTTCTCCTGCCATCTTAGGTAAAGGAAACTTTCCCTGGTGCGGTTTTACAGTGGCTCTGATGTTATGGGTTAAGCAAATTACACATTCCTCTAGGTAATTAGCTATCATGTCGGGTAGGTAGGGGTGCCACCAGTGAGTCAGGTGTCTGCTCATTTGAGTTTTGCCGCAATATGTTGGGCCGTGTGCTTCTTTAAGCATTGATCTTACCCATCCTGGGGGGTATCACTGGTCTCCCATCTGGGGAGTACCATATCCCGTCTTTATTGGTAGCTCCTCTGTCTAACCATACTGTCTTATCTTGAGGAGACCCTGCTGCTTGAGCTTCTTTAAGAGTATCATCTGTTACTGCGCGCAATAAGTCAGCAGATTTTGAGCAGCATTTGAAACTGGGGCATATACCCTGCTTTGGCTTTGGCTGCCTTGTCTGCTGCATTGTTACCCCAAGCCAAATAGTTTTCTGCTGTGTTGTGACCTTTACATTTAAGTAAAGCTAGTTTGTTGGGTAACATTACTGCTTCTGCAAGCCTTTTGATCTCTTTTTCGTGTTTGATGGGAGTATTGGTGGATGTTACAAATCCTGCTCGCATCCATTGGCGCATTTCCACATGTATGACACCATGAACATATGCTGAGTCAGTATAGATGTTTACATCTTTTCCCTTTGATAGCTCTAATGCTGCAATGACTCCCATTACTTCTGCCAACTGTGCTGAGACTTTCCCTGTTACTTCTCCTGTTGATCTTTCCTCAAACTCTCCCTCAGCTCTCTGACTCACGACTGCGTTGGAGCTTGGAGCCCTCTGGTGGGGTGTCTAAAACAACATCCATCTGTGAACAGGTTTTCTGCATGTGGCATCGGCTCGTCTCTGACATCTATTCTTAGCTTCACATCCTGAATGATTCTTTCCTCACACCTATGGGGTTCTCCGCTGCCAATGGTGTCTGCGCTGTTAACTCCTTCATGTGTGTAGGTGATGTGTGCTTGCGTCAGAGTTTTCTCTAACCTGGTCTGTCTTGTGGAAGTCATTGTGAATGCACTTGAGTTCACAAAAGAGACAATGCTATGTGTTGTCAGTACTGTCAAAGGGTGTCTCATCACAGTATGTGAAATTTTATTTTAAGATACGTGCTGTACCTGCTGCATGTCTTGTGCATGGAGGTTCCCTGTTCTCCACTCTGTCCAGTGTAATACTAATGTACATCAGTATTGACCTACATCCCCCCTTTTTCTGAAATAGAACACCATTTACTGTGTTTTCATTTTCAGAAACATCAAGGAAAAATGGCAATGCATAGGATGCAGAGGCGAGAGAGGTGACCTGGGACATGGATTGTTTGAGAGAAATGAAAGCAGCTTCTGCAGCTTGTGTCCAGGCCAGTGTGGCAGTGAGATTGCGCATGCCTTTCTCATTGATCAGTGTTCTCAGTACAGCTGTTCTTGGGTTATACTCTGGGATTTAGTGTCTGCTGTAGCCTGTGAGACCCAGAAAAGATAACATGTCTTTGACTGTCCTGGGTTTTGGGTGATGCAATATAACCTCCTGATGTGTTGCTGACATGCCTGTACCTGCTGGAGAGATAACTCTGCCCAAAAATGTCACCTCTTTAAGGGGGCATTGTAGCTTTTTCTTAGAAACCTTGAACCCTCATGGATAGGATACTAAATAAATGTGCACACTTTTTATATAGTAACCTTTGTACCTCAGCAGGAGGGAGTTAGTTTATAAAGGTCCTTCACTGATCACTTAACTATCACGCAGCTGTGTGCAGCATTTACTGTAAGAATCACACATTTATTCAATAATGCAGACTTAATAAATGACCATTCTTTGTTGATTCTGGCTGGAGTGTTAATTGACAGTAGTTACATAAGCTTCAAAACGAGCCACAACTGCGCGTGCACACATGCAGAACTTATAGAATTAGCAATAATCCCCTGGTAATGATGATTTTAGTATTATTTTCTGTGATGATGGAGCATCAACTTTTGGATCAACCAGATATTGACAGATTAGGGTTGTCCATAACAGTCACTTTAAACATGTGACTGACTCTGTATAACATTGTTTTCCTTACTCTTGTGATTTTTGTTCATCCTATCTAAAAGATTAAAAAAACATGAGTTCATTGTTTTAACACGATTTTTCACGATATAATAAAATACATGAATCCTGTAAACATTTGTAGTATAGTATTCTTATTTTTGGTATTCCCTGACATTATCTGTGTTTCTGTTACAGATGCCTACTCAAAAAGTGTGCCAGACATGCAGGCAAAGCATAGGAGTAGCAAGTAAAAAATGCAAACAATGTGGTGCCATCCAACCCTACAAAGAGAAACTCTCCAAGCAAAAAGAAAAGGTTGCACAGGAGTGGAAGGCCACGCAAAAGAAAAACCACAGTGTCAACAAAGTGTATGACTCGAAACATTTACTGGTAAGCTTTTTTCTCTTGCAGATGTCAGTTATCATCCCTGATCTTAATCTTTTTATACAAATTGTTAAATTACTTAATTGATTTATACTTTCCAACAGTCGACCTCATTTACTTTTTAAAAATAATCCTAATTTCTTAATTAAGTTTATGTGAGAAGTACAGACTAGTGCACGATTACTGCACTTTAGGTTTGGGCGGTATTACGGTATACCAGGGTATTTCGAAATACCGTCGGTATGATTTTCAATACCGTGACGTCACAGACTGTGCGCCAAATCACAGATGCGTTTCATTCTATTCCACTGACACGGAGTTTTGACAGGGACGACATTGATTGTAATGCACAGCACGCGCCAGCAGAGGGCAGGGGAGGGCAGTCCGTCTTTCCCGCTCTCAGAGCTCAGCACAGAGCTGAGCTGAGCAAGATGGCGGCAGCATTTGCCGGCCCCGAACTCGGACAACTAGTAAAAAAGAAAACTGCCTCTGCGCCTGTTTGGGACTATTTTGGGTTTACTCGTCGCCAGTGACTTCATCCAGCACAACGAGAGACAGAGGCACTTCTTTGGGAATGTTTAAGACGGGGTGAGTGAGTGTTGACATTTTTTAATCCTATGCAACTGGTTGATGGTTTTGTAGTCGAGGTCGGACGGTTTTAAAAACGAAAGCATTTACGTGCTAAACATTCACGCGAGTAATCCAATGAATCAAATGGAAATAAGGTTTTTAACACATGCACGGAATAATATTGCCAAACTAGTTAGTGAATATAGCAAACTTTATTCAATAAGTCAAGTATTTACTCCCGGAAAATGTTTATGTATGATGATATATTGTTAACTTAGCTCACTATGGAAACAACGTCGGACATCTACAAACGCGTCCTGTATCCGATCTCAAAATGTGCCATTTGCACAATGTGTCATGTATGCAGCCCTTGTTTTGCACTTGCGCGCACATCGCGGCACTTTGCGAGCGTCTACCGGCTCGGGCTGCATTTTACACCGAACATATAATATACCTTTCGAAACATCTATTTGCCGCCGAACGCCACCTCACTCAAGTCGACCCAAGTCATACCGTCAGTGGCGGCTGGTGGAAAATATTTTTGGTGGGGCTGTTGATATAGTGAGTAAAAAAAATTTTTGGGGGAGAAATTACCCCTTAAATTGGGACTGATACCGTCATATACCGTATACCACGGTATGATGTCAGCAAGGTATGACGGTATGAAAAAAATGATACCGCCCATGCCTACTGCACTTCATGTAATGTGTTAAGCAAAATTGTTGTCACCGTTGTATTTAAATCTGTAAAGGCATAACACATTTTTTCGAACTGATGTTAGATAGTGTTTGTACTTGCAAGCACCCAGTTTTAGTAAAACATTATTTCTTAACCAGAAGTAACATAGTTCAGGCCAGTGGTAATTCCTAGAATCAGAGCTTCAATGTACATGTTTTTCTAATTATATCTTACAAAAAAACCTGCATTTTGGTGTTTTATATTTTATTTTGGAACTTCATAGTATGGAAAACACATAATTATGTGACTATGGTTTCCAAATGTAATATAAATGAAATATCATATACATTTTTGAATAAATGGTAAAACCAAGAATGTCACATAATCAAAACCAGCCCATATTAATATAGTGCTTGAAAGACAATCAAGACCTGGAAAGAGTTAGTATTAATAAAGAGGCCCTTAAAAGCACTTTCATTAAGCTTACCAGAGTCTCTGACTTTGAGCCGTGTTCGAACAGTCATTTCAAAATTCCCCTGTAACACCAGCTTTACATCTGAAGTGCTGTTAATGCAGAACTTTGAACCTGAAATGATATAGGTTATAGCTTGCTGACATGTTTCAAAGCTAAATGTAGCTTATTCAGATATCTGAATGTGAGAGTTAAATGGACCCATATTAGGGATGCCAGAAACTGACCATGATCAAAATCGGACAGCCCTGGCGAATATTAATCGATTATTCGCCGCCGAATTGAAACTAAGCCAGGAAAAAAAAGAAAAACATAAATAATAATAAAAATATATATACATAAAATCGAATTTTAAAAATAATTTTCGATTATGGAGACTATAACGAATATTCGAAAAATAGAATAATCGCTGGCATCCCTAACCCATATAAAAAGAACTATGCCCATGTAAAAAAAACTCAAAGTGAACCCGAGCTCGATAAACTTCTCTTTTTTTTACAGTTCTTTTTTAGGGGCTCCCCTAAAAGGGGTCTAAAATCACACCTGGTTAATTGTGGGGTGCCTTCCTCAATGTGCACACGTATCACATCAGTGCATTTTTCACTTATGCAAAATAAATGGAGTTATAATGGCTTTAGGTGTGTGATGATGTTTAGAGCTGTTGTGTACATAATATTTCTTGTTTTTTTGTGTCCATTGTGTTCCAGCTCCACAAATGGAAAATGTTAGATCGACGTCCCATCCTCCTTCTTGCCAAGAGAGGCACAAATGGTTTTGCGGCCGATTGCATCTGTCCATGGCAAATCGAGACAGAAGATGGTAACAATGCACTTGTTACCATAAAGAGGATTTACGAAAGCCTTATTAATGGTAAAGTATACAAATCTGCATGCTATATTTCAGCAATGTATCTGTTAACATTTTTTGTAAATTAGTTGCTCAGTTATCTGGTTTTAAATGTAAAAAAATGTGAATCACTGTTTACCAAGTAGTAAAAATATGTCGTTATGTCTTGTTTTGTCAGTTAAAGGGCCCATGTCATGCTTTTCTGGTTATTACCCGTCCCCTTGTGTGTTATGAAGCTTTTCCTGCATGTAAATGGTCTGCAGAGTCACAAACCCTCAAAGTACACCCTGTAGCGAGTAAAACTCTAACACAGAAAATACCTGTCTATGCTGCTCTTTTTCAAAAAAAATTCTTCCTGAGTATAGTGACGTAACGGGCATAGTGACGTACCGGCTCACAAACACACACTCACTCAGCCTTATCTTTTCTCAGCCGAGGCTCCGTGGATCTCCTCACGCACACACGCACTCACACTCACAGCCTGGATGTGAGTGTGTGTGTGTGTGTGCGCTCAGGCTGAGTTCCTCGCTGTCTCGCAGACCCCACGCAGCAACCAGGAAACAACACCAGTAATCCAGCTCACACTGTCTGCTCCTCGAGCCTCAAAGGGCGGAGCAGCGAGCCCCCCAACGTCCCGCCAACACGGCACCCAGACCCCACGCAGCATTCTCATCTGTTTGTCCTTACTGGTGTCATTTCCTGGTTGCTAACAAACGCCATTGTAGCACATAATCACTGATGTTCCGCTGTTTCTTTTTTAGCTGTAATTACTCAGATTATAAATGTATATGGCGGATTATACTTGGTCATTTACTCACCATGCGTCTACTTTTTTTTCTTCTCAATAGTGACTTTGGCAGTTGAACCTGAGGGCCCTTCAACCACACAAGCAGAAATGGCCGCAGAACCCAGGATCACACTTGTCTGTACCTCTTACCACCGAGACTGACACTGAGTTCACTCTCTTCCTCACTCCTGTGTCCTCCGGCCTGACTCCTGCTCTCTCCTCCGGGCTGACTCCTGCTCTCTCCTCCGGCCTGACTCCTGCTCTCTCCTCCGGCCTGACTCCTGCTCTCTCCTCCGGCCTGACTCCTGCTCTCTCCTCCGGCCTGACTCCTGCTCTCTCCTCCGGCCTGACTCCTGCTCTCTCCTCCGGGCTGACTCCTGCTCTCTCCTCCGGCCTGACTCCTGCTCTCTCCTCCGGCCTGACTCCTGCTCTCTCCTCCGGCCTGACTCCTGCTCTCTCCTCCGGCCTGACTCTTGCTCTCTCCTCCGGCGGACTCCTGCTCTCTCCTCCGGCCTGACTCCTGCTCTCTCCTCCGGGCTGACTCCTGCTCTCTCCTCCGGCCTGACTCCTGCTCTCTCCTCCGGGCTGACTCCTGCTCTCTCCTCCGGGCTGACTCTTGCTCTCTCCTCCGGGCTGACTCCTGCTCTCTCCTCCGGGCTGACTCCTGCTCTCTCCTCCGGCCTGACTCCTGCGCTCTCCTCCGGGCTGACTCCTGCTCTCTCCTCCGGCCTGACTCCTGCTCTCTCCTCCGGGCTGACTCCTGCTCTCTCCTCCGGGCTGACTCCTGCTCTCTCCTCCGGGCTGACTCCTGCTCTCTCCTCCGGGCTGACTCTTGCTCTCTCCTCAGTGTCTTCCTCACAGAAAAGAAGACCAACGAGGAATAAAGTGGCAATTAATGGTATGTGCGGGTTAATTAGTAATTATCTTATTTACATCGACTGAAACTGTGTTTGATTTTGCACATTGAATTAGTTAAAGAGAGAGAAAACAATCATCGGTACAATTAGAATACACCACCTTTTGTTTTGTTTAAGACTTTGCAGTATCAAAAGTCTCAGTGCCATTTTGAACAGTTTAATTGAGCACAATGTGATGTTAGGCAATGTTTAGGAGGTTATTGCTGAACTTCAACTTATTACCATCTTTTAATTCCTTGCAGAATGTCCCATTCATCAAGGGTCAGACACTTTCCCCTACAAAAAACTACTGAGGGAACGAATCAGGGAGGCTTGTTTAGAAAATATTTTTAAATAAATAAACAATGACAATAATGTTTCCGTGGAACCAAGTCTTATCTTATTGGATTTTCGTATACTTTGTTTAAAAGGAGTGTTTCAGTCTTAAGCATGACTGCTAATGTAAATATTGAAATTACAGTAACAATAATTTATTATTAATTTAAGGTTGAAGTACTTGTGTAATGCTTCATGTCGCATTAATGCATCATGTCCAGCCATTTATTTGTATATTACATTTTTTCTTGTAATCCTTTGTAGGTGAATTCCTATTCTTGGCAGTACAAATATTTTTTGAAATAATAATAGTATTCCAAAATATTAAACTGATGGGGAAAATGCTATTGACTATGTTACAGTCCTTCATATGTTTGAGTTAATCGTACCTACTATTATTTCAAATTATCCTTTGATTTCACTGGACTTTTTGTATTTACATGTATGACATTTGAAAAAAATGAAGTTTACCTAAAATCTATGTTTCTTTACTCAGGGCCATACCAAGGTGTTGGTGCAGTGGCAGTCTTGCTCTGGATGGTATGTATCTAATCTGAAGTTTCCTTCAGTGTAGCTGATGGGTCTGGCAGAACAGGGGCCACAAAGTAGTCTTACCAACCAACTTCATCAACCCTGAGATCACTAACTTAAACATTTTGGGTTCCTCAGCAGTAAATTGAATTTAGTTGATCACATGGGGGTGGGGAGCCATGTCATCAATGGCTCTATCAGACGCTTGCGCCATAAAGTAAGACATCCAAGTTCTCTGCCCTTCGTCATTCAGACATCGCGCCCTAGAAACGCTGTCTGATTGTAACACATAAGCAGGGAAGTAGCCTACATTGAAATAGAAATTAAAATATACAATAGAGTTTATCATTGATCAATATCACTAAAGGTTAAATGATTGATATGTGAGGCTGGATGGTATTTGATCTCTTTTGTAATTACTGACTTGTTACATTTGTTCTTAACAATTATACTATAAGTATAGTTAGTAGTAATAAGTAGTATTATTTCTGTGTGCAGTCTTGCAGGCAGTTGTCTAAGTTTAGTGCTGTATGTTTGGGCATTGATAAGACAGCAAATTCAAAGAATTGGTCAAATGAAACATTGACTTTGAAATAAAAAATGTACCTTGTATTATATATGATGTACGTGTTATATATAAATATATACATTATACTGCACTTTCATCATGATATTTTTGAGTGACTTAGTATATCTTCTCATTTGAAATAGCATTGTCAACATACTGTAGAACTACATATTCCAAAAAGTAATACTTTTTGCTGTGTCAGTATTGTCATACTGATATTCTGTACAAACTGTGAAGTCCACTGAGACAAATGTAACATTTGTGATATTGGGCTATATAAATAAACATTGATTGATTGATTGATTGACTGTTTCTGTTTTACAGTGGGGCGAAGTGGAAAAATTCCTGGGAGCCAAAGGAAAACTTTTCCAGTTAAATATGGCTGACTTTTTTTTTTCTACTTTGGAGTAATAAAATACATATAAAAAAAACATCTATGTAAGTGTTGTGCCTATTTGTGTTCTTATGTTATCAGTGAGCTGAAGCCAAGACAAATACAAATATGTTTTAAGTGTATCCATACAAACTCATTCTCTAAAACTGTCATGATTGGTCTGTTGTGAATGACACCCATGAGGAAAAAGGTCCTATACATTATATCACATCGGCAGGGCTGTGATGTGATGAGGTCCTCGCGAGCGTCGACGGGGGGGTGGTGTGTAAACCCTGGACACACCAAGCCGATTACAGCTAGTGGAGCCTCGCAGCAGAAACTGTGGCGCGCTCAATTGCGCCGCATTTGCGCATCAGATGAGGCTCCCTCCACAAGATGAGGGCGAGAGGCAGACGCAGTCTGTGTGATCGGCGTGTATGGAGGGGACATCGGCACATCACAGACTGGTGCATACATTGTACAGGCGGCAATTTGAAATGGAACGCAGCCCACACACGGCAGACAAACCCAAACACTTTTGGAACACGCCACCTCCAGACACATTAACATGCACTCCCCTAACTTTCCCCTAATCTGACATTGTATTTCATTCCATAACATATACATATACTGTTCACCCATGTGAAACACACACACTGAAACCAAAATCATTTACAAACATGTAAAAATCTCTCATATGCGATGGAAACTTCTGAAGCAATGGAAACAGGAGTCAGAGAGACACGAGGAGAGCAGGAACTTTGATGGCAAACTGATGGTTTATTCACAAGACATGTTGTGTGCCACGAATTGACACAAAAGATGCCAAACCAATTCTGAAGATCTCTACCCCAGACCCATATTTAGCTAGTTCTGAGAGAAGAATCAACATTGTGCATAACAAGATAAAACCAACACCTCTCTCAGCTGACGCCAATAGGCAGGAACAGGGAGACAAAACACTGAGAGCACAGTAGCCAAGGCTACAGGTGCCTGTGCTCAGTCAGGACAAGACCTGGGGGGTATACCACGAAACTGGTTCAACCTAACCTGGATATGTTTGAGTTAGCCGGTTGGCCTAATCCAAAACATACGCCCTCTCGCTAAACGGCACTACGACACGGGTTATCAAGTGGATCGCTCAAGCCAGCCGTGTCCTATCTAGTTAGGTGCGCGTTCACATAAAAGGGGTAGTATTTGGAGCATTCGACCAATCACAAACATGGAGAAGCGTACTGACAGCGCAGCGCGTCATACTTCCTGAATGAAAAGTCAACTATATAATTAGACAAATATGAAGACTTTAAACATCCATGACTCAAACACTTTATCCAGGATAAAAGCCACATAGCTGCACCTGCAAGGTGAACACAGCTGGTAAAAGAAAAAGTGTTTGAATGCGTACATTAACAGGTTTATGATATGCCCCGTCTAAGACACGATCTGACTTTAATTACATTTGACTCGAGTGTTTCGTAATGTGTTGCTTAAAATAATACTTCTGCATACAGTATGTGACACTGTAAGTGTTGCACGGCCAGATACGGCTCAGCTGACTCAGATAAGGAAATATATGATACATTATGATGTGATGCCGCGGACTGTACTGTTACTTTGATCCAGTTACTTATGATATTTAATTAAGCTTTCTTAACGCTAATGTTATAATAGTCAGATTGCACATTCACACGTGAACACGTTTGGTTCTATGCAAACTCAGTAATATCCATTGTGATACAGTTATAAGGCCTTCACAAGAGACTGTCAGTGGAGATTAAAGGGGATCAGGAGCTCACGTCTTCTCAGAGTCCTTGGTATCTGGCTTGATGATTGTCTCACATTTCTAAACTTCATGTCAATAACCTGCTTAAAAAGCTGAGGGTTAGGCTAGGTTTCTTCTACAGGAACAAGTCCTGTTTCTCTGCTTGAGGCCAGGAAAAGGCTAGTCACTGTGACCTTTTGACCTGTGCTGGACTATGGTGATTTGATCTATATGAATGCACCTGCCAATTGCCTGGTCAAGTTAGATGCTGCGTATCACAGTGCACTGAGATTTATGACAAACTGTAAAGCATTAACCCATCACTGTACCCTGTATGCAAGGGCTGGTTTGCTTTCACTAACTGTACGGAGGCTCAGTCACTGGTACATTTTTATATAAGCCATGTTAGGGAAACTTCCATCTTATATCTGCTCCCTGATCTCACGGAAAATTGTAAGTGGCTACTGCCTGAGATCGAATGCTGTGGTTTTATTAAATGTGCCAACTGCTAGGACTGTCTTAGGGAAGACAGCTTTTAGATGCGCAGCTCCTCTGTCTTGGAATAGTCTGCAAATTAAATGGAAACTGAGCAATCTGGTGCCACTAAATGTTTTTAAAGCTCGGTTGGATGCTACTCAATCGGAAGCTATTGGTACCTGTTTATGTGGATAGTTATGTAAATGATGCTGTATGATGTCCTTTTGTTGTTCTGTTTATGTTTTTATGTTTCATGTGGAACCTACTTGAGCAGGTCTCCCTTGAAAAAGAGATCAATGATCTCAATGGGATACACCTGTATAAATAAAGGTTTGAAATTAAATGAAATGAGAGTCATCATCATCATGTTCTCTCTGCTGCTGCTGCTGCTGCTGCTGTATGGAATCAAATTAGGGTCAATAATATTCACAAATTATTTCACAGTCTGCAGTTGTATATCACCTAGAAAGAAAGGATCCGTCTTGTATAAAACTCTCGCGAGAGTTCGGCTGAATGTCACGTGGCTGAATGTTTACGTTTGGTAGGCAGCCTTTCAGTTAGGATCGTTAACATCAGTTGGCCACAGCAAATGATGGTGAGAAGCTAAACTATCTATTAATTATGTCAATGACAGGGAGTGTGATTGTTGAAAAGCGATCTTGCTGGTGTTCAAAGAAGAATGACAACACTGTAGATCACCAACACTATGGTTTATTTTTTATTCACAGGCAAGTCAATGTTGTCGCAGTAAAAGTCCCAAGATAGCTCCTGGTGCAATAAAAATGTTCCCTTGCAGTGTTTTACTATTATGTCTGATGTTTCTCTATTAATATTGCTGCTGCATTAATGTGTATGTTGCATCATGTTACTGCTGTAGATGTGTTTCCGAGCCGCTCCGATTACAACGAGAGTTACAACGAGAACGTGACGTCATATTTACAATAGAAGGATCCTTTCTAGCCATAACCGAGGATCTTGCCTACGTCTGTTTCCGGTATTGTTTTTGACGAATGTATTTTGTTATACACACATTCCTTCACATTTAAATTAAAATGTACATTAAAATATTTCGTGAGGCTTTCTAAAATGTTTTAAAATATAACTACGGTTCGAGTTGAAGAGTTTATAAATTAACATGAACCGAAGCTGTTGCCTGGTAACGCAATCGTGCAACGTCACGTCCGTTAATTCCACATCCACACACATCGATTTAATAAATGAATGTAGCCTTTGTATCTGCTAAAAGAGGTACCGACCAGCTGGGGCAACAGAAAATTGGCGAAATTGAGTGTGACTATTACAAATGAAATCATTATTATATTAATATTGATAATAATAACAACCAGTGGTGTAGTCCAGGGTATACGCAGGTATACGGCGTATACCCACTTATTTTTCAGACACCATGGCGTATACCCACTTCTCAATCACCGCTGGTGCGCATTATTTAGTAGTGGCTCAATGTCATTTCATAGTACTGTGAAGACTCATGACACAAACCTACTCTGCCTCATATTGGCTAACTCTATGCCTTCGCTGGTTAGATTGGTCAGGTTTTCAGCGCGAGAACTGATGAAAAACCAATCAGAGGCAGAGTAGGGCGGGTCTTAATAAGGGAAAAAAACTGCATGTAGACAAATGTTAATTTACTTTCAACTATTTGCCATTACAAAAATTGTATGAACTGTTAAAATGAAGCGAGCCATTCAGACTAAAATTTCCTTTTACAATAAACGTCCTTGTGGAACTACATCAGCCAGCAGCTCAGCTACAGATAGTGAGGCTAGAACACCGGAGCTGTTAGCTGATAGCCCTGTTATCATCAGCCCAACACCTGCGCTCCCTCCGTCCCCCTCATCCGTTGAAGAGGATGCTGACAGGGAAGGAGATGAAGACGACAATAACGGTGGGTCTCACTTCTATATTTTAAGATTTTTGTAACAAATCGTAGCTAGGTAGTCATATATACTAACATAAAAGTAGTAATAGCATTATTTTCGTTAATAGTTGGTTTCAACTTTTAAATTGAGTATTTCTGATTCTAGTGGCGCTAGTTAGCTATTATAGCTTCATGGCAATGAGCACAGCACACCTTAGTGAGACAGAAAGACATTTGGAAAATACATCCATTATTTGCTGCAATCCATATTTATTACTCTGAACTTTATTGTGTCCCTTATGCTAAGTGTCTGCCTCAACTTTATTTTCCCGACATTTACATTTATCTTGTACACAAAATCCATCCCCATACACCAGAGATAGCCTGAAGGCTTTTCAAGAGCATAGCTAGGTACCACGCAATCTGAAGAACGTTAGCGCTTAGCTAACGTTAGCTAACATAATGCTAAGATCATCGTGTGTTTGGTGACGTGACACAGCTATCTGCTTAATTGTAACATTAGCTGTGGCAACTGAAGATTAGTGTTTTGGATTGTCAGCGTTTTCCTGTCAAATGGAGATAAAAAATTAGCTAGCTAGCACTAGCAGCTACATAATTTGAGGTCAAATGTAGCTCGTGCTAATTTATAGGAGACTGCACAATCTGAGGGTAGATGTTGGCTGCCAGTGGTCTCTTCTAATTAAAGACAGCCATTTATCCCGCCGATCTACCTCTTTTAGGATTGAATAAAGTCTTATATCTGTGTTACTTTGGCGACTGTTGTTTCAGCCAACAGCTTAAAAATAGCAAGGGCATTTTGACCTTGTGCGACGCACAGCCAGATTCGGGCATAGCGACGCTACGTGGAATCCACGAATTTGGATACATTATGAAAACGGGTACTTTTATTTTGAAGGCAGGATGCGGTAGGAAGTAAAAGACGTATGACGGTAAAAGTTTAAAAGTGCGTCTTCCTCACGAAAGGAAACGTGCTGTTGTTTACCAAGGACCTGGTTGAAAAGGGCACAAGGTTTGTCTGTGTTTAGGTCTAATTTGTGTGCAACATTGAGTCACGTCATAACGCCTTTTCTTAGAAGAGTTTTCACACTTTGTATTGACACAGCCATGGATAAAGCTACAGCTAGGCCCTGTGTAATTGACCCTGACTATTTGGGGGCTAAAATGAAAAAATCTAATAATGCAGATTATGAAGGTGACAACTTTACACTTTTGAATAGGTTATGGTCATTGTTCCCCTTTTATAGCCTATAATTCAATCACTTTTGTTGTTCTTCCCTTAAACATCAATAATGACTGGCCTGACCTGTGGACTGTCAATCAAAAAGAGGATTTTAAATCCAAGAACCCCTGGTTGGGATCCAAAAACAAAAAACTTGGTAAGTTTAGGTATCTTGTTAGTTTAGGTAGCTTCTGAAACAGTGGACACACATTAATATTGTGTGCGTGTGTGTGTGTGTCCTTTTATGTATATGGGAAAAATAGACCATGCACACATACAGCTGTGGATACAGTAGTTACATTGTATGTTTATGCTTCACAGGATGTCTGGTTTGTAGCAGTGTGAACTCCATTGGGATCAACAAGGAGCAAGGTGTATAACTCTCAAGAGAATGGATGAACTTTGAAATTCAAGTGTCTTCTCAGGGAAGTAGAGAAACAAGTCTGTCAGTCTTGAGAAATAAGATCAGGAAACATGCTTTGTCCAAGGCACACTCTCAGGCTGTGAAGGTGGCAGAACAACAAAAAGAATCGGCCATTGAGAATGCAGTGGAGGTTATGACTGAGTCCTACAAGAAGGAAACTGATGCTGTGTTCCGAACAGCCTACCATTTGGCCAAAAAGAACAGACCCTTTTCTGACCATAAGAGCCTCATTGAGCTGCAGGAACTGAATGGTGTTAAGATGGGCTCAATACTTCATTCACGTTACAGTGCAACACAAATCATACAACATGTTGCCAGTGAGATGCAGAGCAAAATTGTGAGTAACATAATAGCATCATCCACGAAGTTAGCTGTCCTTATTGACGAGGCCTCTTCTTTAAGTCACAAACCTATCATGACAGTTTCTGTAAAAGCGTCAATTGAAGGAGCAAGCCCTGAGTTCATATTCCTTGATCTAGTTGAATTAGACAATCAGAGAGCAGATGGCATAGAACAGGCTTTACTCACCTGTTTAATGAAGGCTGGCTTTACAGAAGAGTGGCTTCTTGAAAACTGGGTAACATTTGTGTCTGATGGAGCCAGTATCATGCTAGGAAAGAAGTCAGGAGTAGCAACCAGGTTGACCTCGAGATTCCCAAGGCTCTTTGTGTTGCACTGTATGAACCATAGGCTGGAACTAGCTGTGTCAAATGCTGTTGATGAGGTGACGGGTGTCAACCACTTTAAAATATTTATGCAGAAGCTATATTCACTTTATAGTATGTCGAACAAAAATGAGCGTGAACTCAAAGATGCAGCAGCTGAAGTAGGCTCACAACTTCTTCGCATTGGCAGAGTTTTAGATGTACGCTGGGTGGGCAGTAGCTTTCGTACTGTTCGTGCTGTGTGGACATCCCTGGGAGGTCTTGTGCAGCACTTTAAGAATGCGTCTTCCGATGAGATGAGGTCCACCAAAGAGAAACAAATGTACAGAGGTTTATTATACCGTCTTCAAAGTCCTGAATTTATCTGTGACCTTGGGCTCATGTATGACACTCTCCATGAACTAAGTTTCCTGTCACTGGAGCTTCAAGCTCATTCTATAACTCTCCTCAGAGCAGAGCATCTGCTGAAACACTCAATCAGAGTGATACAGTCTTTCAAAGAGAGTCCAGGTGAAAAATACTGTGAGGCTTTAGAGGCAAAAGAGGCTGGGGAGTATCGCTCTATAGCTCTAGTAGGAAATGCAAAGCTGAAGTCAATCAATCCAGGCCAGTTCTTACAAAGCCTTGTGAACAATCTTGAGCAACGCTTGTCTTTTGAAGATGCGGTCATCAAGGACTTCAGCATCCTTGATCAGAGTAAATGGCCATCAAACCCCAGCATTCGCCATGGTGAAGACCAGGTTAAGTGACTGTGCAAGCGATTTCACTTGTGCACAGACCAAGCACTGAATGGGATGCGAGACCTACTGGAAGAGCCCAATAGTGAGCCCAAGGACCTAAAACCACTCATGAACTGTATGAAGACATTCCCTGTCAGCACAGCAGAGTGTGAGAGGAACTTTAGCCTTATGAACAATATAAGCTCAGACAAAAGGGCTGTACTACTGATCTCGAACATATCAAACTTGATGATGATTAATATCAACGGCCCCCCTACTTCTATGTTTGATCCTCAAAAGTATATGAGGACCTGGTTGAAGAGACACCGTGCTGCCACTTCTATGCGTTCAAGGCAATGCGGTGTGAAAACTCCTGCAGAAAGCAAGTCTGTCTGGAAAATACTGTAATATGAGCACTTACTTAGAAACCCAGCACTGGGTTGAGAGAGTCACTTTGGTTTTCATGGATATGTTGTAAAATGTATATATTTTTGTTCATTGTTAACTATATATTGTTGTTTTGTAACATATCGTTTTGAATTTATTGTTGAATTATTTGAATGATGATATTCAATATTTGTGGTGATATTTATTTATATATATATATATATATATATATATATATATATATATATATACACTATATTGCCAAAAGTATTGGGTCACCTGCCTTGATGTGCATATGAACTTAAGTGACATCCCATTCTTAATCCATAGGGTTTCATATGACGTCGGTCCACCCTTTGCATCTATAACAGCTTCAACTCTTATGGGAAGGCTTTCCACCAGGTTTAGGAGTGTGTTTATGGAAATATTTGACCATTCTTCCAGAAGCGGCAACTGAAGTTGGATGAAGAGACTGGCTCTCAGGCTGTGCTCCTAATTCATCCCAAGGGTGTTCTATTGGTTTGAGGTCAGGACTCTGTGCAGGCCAGTCAAGTTCATCCACACCAAACTCTGTCATCCATGTCTTTATGGACCTTGCTTTGTGCACTGGTGCACGGTCATGTTGGAACATGAAGGGGCCATTCCCAAACTGTTTTCTAAGTTGGGAGTATGGAATTGTCCAAAATCTCTTGGTTAAATTACCTCACAAATGCGCTTCTGGAAGAATGGTCAAAAATTCCCATAAACACACTCCTAAACCTTGTGGAACGCTCTGCTTATTTATATAACAAATAATTCACTCATGAGAAGGAACGACAGATGTCCCGTAATGTAGTGGAGTAAAAGTAAGATATTTTACTTTGAAATGTAGTGGAGTAAAAGTAAAAAGTCCCCCAAAATGGAAATACTTAAGTAAAGTACAGATACTTCAAAAAAGTACTTAAGTACAGTAACGAATTACATTTACTTCGTCACTGTCCACCACTGTGTGTAAGTAATACTGAGTAACTATACTGGGTTAATATTTTTGGGGTGAACTAAATAGAGTATGTCACTATAAAACAGGGCGATAATCCTTTGCACTATGGGCTGCTTAAAAAAAATTGCAAAACTAAGAGTATACCCACTTCTCCAGGGACCACTACACCACTGATAACAACCGACCGTCGGGGTAGCATTTGCTTGGCATTTCCGGGTATATCTCCACTGGTTGGGCCACGTTAACAATACTGTGTAATTGTCACGTTTGAAGGGACGAAATCGTGACAGCTTCACGTCTCCCATCATGGTAAATCGTCACATGTTCACGTCTTGCCGTGATACCGGGTTGTGCTGACCATGTCCATGCCTTTATGACAACAGTGTACCAATCTTCTGATGGCTACTTCCAGCAGGATAACTCACCGTGTCACAAAGCTCAAATATTCTCCAACTGGTTTCTTGAACATGACAATGAATTTTACTCAAATGTCACAGTCCACAGTCATCAGATCCAAATCCTACAGTGCACCATTGGGATGTGGTGAACCAGAGATTTGCGTCATGGATGTGCAGCCGACAAATCTGCAGCAACTGCGTGATACGATCAGGTCAATATTGAGCAAAATCTCTGAGGAATGCTTCCAGTACCTTGTTTAATCTATGCCATGAAGACTTAACGCAGTTCTGAAAGCAGATGGGGGTCCAACCCATCCTAGCAAGGTGTACCTAATTAAGTGGCTCGTGAGTGTATTACTTAGCTCAATTTGTATTGTTAGTGTGTGTCTGTAGGAGTAAAGTCTAGACACATTCTTTGGATGTAAGCATTGGCTAATTAAACAGATCATGATTAAATGACATGATGATAATAAGGGTGATCACCAAAACCTTATACCAGGGGTGGGGAACCTCTGGCCCTCGAGGTAACTCGGATCTGAAGGTGACTGATAACTGCTAATGGCATTTACTTGAATACCAGACATAGTAAATGCAAAGCAGGATCATATAAAAAAAAAGGTAATAAACAAGCCATTCAATCGTAATACTCGTTTTAATACGTTCACATGCATACAACACAATAGACTTGTTAAGTCCTGTTCGTTGTCCTGTTTGTTGTCCTCATCACCGTCCTGTTAGTTTTCCTCATCACCGTCTTGTTCGTTGTCCTCATCACCGTCCTCATCACCGTCTTGTTCGTTGTCCTCATCACCGTCCTCATCACCGTCCTGTTCGTCGTCCTCATTACCGTCTTCAATGTCTTCCTCCATCATGAGAAAAGACGAGTCCGAGCCAATACAGCTGTAGGTGCTGGTGACTCTGCTCAGTTTCTGCTCCAGAAGATATTGATGGTGTAAAATACAGCAGTGCAGTCCCCTGTATCCCTCTTCTGTTATATCGCTTGGAGAAACTAAAATAAAAAGACAAAATGACAGTCTATGTAAGGCAACTTTTAATTAGCATTGATGTTGGTTCCATATAAGCAATTTGAATGTTTAACTCCGAGGCTGTATATTAGCTAAAAAGATTTGTGATTCAGAAAAAATGCAATCATTACAGATGCTATTCAGTGATAGACATTTGACACTGGGAGGGGGGCAGTGGCAAATGTTATAAATCGGTATTTGTGGAACATACTTTGGTTCCTGATATCGTCTTTTGTCTGATGAAGGAGGTGGTCCAGTTTGTCCAGTGCCTGCCTCAGATTTTGACAATGCTGGGTCATCTCCTTCACAATGATGACTTTCTCCTCTTCCATACGCCTGACCAGCATAACCTGGTCAAAAAGTCGTCTCTTTGTGCGCAGGTTCACCACTATAATGGAAAAAACACAAAATATGACAACCACAATGGTAAGGCTAATAAAACAATTAATATCAGTTTGTATTCAATCTTTTTAACTGAAATTGACAAAAACCTTAAAATCTGGTAAAAAAAAATTCAACCTCGCCGCTTGCTGAATTTTTTCAATTCTGTCTATGTTGGCAGAATTACATTCAGTATGTCTTGAGATTCAACATTAGTATGCAGTTCAGGGTGGTCAGGAAGGGTTTTACTGTTTCCATAGATATGCCTGTCCCAGTGAGACTAGACTATTAAGACTTGATAGGGCAACATCATACAGACCTTTCAATATAATTATTTTAAAATGATTTGTTGTGATCATGATGATTTGTGACACCTATGTTGATAGCTCTGTGTTACATTGGTGATTATATTCTAGTACTTCAATTGAATTTATGGAATATCTAGGGCAAACAAAAACAAGTTGTTTCTTACCATCTCCTTGCGCCTCCCAGGGCAGAATGACATCCTCAGACAGACCGCATGCTGCTTCTGTGTCAATTTTCTCTGAACAGGCATCAATGGTGTTGTACTGCAGTATCCTCTCTCTGAGTTTCTTCTTGAGCTCTGTCAGTCTTCTCCGTTTGCGTTGCCTTGTTTGGTTGCTGTCTGTAAAGTAAAACAAAATACAAATAAACTAATATTAATAATACAAACAACAACAACAAGAAACAAATATTGTTTCTAGATAACGTAATAATAAATACCATTTTGTCGATAGAGGTCGTGTTTCTTTCTTCGGAGGGAATAAATAATTTAATCTATTTCTCTCTGGAGCTCCTCCTGGCTACTCTGGGCTCCATGTTTCCCTTGAAAACAGAAACAACAAGGTGTAATCATAAAACATGAAGCCAAATGTTTGGAAATATGGAACCAAATCTATACCACAGTGATCATATAACATACCAGTGGCTGCCCATTGCTTGACCTCCAACACCCACTGCTCCGTGTCCTCCAGGGAGATGTTCAGCTCTTGCTTGAGACTCTCAAGATTGTCCACTTCAGTTTGTGCTTTCTGTGTAGTCTGGTTAGAATGTTTAAAAGGAAAAAGTGAATATGCGTTCCAGTTGGTTGAGAAGGTTGTTTTTTACTGAATTCCTTTATGCACATTAACTGACCAGACAACAACATGAAATGCTAAACACCTTCTCTTCAAGGTTGGCAAGTATCACCTTAGTGTCCCTTTTTTTTCAAGATCAAGCAGGATTAACATTATTATTATTATTATTATTATTATTATCCAGAAATTCAGATGAATCAACCTATAGTGCTTTATTAAAAACAAACAGAACAGAGACTCTCTTGGCAGAACAGTGTGCCATGGCAGCGCCATCATAATGAAATGATTGCAGAATACATTCAATTCAACAACATGTAGCTAAGGATGGTGTTAAATTACTACAACAACAAACTCGGATAGTCTTAATATACATTTTGAAATGCAGCATGGACGTCTTACTTTGACAAATCTCTTTGAGAGTGTCTTGTGGAGATTCTCCACCTTCCTGTGGTTCCATTGCATAGCCAGCACGGTTATCATATCTGCTCTAGCTGTAAACACAAAAACATGAAAATGCATATGAGCTTTACAATGTGGCACTACTTAAAACTATTTGTTTTCCTCTACCAACCTGATTTGGTCATGTATTTTGTTGTCAGAGCTGCCCTTGAGAGGAAGCTGTTAACCTGTTCCATTTCCTCGCCGACAGTATTTCCAGCACCTTTCTGGCTTCTGCCACCCCACTTCACCTGCTCAGAATCATAAACAATGAGATCTAGCTATTTAGTTCAATATTATAATTTCTTGTACTGTACATCTTTAGTTAACATCAGTGTCAGGAGCAATTTCAGAAAGTTAAAATGTTCTGAGATTGAATTATGCTTTGAACTACAATGTCACAACTGCAGTTATTTGAAGCTCTATTCATTCATTATTTCTACAGTGCGGATATATTTACTAAAATAAACATAATGGGTTTTGGAAGCCTATCCTTGTGACAGTCTGTTTTGTAACAATTTTGTCAACATTTGTAACTATTACAATTATTCCACAGGCTTGAATAGAATATACTACATGATATTCTTATGTGCACTACAATTTCTAAAACATTTGAATCTAGTAGTGACACAAATGTTTAACTTGCATACTGTACCTCGCATTTGCCTGTGTGGGCCTTGGCGTGCATTACAGAGAGAAAAGGTTTCATCTCTGTAAGTGGTTGGAGCTCAGGCAACTTTGCTGCCATCTTCTCCAAATAAGGCCAGTACCTGTAATGACAAAATCAATTAGCTTTTCCAGTTGCATGATGGCATAATAGTAAAAAGATAAACCAGGTCCTTAAAATTACCAGTACAATCCTTGTAACCAACATCAGCATTTATCCAAATGAATGCTTTTTTTGCTTTACATCTACTGGATGTGCAAGAATTAAATAGATAACACGTTTCCCACAAACACTTCCAATTTTGCAATAGTTATAACCACCTGCAGGCAACATCCATACAAAAGAATGTTGCATTCGCAACTTCAGCCAGCTCCTTCTGCAGGAACATTGGGTAGGCATATATTTCACCACGGTAGTGATTTAGGCCTTGTAGCAAGATGCCATGTCTGCACACAGCTATTTGCAGGCCTTCCTCATCCACCTTGGCCCTGGACTTGTGTGAGGTTTCTCTGCAAGCTGTGAATGTTGCCGGTCCACAAACATCACGACCACTTTTCTGAAATAGACACAATCTGTTACATTTAACCCTGTGCTAAGAAAAATAAATAAAGGGTTAGGGGATTGAATAGATTCTTACAATCGTCATCTGGCTCCTGATTTTGTCGACAAAGGCAGACACTTTACTGTCCTGGGCAATGAACAGTCCATCAAATAGAGACGGTTCATCTGTCCTGCGAAATTCGAGAAAGAAATTGTAAGCAACATTATCATACATACATAAGTTTGATTGTGTCCTCTATTTAATGTGGCCAATTTGCTTTTGCCATCAATTTTTCATAAATGTGGAAAAGGTCTTTGTGAATTTGATCTGTAATTCTGTGTAAAGTCTTTTGTCACCATTATTTAACATTAGTGAAAAGTTTACTGACTTCTTGTAAAAAGGTACAAATAAAAGTACATCCTTTATATTGATGGGCATGGAATAGGGCAGAGGAAGGCATAGAAAAAGGTTCCTGGGCAATTTAATACATTTTTCATGAAGCGATTATATCCAAAACTGGTTCTTAGCTCCAACATATCCAACTAACGTCAACCATTTAACATTTTAAAGTTGAGTTAACTTTACAGTCGTCATATATAATAATGTTTATGAATTGGATTTATATAATTATGTGTAATTTCAAACCAACTATTGTTTTCTGATGGTCTACAAACTTTGGAAAAAGAAATTGCAGAGTTGGGGAAAGTTAAACATTTCAGCAAAGACATTCAGCTTAGTCAATAAAACAACAACTAAAATGAGAATACGATTTCACTGACCCTCTGGACTTCTTGAAGCGATAATGCTTTCTATTGCCATCTACAGCAATAGCCAGCATGTCAGGTGTGCATGCTGGGCATTTAAAGGGCTCCACCAGGCACAGATCTTCTTGTCTGTAATTACAGAAGGCAAACTCCCGAAAGACTCTGTGGAAGATATCGCTACAGATTCTGCCTGTCTGGAAACAAGAATGGTATTCATTTGGTTAATTAAAAGTTTGGTATTCAAAAATCTTGAAAACCACATTTTATTCTTACCCTTCCTGTGGAAAACGATCGATGTTCAAGCATTTTTATAAATACTTGCTGGGATAATGCTGGGCTGGCCAATTTCATTTGCTCGAATGATGTGAACACATCAAACTTAAAAATAATTTTGCAGCTGTCGGTTGCTGGCCAGTATTTGTATCCCAGCAAGTCACCTATGCTCGGGGACCATTTGGCGGAACAAATTGGACAGCACACAGAAGGCAGACGAACGTTGTATGGACCTGAGAAAAAATATAAATGTGCAATTTGACAGCTATCTATGCAATGTAGGACAAAAGTATAATAGTAATCCTGTATTTCTGCTTGATCGTCTTCTGGTGGCAACAAACCATTGATAGTCACCAACACGGTCTGCTTTCCTGGGATGATGGTGAAATCTTGGCTTGGACCACAGAAGCAGATTTGGGATGGCGGAGGAATTGGAAGCAGACACACTGCAGCAAAGACAATTTCAGAGATTCATATGCATGTTAGGACATGTTAGGACATGTAGTCAATACAAATTGAGACATTTTAACTGTTAAAGCAAACTTCCGACATGGTGAAAATGATGCCGCTGTATATGTAGTGCACATTAGGAAACCATGGTAAGGGAATATGTAATACATTATTTGAACCCACCTTGTTCACAGAGTCCATATTGGCCACTTTCATCCACAACCACTAAGGATGTGGGAGGAATAGGTCTGTAAAACCCATCAAACATGGCTTCCCTGTCATGGAAGACATGTTTACCATGGATAATAGGGTCACATGCCGGACAAAGAAAGGGAGTTCCTGGTGGAACACAGTTCAAGCACCGGACCACAGCATCAGCAGTTTTGCATTGGAGACAGGAACGTGTAGAGACAATCTCTGCAGCCAATTTCAAATTAAGGAGCTCTAGCATTGCAGCTCTGAATTTTTGTTCACGTTTCAACTGTCTTTGGGTCCATGTTGATGCAGTGGGTGTTTCTTCTGATGATGCAGGGAAAGTGAGAGAACCCAACAGGTTTCTCAGTGTCTGAAGATGTTGATCTAAAATAACAAAATATAAAACAAATCATGGAATTTAGTTTAATTAAAAAAAGATATTCCATACAAGGCTTTTCACTTTACAATGTATCATGAACAAAGCTATTACATACTACAAACAATTACCTACATTTCAAGTTGAAGGATAATTTAAGAATTCATTGTGCATACCAAGACTTGGGACCTGTAGAGGAATCTCATGTGTCTCCTCGACCTCTGGGGACTTCTGAGAGCTGGAAGGTTTAACTGCATAAAACAAAGTACGATGATATGGGAAACATTATTGAGGACCGACCAACGACATTAAAACTTAATGAAACACTAGAACTAGATTATATTTTACAGACCAGATCGATTCTTATTCCAATGTTGGGCTATAATGTTCCCATCCAGGTCCCTCTTCCTCCAGGAAACATTTGATCCTTGCGTTATTTTCTTTGGTATCTTCTGTATCTTCGGTTTCTTTGGTTTCTTTGGTATCTTAATATATAAATATATAAAAGAGATTATATATTTCCCTTAATTGTTGCACACACATCTTTGTAATGTGTGTGTCTGTTATCATTTGAGTAAATGTTATAATACATTTTTGGATAATGTTGTACTTGCCTTATTTGCCAACTCATCTGCGAGGGCATTCCCTATCTCTAGCCATTCATCCAGTTGCTTGGATGCCATTTTTAAGTGAGGATAAAAAGGGCAACAACAAACAAAGGATTAACTGACATACAGGGAGGGAGGGAGAAAAACAAAACAAAAGAAAAGAAAACGAGAGGGGTGAAAGAGAGTAGGAAGAGGAATATGGCTCTGAAAAGAACCGTTGATTTTTTTATGATAATAGGCTACTTCATATAATTGAATTGATAGATGACCTGAACAAAACCAAACAGATGAACTCAGATTAGCTGTGCTACCATGTAATTTAATTGTTGCTTCATAAATAAGCATTTGCCAAAATAAAACTACAGGCACCAAAATCAATCAAGTCCCAGGTAAATCAGTAATTACAGGGAAATATATTTCTCTTTTTAACTAGATGTGATGCTTTCACAAAACTTAAGTTGAATTAGCGAATGTTTAAAGTAGTAAAACAACTATGACCTGATGATATTCAAGTGTTGAACTTACCCTAACTATCATTAATGCAACATGTTAGGTGACATTTAGAAGAAAAAAAAAGTGTGTGCATTATAAAAAGCGCCATGTAAATGTCAACTATTATTATTATTATTATTATTATTAAAGTGCCATTTCCTTTCGCATTGTTTACGTTCATATCATGTCCTGGTCTCGTTAGCTGAATATACATACTTTTGCCATTGTTATGTGTTATGTCACGTGCTACCAAGGGTTTTCTTTTTAGGCAAGATTTTAGCTCCTTTTGTGCGAAGGAGAAAACTCTCCCTCCAACTTGTTGTAGACGAACCTTCTTATATTGCAATACATATCCGTTAGCGCATATAAGCTAAGCGCTAAGCTAAGCGCTAACCTTTACAGCCATGCTATTGCTAACAACATGCATTCGCCTATAATGCCTATGCCACGGGCCAGCCCTAAAACGTAAAACTGAAATATCGTGGATAAACATGATTAGTAGAAAAACGACAGGATTAATTAAAAGCGTAAACAAATCAAATGAAATACAGAAATCAGATTTACCACTTGTAAAGCTCTGACGCTCTTTAACAATTCTTCTTCTTCTTCTTCATCTTCTTCTTCATCTTCATCTTCTTGGCTCGTCGCACTTTTATTGATGCGCAAGGTTAAAGTTCACGGGATTACGATCGTGACAAAACGTGACAAAAGGTCGTAATAAACTGCTGCTAGAAATGAATAATGGGAAAGCTACGTGGCTATGGGTCGTAATATCGTGATCAACACTGCTTAAACAATCGACCTATTTGGTCGTTTTTTGTAGGAGGACAGGCTGATTGTACATACTGCTCTGCTTTCTGCACAGACCTCACAGCTGTTCTCACTGTAAACATCGCGTTGCGATGAAAGCAGTTACTATAATAATATCCAAGGGATGCATGCAGAGCTGTCATTGGCTGAGATAAGTCCGGCCGTGCGTCAAGCCCCAACCGTTCCCGGAAATGCATCCGTGGAGGAGCCGTGGAGGATGCATCAGTGCCTCCTCGATGCTCGATGCTCGATGCTCGAAGCTCGGTCCTCGAAGTGCATTTAGAGAAATGATATGTCCTTCAAAATGGCGCGCTGAAATTCATTTCCGGGTCACTACCGGAGGACCGAGGAGTCGAGGAGGGGAAATTTGAGTATTGACAAACCTCTAAAGTGCATAGCTTGACAAACCCTGTGATCACTCCTCATGCCATCAGTCTCGATCCTCCTTATTATACATCCATGCCTTCAACATGGCGCGCTGAAATTCATTTCCGGGTCACTACCGGAGGAGTCGAGGAGTCGAGGAGGGGGATTTGATTAAATGAGAAAGGGCCCTGGAATGAAACACAAAAGGTAAGTACCAAAATAAAACAGGAAGTTGGAGACTGTTCTATTGTTATAAGTGTTCACTATAACTTATATAGAGGCTCTTATTGGACCAACGTGTAGGTTGACTTGCTCTCGTTTATTAAAGTTTATCAACAATTTGTTTAGTTTTGTCACTTTTATAATTTATTATTTTGTTTTGTTCTTTCATTGTAGTTCAAGTCTTTCATTTTTAAGATTTCTCTTTCACGTTTGCATTTTTAAACATAACACCAAAGTTACTTGTGTTTTAAACTTTTTTGTCGTCTTTTAAATTCCAATTTATTTTATGATTTATCTTAGTGTTTTTAAAAAGCATTTTAATTGAATTTGTATTTAAAGTTATAAGACTTTATACGTAAAAAAATTCAAATGTATTACTTGATTTATTTTATTCTACTTTTTAGAATTGTATGTGCATTTCATTTTTTGTGTTTTGAAGGTTTAATAATTTATTTTCTGTATGAAGTCTTGATGTTCGATCATAAATGTAATAACAAACTTTTCCTCACAGACAGCCAAGCTGAACCAAGAGGTTTCTGTCAGCACTGAGACGCTGCACACCACCAAGTCTGAGATTGGAGAGGTCAGACGTTTAGCGCAGAGTCTGGAGATCAAACTGCAGGCGCAGATCAGCAACGCATATTTAAAGTTGAAAAAATCATGAGAATGGATGTATACAAAGTTTTCCTTCTGTTCTGACGGTTTGAAGAGATTTTAAAGTGGTAAGTAAGTCCTTCCTCTTCCTCCTGAACAGAAAGGAGCTGTGGAGATGTCCCACAGCCGCTACTCCATCATTCTGGAAGGTTACCAGAGGCAGGTGGAGGCTCTGGAGAGTCAGCTGGGCCAGCTGAGGGGTGACCTGGGGAGGCAGGGACAGCAGGACCAGACGCTGCTGGACATCAAGACCAGACTGGAGCTGGAGATCGCCGAGTACAGGAGGCTGCTGGACGGAGAGAGGTGAGCACACGGAAAAGTTGTCCCTGTGTCTGACTCTTTAGATGTGGAAGAAATACCCTGAATCTAAGTTTAGTGTTAGCATGTTAACATCAGCCAGTCTTTAGAAATACAAACTATCTGAGTTTAGTGTTAGCATGCTAACATGAGCACATTTTAGAAATCGCAGGGTATGTCTGAGGCAGAGGTTGCGCTAGACTTTTTCACTGCCCGTCATTTTGACGGACAGGATCGTAAAATTTCCGACAAAATTCAGTATTATCCGTCGGCCTTTACACTCTGGGGGAGAGAGACAGAACTGTCAACCGGGGGGGGGGGGCGTACGCTTGTGAACTGTTAGCGCCGTGTTATGCATGCCCACTGCACCTCGCGGGAGTGCGCAAAAACTCACAGACATTTCAATGATTTGTAGGGCAAAGTTGGGTTTGGAAACGGTATCATTTCCTTTTGGTAGGCATGCTTAACACCGGAGCCTCGCTGCGGGGAAACTTTGGTGCTGTTCCGAGTTTGTTCTAATCCGTCAAAATGACGGACTGCTTTCAGATTTTTTCGTCATTGTTAAAAAAAATCCGCCATAGACGGAAAATATTCGGTTAACGCGCCCTCTGGTCTGAGGTTACTGTGAGTATGCATTGCTAACATGAACTAATTATTAAGAAAATTACTGTATATCATCTGAGATAAGTGTTAGCATGCTAACATGAGTTTATTATCCAACCCAGTCTCACGGCATTTCGTGTTATAGTCACGACATTTAATCTATTGAATCATGTTCACCAACATGATTTTCCCCTTTTTTTCGTGTCACACAGAACGATTTTAAAAGCAATGTATTGGTAGTATGTTTCGTGCCTGCAGCACGTCTTTTTGTCCGCTCTGGTCTTGGAAGACCGGAAGCTGCACTCAAAAAAATAACTCATTGGATGAACTCAATTCAATTGTGGGCAGGATTTCCATCCAATAAATATTCATAGCCCCAACTGAAACTAAAAACATCCATTTAATAAAATTGAATTGAGTTAGTCCAACTCATTTTTATCAAATAAAGCTGAAATAAAATTATTACGTTAAGTAAATTAAATGAATTTACATTTGTCCAACTCAAACGAATATAATTAATTGGTAAATAAATAATGTAAAAATATAATTATTTTTCACTTTCTCCCCCGTTAAGACACTCATGAGACAAAACCTAGTTGAGATATTTTTATTGAAAATTCTCAGATAACAATTACACCTTGAGGTGGATAGCCAATCCTCACTTTACTTGTGTAAACAGTGTCAAAGTTCTCTGTCAGAGTTATTTGTCTGTCTGCATTTCTTTTTTTATAAAACATATCAATAAACAGACTGAGCAGGAGATAAAAGCAACTCAGAAAAATAATAATAATGCCAATCATGGATGAGGAAGGTGACAGTAATCCTCAATTCAACATCAATATTTATATACACATCTCAATATTAACTCTACTTGAATACACAGAGCAAGATGTAAAAATATTTTTTTTAAAGAACATTTTTAAAGTGGTGCAAATAGCACTCCCGTAACTGTGCCGAAACTGGTGAAAAATGAACACCCAGCTATTCTAGATCTCCCAGTGCCACAAACAACAAAGACACTATAAAAAAGGTGGATGCTTTGCACTGCTCTCCAAACAGGGAATATCATTGGGTGGTTTTGATATATAAAAGAGCGCACTGCACAAACCCTACAGTAGGCTATATTTGGTAATTGAATAAGTGTAGTGTATTTGCTTTGAACCTACAATTACAAAAAAAGCTAAATATTTGTTAAGGAAACTTGACAATACACTTGTTCACCTCTTATGCAAACAGCTTGATTTTCAGCTGCTGTATTTTTGCATCCAGCTTGTGCCCATCCAAGTTCATTACGACCTTCTGTAGAAACTCAAAGGTGTACTTCAGGTTGTCCGGGAAGCTGAGATCAAGGGCATAAATGATCCCCAAGAGCATGATGAGTCCCACAATGACGCTGCCTACGTTTTCCATGACTTTAATGCCTTCGATAACAATTCCCACGTCCTCTGGCCCCCCATCCCAGTTTCTTCGGATCATGTAAATCCCCATGAATGTGTTGGAAATGTCCCTCTCTGCATCGTCAGCGGCGGAGGCCTGAAAACAACACAAACACGTATGTTAAGTAAAAAGCTGAACCCCACAAACAAAAAACTGTGTATGAAATATAAATAAGCATTCTTAAACCATCAACTGCAGTTTAGAGAAGCAGATTTGCTTCTGTCTGGCTCGCCTAATTGACCAATACTGCTTTAAACTGAGATAAGGACCTCCAACCTTATCAACATACAGAGCCTGAAATACAGAAATAAATAGTTGTACAAAAATGTAGAAATAAATTAAATCTAATAAAGATAGTTATCCATGTATGTCCTGTTTGCTTATCAACTTTTACTTATTTATTCATACATTTACCTATTTATTTCTATATTTATTATTTTATTCATGTATTTATTTCAGAATCTATTTATTATTTTATTTATTTACTCCTGTAATAATTTAAACATTTATTTCTGTTTTTATTTATCCATTCACCTACTTATTTCTATATGTATTTCAATATTTATTTATTCGAGAATTTATTTATTTCAGCATGTATTTATTCATTTCTGTATTAATTGATACGTTTATTTATTGCCATATTTATTTATTTATGCATTTACCTACTTATTTCTACATTTATTTATTCTTAAATGTATTTATTTCAGCATTTATTTATTATTTATCCCTGAATTAATGTATACATTTATTTATTCATTAATATCCATATTTATTTATTTATTTCCTTATTTATTCCTGTATTTATTTTTACATTCATTTATTTATTGATAATAATAATAATAATAATTTTAATTTTTACAGTGCCTTTCAAGAGACCCAAGGACCTTTACAATGGGAAACAAAACAACAAAATAATAATAGTCACAAGGGATACACAGGTTAGATACTTAAGTAATACACACAAGCGAGAAGTTGACATTATAGACATCTAGCCTTGGGTATGAATGGTGGTGTGCCATAGGATGTTCTCATTATAAATACATGCCATGGTATTAATAAGTTAGGGTAACACTGTTCAACGCTACATGGGAAAAATATTGTATAAACTTACCAGATACTCCTTGAAGAACGAGTCTGGATCTTCATTTAGGTATATTACAAGGCTTCTCAGGATGCACTCCCTCCTGGTGTTGATGTTGTCACACTAAAGCAGGGTCGACAAATCAGGACAGAATTTAGTTAATGTGGGTGCGACAGAGCGGTTGTCTGAAGACCAGAATGGTCGTATCAGTCGAAATGTCCCTAAGCAGGACATGGTATCTGACGAAAAATGCATTTGTACTAACCAAATCTGTGATTGCAAGGACTTCCTTAATCTTTTTCCCCTTCACTCCTCCTTTGCTGGTGAAGATTTGTAGCAGCTTGTCGGAAAATACTATATTATTACACTATTTATGCTAGGTGTTTATGCTGTTAAATTGAGCATATAGTTCCACTGTAATTACCTAAGAACATACCGCATCTCTGTAGTAATGGCAACGTTTGAATTGGATCAAGTCAGTTTTTGTTTGTGTTGAACAGTTTCAGAGAAATAGCGTAACTGTAACCATAGTAACTCAATCTCACTCGTGCCTGTGTTCGCACAGCGCCAGAGGAGAGGGGGAGACGCGGTGCTGAGACCCCGCTGAGTGAACAGCGAAGGAATAAATTACAATATAATAGATTGGTGTAGATTTCCCACTTTCCCCCTGATGATCTCAATAACTCGCTAAATTTTTCACTAGTCGCTTTTTAGAAATAAAGTCGCTAAGAGGGTCTGAAAAGCTAGTAAGTCCAGCGAGAAAGCAAGCAGTGTGCGTGTGCTTCAGTGGGTAGAGTGGGTCTGCCGTAACTTTAAAGTAATTTGGAGGGGGGGGGCTCTGCCGCAGCACGTTAAACCGTGTGCGACCGTTATTAACATTTTCATAGAACAGAAGACACACTTACTGGAGCCCGCTGCACTGTAGGCCAACGCTGTAAATACTTCTGTATAAATTAGCTCCTGTCTCTTTAGCTTTATTACAAGTTGACGGGAGTTCTGCATTAGCTTTAGCATTAGCCATTGTGTTGAGTATGGAGACGATATAAGGGGGCTGCGGGAGAATAACCCAAATCAAACAAATTCAAAGTGATGACTCTTTTTCTAAAGGTTTACCTCAAGTACGAGCAAAAAGTATGTAGCATTAAAACTACTCTGAGAAGTCAAATGGAATCAAATTAGTAGCTTAAGCCTACGTTTCTGCACAATTGTGGGTGCCTGCTTGTGAGTGAGGTTACCCATAAAAGACTCAGCACATATATTATCTCATTATTTAGATTACATATTTGGCAGTAAAAAAAAGACCAGTGCCTAAATTCAACTGAACTCCTACAGTCCTCCTGCACTAAGGCCAGGAGAGATGGACAGACCTGAGCATTATCATAGAAAATGGCGGCGCTTACCTCATGCACTTTAATTACTCTTTGCATTTTTTTTCTTGCATATAAACTCAATTTTGGTGTACTGTGTTCAATGAAAATAATATTAAATCTAATATAATACAATCCACTGATCTCCATTATCCAGCAGGTATTCAATGCTACCCACATGTAGCAAGCTAGCTTCTAGCTACCAGTTATCTGGCTAGCCATAGCTAGCTTGCCGTTTACAACTAAAAACG
Organism: Notothenia rossii; assembly: GCF_949606895.1. Lineage (NCBI taxonomy): Eukaryota > Metazoa > Chordata > Actinopteri > Perciformes > Nototheniidae > Notothenia > Notothenia rossii. The sequence goes on from NC_136906.1 coordinate 31,181,998, forward strand.
GAGCAAAATATAAAACAGTGGTTTCAAATATCCTTGTCAGAGAAAAGGCGGCAAAAGACAGAACGGATGTTGCGCATGCGCAAAGGGGATGTGCAAAGGGGCGGTCCCCAGATGAAAACAATTCATTTTGAGTTGATCTGTCCTAAATACATTTAATAAGTGAATTGATTAAAGTAATTTGTGTTACACTAATGAACTATACTTAGGTTTATTTCTTAATTAAAAATATTTTATAAAGCGAACATTTGTATATTGTGTCAAGTCTAAGAAGGGCTTGAATCGTTTGTGTGGGGTTCATAAAAACATGTTCTTACTCAATATCAAGCCACGATTATTGTTTTTATTTTAAATCGTATAATGTCTGACTTTTTTTGTCGTCTGTGAGGAAAAGAAATGGGGCTCAGAGCCTCAGAATACTGAAATCTGTATTTTTTAAAATCTTTTTTTCCTTCTAATTTGTTATTCTTTTCTAAATAACACACTGTTATTTACTCACCAATAACACACAATTATCCTTGTTTTTGTTTAATTCCATAATCTCTGGCTTTTTTGGTGTCCGTCAGGATCTGAATTTCAAAATAAAAATAACCGGAAACAGACACGATACACAGCCACTGAACTGATTAACCAAGATCCTCAGCTATGGTTTAAGCTCGCTAATTGGATGTTTTAGCCGCTATGCATATTGGGATATGGTGTTCATGCGATATGAAATCGGAAAAACATTTCTGAGTTTAGCATGGCCGAAGACACTACACTACCCATAATCCCCAGCTATCATTTAGGACTACTGTCCCCGTGATTAATCTTCAAGCTCTGGGATTGGATGTTGGAGTGGCAGTGCGCCGAGGTTACGCCGAGCGTCAAACAGCTGTTTGAAATGGAACGAAACCACGCCAGACGATCCAAAACTGGAATCGAACGTCCCCCCAGAACTACACATGCTGGCTATTGTGTTTCACAAAATGTTCAATGGGACGTCTCTACTGAACGTTTTCGTTTTTCCCACAATTAGAAGTTGCCAGTGTTAAACACATTGGTGTTATCAAATGTAAAACATGTCATTAATAAATGGGTGAAAATCACTTGTGTCCATAATACGCAGCATTAATATATACCCACATGACAGCTCATTGTTACTTTGTAATTATACTCCACTACAATTCAGAGGTTAACCTGCTATTTTTACTCCACTACATGTATTTGAGTTACTTTGCAGATTCTGATTAATGATGTGAAATATAAACAACCCTTAAATCAGAGTTTAGTTACACCTGAGTAAAATTCAGGGAAGGTGATTGTCGAGTGCCAACAATCAGGAGAGATATTTGATAGTTGGTGCTTGAGAAGACTAAACATTTATCTGCAATTGACATGAATGGAAACGAGTAATAAAGTATATTCATTACGCGTTATTCTCTACTAATAGTTCATTAAATACTGTATAATGGCTATTTTGCTATCTTGATTTCAAGATTTTCTAAGGTTTATTGACCTATCATATACACAACTATGGTGTAGTTATGCAATGAATGAAAAACTTGGGTCGCAGCTGAGGTTCCTCAACAGTGCATTACAAGACATCTATCAATATGTGTCTATACCTCCACCATTAAACTGTCATATTCTGCACATTTATTATACTATCTACAGACATAAGAGTATCATTCATATGTATAATATCAGTTAAAATAAGTGCTTCAGCATAGTTAACATTGCAGGAAAGCAATATATTAGACGTGAAGTATTTTGTCAGGCTTAATATTTATCTGTAGATAGATACCCCCAAAGCTTTTTTCTTATTTAACACTACCGCCAGAGATTTTTTATACCTAAAACCGCCACCGGGGTCAAATTGACCCAGCATTAGAATGCATTGATTTTCAAAGTAAAAGTATTGCTTTAAAAAGAAAAATGGTCCTGTGGTATTGGTATTTTGACAAGCAGTTTTGTTAAATTGTTTCGTTTATTAACGGTACAACATAGGGTTTCGTGAGGGGGTTGTCGTTGTTGGGTGAAAAGCAAACAGCTGTTTGCTGCGGAGCGCTCCTTCACTACAGACTGTCGCTATCAATCTATCTCTCTCTCAATCTATAAGGAACTGCAGTAGACAAAAGGCATTGCTATAGCAACACGTCATGTTTGTTTACACGCAAAATCAATAGCGCGAAAAGGGGTGGGGTCAATATGACCCGCTTGGCGGAAATAGGTATAAATGGCAATTCTTTTGCCGATTTCTTCAATCTGACTTCATATTGACCATTTTTAACAACATAGGGTGCTACATAACACACTTTCAGGAAAAGTCACGGACTGGGAGACTTTAATATGTTATTGAAAAAAAGTTACATGCAATAAAAAACAGCTCGGGGTCACATTGACCCCGTTGGCGGTTCTACTGTTAAAAGAAGACCTTAATCTAAAGTATTCTTTAATGTGATAATAAAGGTTAATTAGTGTGTCTGTTTTGCACATCCTCATATTAATATCTTTGTACATCCTGCACTAAACTGTTTTATTGTAGAGATCACTTACAGTATCTTCTTGATTTTTTATATTCTATATTTCTATCATTGACCTTCTACTTTCCCCTTATGAAAGTATGTACCCTTAATATTTCTTTCATCAAATATAACACATAAAAACAATAATTCAATAACGTGCTTTAACCACTACGCGCACACACAAGGTACACACAGCCATAATAACTTTGTATTATTAGTGTAGGACACTTACGTATGTACAACATCTGAAGATGTGTAATTTTATTCATGTTTTCACATAATTTTACAGCATATTGCTATATTATTTAAGACTCAGTATTTACACTCTTATATTCAAAGAAAATCAGTAATATCTTTAAAAACTACAAGTCCTTTTCTATCAGCTGTGCACCGTTTTGGTGTAAATATAACATATCTACGAATTGGATCAAATATAAAAGTCAGCCGAATTAGTGTTGATACTGCGAGGAGACGTATTGTGTGAAGAGAAATTGAAGATGTTGTTTAATTGTTGATATATTTATGATCCACGTCAAGTATTCAGTTTCGGCGGCATTTCTTCCTGTTTTTCCAAAGGTCTTCTCATCAGGGCTCTATAAATAAAGAACTACGGCAGATCTGTAATATGTAATGTAGCCGAACCGTGTATTACAATGCCGTTATCTGATGACTTCTAAAGAGAAAAGCAAGAACACTCGGAATAAAGTATTATTTTATTTAAAAAAAATGTTTTTCCAATTTCATATCGCATGAACACATATCCCTATATGCATTGCAGCTAAAACATCCAATCAGCGAACTTAAACCATAGCTGAGGATCTTGGGTAATCAGTTCAGTGGCTGTGTATCTGTGTATCGCATCTGTTTCCGGTTATTTTTCTTTTGAAATTCAGTTCCTGACGGACGCCAAAAAAGCCTGAGATTATGGAATCAAACAAATAAATAAAAACAAGGATAATTGTGTGTTATTTTTTTAAATACGACTGTTGGCTAAGACCAAGTCCTTTTTATCTTTTAAAGACCTAGAAAGGGTTAGTAACGCCTTTGTTACATCGAGACTGGATTACTGCAATGCTCTGTATGTGGGTATGGACCAGGCCTCAATTAGACGCCTGAAGCTAGTGCAGAACGCAGCTAGTGCAAAACGCAGCTGCATGTCTTCTCACTGGCCATAAAAAGCGTGACCACATCATCCCAATTCTGGCCTTATTACACTGGCTTCCAGTTCGGTTCAGAATAGATTTTAAAATCCTTTTATTTGTTTTCAAAGCCCTAAATGGGCTGGCTCCGGCCTATGTAGCCAAACTCCTCCATCGCTACACCCCAGGCAGAGCCTTAAGGTCGGCTGATCAGCTGCTGTTGATGCCTAAGACCAGGCTCAAAACCCGAGGGCACCGAGCATTCGCAGCAGCGGGCCCCAGGCTCTGGAACATTTTGTCCCTCCATGTGAGGTCGGCCCAGACCCTGGGGGGTTTTAAATCAACACTTAAATCTCACTTTTTCTCTCTGGCCTTCTAGGCTTCTCTTATCAAGAATAACTTTTATCCAATACCTTTTCCCTCTCTAACCTCTCGAGGTTTTATTCGAGGGAAACAGTTTGCAGAGTGGCTTAGACAGGCCGGGGAGTGTTACGATTCGTAGACACAGCGTACCTCCCTATCTCTCATCAATTTCCAACGAAGGCTCCAGTGGGGACCTTGTTCCCGACACTGTAAAATGTTTGGCTGTAAAATTACAGTAAATTACTGGCTATTAGTTGTATGGATTTCACAGTAATTTACTATAAATATTTCACAGTAATTTACTGTAAATATTTCAGAGTAATTGACTGTAGATATTTTACAGTAAATTAGAATAAAAGTACAACTAAATACTGTGACTTTACAGTTACCATGCCCATGGAATTACTGTGATATAGCAGTACAGAGCTGTGGTATTATGGTACCTTGCTGTACATAAATTACAGTAATTACTTGTATTTTCACACTTTTGCTGTAGAAGTAATGCAACACATTAGCCAGTAATTTACTGTAAATAAAAAAATGTAAATAATACAATATTATATTGTACATCTGACTAGTTAACTGGGATTTTACCATAAATACACAATTCAATCAGCTCAATCAACAAAGAAAAACAAAGAAAATACACATTTTAACTTTGTATTACTCCATTGAAGTGCAAAGTACATTTCACAGTGTCTTGGACATGTTGTTACGGTCCCAACCTCTACTCCGCGGTAGTGGCTCGTGCTGAGACCCGCAACATGAAAGAATACACGCAATAACCGGTACTTGGTAACGAGCATTTATTGATAATCAGCCGTTTGCTCACACAAGTGAAACGGGAAACAAAAAGAGGTCTGGAGGACTGGCCAAAAGGAACAAACAGAAGGAGAGAACCCGAGCCATCCACACCATGGGCCGTAGGACCCAGAGCTCCCCCCCCCTAACCAGAAATCAATTATAAACTCTATGGGAAACAAAATAAAGCTGCGAAAACTGGACTACAGTTCCTCCGGCTAAACATAAACACATCTGCAAAAATATGGCCTGCAGCTCAAAATGGCAAAGCTGTATTCTGAGGAGAGTGTCTCCCGGCGTTAGGATAGGCAAGACATCCTTCTCCTCCAGCTTCTCTTTATATATACACAGCTGAGTGGAATTTGGAACACCTGGGCAGAGACGGAGCCAGGGGCAGACCAGGTGCACCTGGGCAGAGGCGGAGCCAGGGGCAGACCAGGTGCACCTGCGCAGCAGGGAGACAGAAAAGAAAATAAGGAGGGGAGCAAATGTCTTTGGCTCGACCAAAAATCGTTTATAAATGTGCTATATAAATAAAACTTGATTTGATTTGATTTAAATAACAGTGTTTTATTTAGAAAAGAATAACAAATTAGAAGGAAAAAAAGATTTTAAAAAATACAGATTTCAGTATTCTGAGGCTCTGATCCCCATTTATTTTCCTCATAGACGACAAAAAAAGTCAGACATTATGATTTAAAATAAAAACAAGAATCGTGGCTCGATATTGAGTAAGAACATGTTTATATGAACCCCACAGCTTCCAAGACCCGAACGGACAAAAAGACGTGCTACAGGCACGAAACATACTACCAATAGAAATACATTGCTTTTAAAATCGTTCTGTGTGACTCGAAAAAAAGGGGAAAATTGTGTTGGTGAACACGAATCAATAGATGAAATGTCGTGACTATAACACGAAATGCCATGAGACTGGGTTGTATTATCAGTAAACACAAAGTGCAGCTGAGATTGGTGTTAGCATGCTAAAAGGAGCTTATTATCAGTAAACACTAAGTACAGCTAAGTTGAGCGTGTTTTAGAGATGTTAAGATTCACCGATTCGCATCGGTGCACCGGCATAAATGTTCAAGATGCGAGTGCACCGGTTGAAAGAGTGCACATCGGCTACAGTTTGGGTTGAACCGGGTTAAACTCGCGATGCATCGATTGCGTAGCGTCTTTGCATCGGTAAAAAACCGATTCATTCATATAAAATCCCCTCATCTTGTCAACGCTCAGCAGAGACGATCTTTGATATTTGCTTCACCACTACGGAGAACGAGAGTCTCAGTTATCAACACACACGGAAGTTGAGGGGAAAGAGAAACACAGCGCACCGAAAAATACCTATCAAACGTTTGGCAACACTTCGGATTGTTCAAGAAAGACGGTGTAATAGTCCTTTATGCTATATAGTTGAGCGCAGGTCATGGAGAGTAATAAGGTATCCGTAGACCTTTGTATGAGGTATCTTTATTACTTAACAGGTCTACAGCCATGATACATAGATCCGTCCTAGATGCGGACTTGCATACACACAGTATCACTCCGCAGCCGCACCCCATCAGTAACGTCCTGATGGTATATGTGCGCGGCACTATTACTACAGATCACAAATCACTCAGTGAGGTGTTCTGTCAGAGAGAGTGGTGTTTAGTTTACAGCAGCCTGTGACGGCCAATAATAATTTAAATGTCTTCCTTACTATAAGCAGTTATGAAACACCTGTTTGTGAAAGGTTATTTTCTTTATTGTTCGTATAGAAACCACTGCTTTCTGCTCACTGGTGAGTTAGCCTATGAGTGTTAAGCACATCAGGCTGGCAGCTGTATGGGCATTGCTCTATGTTAGCTGTTATTTGCACATTGGTAATCATGGGCAATGCATCCATACATTGTTTAACTGTGAGGTGTTATACAATTATACTCTGGAGAGCTTTTAAAGGTAAAAAAATAAACGGCATGATGGGATGTGCAGTACCAAATATGTAAAGCACTTTTTTGTTAATGTATGATTTGCTGCATATCAGGAATAAAACAAAAATCCTCTGTCGTACCATATTGAAGTATCATTATTTTTGCATCGTGTTGAATCGCATCGTATCGCCCCGAATCGCATAATGTTGAATCAAATCGTATCGAACTGTATCGCAACGGGTGAATCGTATCGTATCGCATCGCCTGGTGTTTCAAAGGTATCGTTAATGTATCGTATCGTGGCAACGTATCGAGATGCGCATCGCATCGGCTTCAGTGATGGAGATGCACATCCCTAGCGTGTTTGCATGCTATCATGAGCTAAATAAAAAAGTAACAAATAAAGCTATTATAACCGAATGTGTTCTTTCCCAGCCCTGTCAGCACTACCAAGACCACAACCTCCAAGGTGGTGATAATCACGCAGGAAGTGGACAAATGCGGAAATGTGATCAACAGTGATTAGCTTCAAACTCTAAACAGAGTCTGTCTGAGCTTCTTCAATAAAAATAAAGTATGACATTGCTCCTGAGCTTCATTTGTTTTACGTACACACTGATGATCAGCTGCTGCTGCTGTGACTTCATTAAAGAGTCATCTCTGAAACATTTGGAATCTTTTTCAACCATTTTCTTTCCACTCAATATCTTTCAATAATATTTGATCGGCAATTAATATATACATTACGGCGCCCCCTAGGGGACATGGAGGGAAAACAAATTGGTAAAAAGACTAAATAAGATGTAGTGTTACCAAAATCTCTTAACACACCAATGGCAGGGCCGGCCCTAGACCTTTTGGTGCCCTAGGCAAGATTATGATTTTGTGCCCCCCCCACTCCAAGCAATACACATTGGAATATATAAAGAATAACTGAAAATCTCTACAAAAGACCAATAAACTACAAAAGCGGAAACGTATTGACATGTTGGTTATATACATAAAGAAGGTTTCAAATGTATTAAATATTGTATGAACATGTTTTAATTGGGGGGTGGACGTCTCATCCTCTAGGGGGGTCCAGCGGCATGCCCCCCCGGAAAGATTTTTGTTTTAAAGTAAAATGCTTCAATCTTGTGCATTTTGAGCAGAATTACTAAAGACTAGATCTAGGGGGTACAACTCTAAAACACCCATATGAAAAAGATTGGTTTACATTTTAATAATCAAATAAGTATGTGAACATAAGATAACCAATATCCAGTACTCGAGTTGAGGGGGGATGAGGGGGGATGGCATCCCCCCTGAAATAAAAACGGTCAAAATCATCCCCCTTCTAAAACTGCCATCCCCCCCTTTCCATCCCTTATGTCATTTTATCAATGAACGTGGCACTGGTATTACTGCTGTTTCAACATTCATTTTGCGCATTTTGAGTAAAATACTGTGGACAAGGGAGCACGCACAAACGCAATGACATTTTTACCAAGTCACTGACGATATGCTATGCGAGTGCCCTAGAGGGCACCAGAGCGCTGTGATGTGCCTGTTTGATTGATGCCAGAAGCTGCATAGCAGCACTAGTGCAGGTAACGGTCATCACAATGGCCAAGTGACCAGGAAGACAACGCGATCTGAGGGACTTCAGAATTAAAAAGACTACAAATAAGTCAAGAGTCAGTAATCTTAGTCATTACTCATTACTTTTGTCACCAAAGGTGGAATCTATGGACATAAGCAGCAATAACAACTTAGTTTGGAGTTTAGCTACGTTTTTCTCTCGCGTTAGCTAGCTGGTAAGCAGTGATGTACCTGAACGCGTTCAATGAACGATCGTTCATGAACACGTTCATATTTTGGGCGAACGTGAACTGAACGTACTGTATTTCCGCTAGATGAACGTAATTGAGAACGCCGTCGACGTTTGCTGTCGACGACGTCGACAGCAAACCTTAAACGGCACAGTGAGAACAATGATTACTTTCACTTTTGGTACTTTAAGTATATTTAGATTATTATACTTAATAAAGACCATTCAAGCGGCACGCTTTTCCTCATGTTTTTGAAAATATACTGTAAAGATGAAAGCTGCAGCCGCTACTAGTGTGGACTGAATGGGCGGCAGCAAAGTGTTATGGAAATGCCAGTATTCTGATTGCTGTCTGTGGTTCTATAATGGGTTGTGGCAATCATTTTGACAAATAATAGCTCGCAGCAACGTATTGAAAAAATAACTATAAACTATAAATTAGTTCATTGTTGAAACCATGAACTTTAGTTCAACATTTTGAATTATGAACTATGAACTGAACTAGTTCATTTTAAAATGTGTGAACTGTGAACTGAACTAGTTCATGTAGAAAGTTAACTTTCCCAACACTGCTGGTAAGACTCAAAACTGTTGATGAAATGATAGCAGTACCACCAGCACCAGAAGAGCTGAAACCCCTCCTTCAAGCAGTGAACACTCTGGTCATCTCCACAGCTGAGTGTGAACGTGGGTGTAGTCAGATGAACATTTTAACAACAACTAGAAGCTCCCTAGAGGTAAAAAGCATGTCAGCCTTGCTTTTCATCAAGTGTGTTGGCCCTCCACTGAACAAGTTCAGACCAGATGTATATGTCAAGACTTGGCTTCAAAGCCATTGCTTAGCTAACAATCCGAAAGTAGGAGCCAGAAAAATCGAGACCAAAATGCATTATTATGAAAATCTTTGGAAACTTCTATGAGATGGGGGAGAGTGGAATAGGCAGCCATTGACAAAAATTGTCCTATTTTGTATTATCTGTATAATCGTTTAATATATTTTGTAAACAATTTCAATTTGCACTTAATGCCCTGTTAAAAAAAGTAACATTGGGAATGTTAACATAAAAGATTTGTATTTGACCTGCAATAAAATGATGACGGATCAATATATTTCAAAAATGTTTCCTCAATTTTTTCATTAAGTGTTACATTTACATAATGATTTAATTAATCACGATACAAAATTAACCCTTTAGATACCAGTTGTGATCGTATACCAGTAACTGCTTTTTTGAAAAAATACACTATAATTCAATATTCTAAAAACAATTTTGACTTTATTATTAGTATCATCAGCTGATCCATCTGAATAATAAATGAGGGACTTTTAAACTACAAGATTTGTACCATAGACTTCCATTATCCATCCATCCATCCATCTTCTCCCGCTTATCCGTGGTCGGGTCGCGGAGGTAGCAGTTGCAGCAGAGAGCCCCAAACTTTCTTTTCCCTGGCCACATCAACCAGCTCTGACTGGGGGATCCCAAGGCGCTCCCAGGCCAGAGAAGAGATATAATCCCTCCATCTGGTTCTAGGTCTACCCCTTGGTCTCTTCCCAGCTGGACGTGCCTGGAACACCTCCCTAGGGAGGCGCCCAGGTGGCATCCTAACTAGGTGCCCGAACCACCTCAACTGGCTCCTTTCGACGCGAAGGAGGAGCGGTTCAACTCCAAGTCCCTCCCGGATGACCGAACTTCTCACCTTATCCCTAAGGGAGACACCAGCCACCCTGCGGAGAAAACCCATCTCGGCCGCTTGTACCCGCAATCTCGTTCTTTCGGTCATGACCCATCCTTCATGACCATAGGTGAGGGTAGGAACGAAAATGGCGCGGTAGACAGAGAGCTTTGCCTTCTGGCTCAGCTCCTTTTTCGTCACAACGGTGCGGTAAAGAGACTGCAGTACCGCTCCCGCTGCTCCGATTCTCCGACCCATCTCACGCTCCATTGTTCCCTCACTCAAGAACAAGACCCCGAGATACTTGAACTCCTTCACTTGGGGTAAGGACTCATTCCCTACATGGAGTGGACAGTCCATCGGTTCCCTGCTGAGAACCATGGCCTCAGATTTGGAGGTGCTGATCCTCATCCCAGCCGCTTCACACTCGGTTGCGAACCGATCCAGTGAGTGCTGAAGGTCGCAGACCGATGAAGCCATCAGAACCACATCATCTGCAAAAAGCAGTGGTGCAATCCTTAGTCCACCGAACTGCAGACCCCCTCCCCCACGACTACGCCTCGAAATCCGATCCATGTATATTACAAACAGGATTGGTGACAAAGCGCAGCCTTGGCGGAGGCCAACCCTCACCTGAAATGGGTCCGACTTACTGTCGAGGACCCGGACACAGATCTCGCTTTGGGAGTACAGAGATTGGATGGCCCTGAGTAGAGACCCCCTCACCCCATACTCCCGCAGCACCTCCCACAGTGACTCCCTGGGAACCCGGTCATACGCCTTCTCCAAGTCTACAAAACACATGTAGACTGGATGAGTGTACTCCCAGGCCCCCTCCAGGATCCTTGCGAGAGTAAAAAGCTGATCCGTCGTTCCACGACCAGGACGGAATCCGCATTGTTCCTCCTCAATCTGAGGTTCGACAATCGGCCTGACCCTCCTTTCGAGTACCTTTTTAGAGTAAACTTTCCCGGGGAGGCTGAGTAGTGTGATGCCTCTGTAATTGGCACACACCCTCTGATCCCCCTTTTTGAAAAGGGGAACCACCACCCCGGTCTGCCACTCCTTCGGTACTGTTCCACGCAACGTTGATGAGACGTGTCAACCATGACAGTCCCTCAACACCCAGAGCCTTCAGCATTTCTGGGCGGATCTCATCCACCCCCGGGGCTTTGCCACTGTGAAGTTGTTTGACGACCTCAGTGACCTCCCCCCGGGAGATTGGTGTCGATCCCCCGTCATACTCCAGCTCTGCCTCTAACATAGAGGGCGGAGTTGTCGGGTTCAGGAGTTCCTCAAAGTGCTCCTTCCAACGCCCTAACACTCCATCAGTTGAGGTCAACAACGTCCCATCCTTACTGTACACAGCTTGGATGGTTCCCTGCTTCCCCCTCCTGAGGTGTCGGACAGTTTTCCAGAACAACTTTGGTGCCGCCCGAAAGTCTTTTTCCATGTCTTCTCCGAACTTCTCCCACACCCGCTGCTTTGCCTCGGCCACGGCTGAGGCTGCTGCCCTTCGGGCCTGTCGGTACCTTGCAACTGCCTCGGGAGTCCCCCGGGATAACAAATCCCTGAAGGCCTCCTTCTTCAGTTGGACGGCTTCCCTGACCACCGGTGTCCACCAGGAGGTTCGAGGGTTACCGCCCCTTGAGGCACCTAGGACCTTGAGACCACAGCTCCCCGCCGCGGCTTCGGCAATAGAGGCTTTCAACACCGACCACTCTGGTTCAATGTCCCCAACCTCCACAGGAATGCCCGAAAAGCTCCGCCGGAGGTGTGAGTTGAAGGCCTCCTGAACTTGGGCCTCCTCCAGACGTTCCCAGTTCACCCGAACTACACGTTTGGGCTTACCAGGTCTATCCAGAGGCTTCCCCCGCCACTCGACCCAACTCACCACCAGATGGTGATCAGTTGACAACTCCGCCCCTCTCTTTACCCGAGTGTCCAAAACATACGGCCTCAGGTCCGATGATACGATAACAAAATCAATCATGGACCTTCTGGCTAGGGTGCTCTGGTACCACGTACACTTATGAGCATCCTTATGTTCGAACATGGTGTTTGTTATGGCCAATCCATGACTAGCACAGAAGTCCAGTAACAAACCACCACTCCGGTTCAGATCAGGGGGGCCGTTCCTCCCAATCACTCCCCTCCAAGTGTCTCCATCATTGCCCACATGTGCGTTGAAGTCTCCCAGCAAGATTAAAGAGTCCCCTTCAGGAGCCCCATACAGGACTCTTTCCAGGGTCTCCAAGAAGGCCGTATACTCTGAACTGCTGTTGGGTGCATAAGCACACACAACAGTCAGAGTTTTCCCCCCCATAACCCGCAGGCGTAGGGAGGCAACCCTCTCGTCCACTGGGGTAGACTCCAACAACTAAGCACCCAACCGGGGACTTGTGAGTATCCCCACACCCGCCCGGCGCCTCACACCTTGAGCAACTCCGGGGAAGAATAGAGTCCAACCCCTATCCAGAAGTAAGGTTCCAGAGCCGACGCTGTGCGTAGAGGTGAGCCCAACCAGATCCAACTGGTAACGCTCCACCTCCCGCACAAGCTCCGACTCCTTCCCCCCCAGAGAGGTGACGTTCCACGTCCCCAAAGCCAGCTTCTGTCGCCCGGGTCTGGTCCGTCGAGACCCTCTGCCTTCACTGCCACCCTTCTGGCAGCGCACCCGACCCCATCGCTGTTTCCCGTAGGTGGTGGGCCCGCGGGACGGAGAAGCGGAGGTGTTGCCCACGTCGCCTTTTCGGGCTGTGCCCGGCCGGGCTCCGTGGCAAGCCCGGCCACCAGACGCTCGCCGACGAGTCCTCCTTCTGGGCCTGGCTCCAGAAGGGGACCCCGGGCTTCCTCCGGGCCGGGTATCCTCACTTCGTGTGTCGTCTTTCATGAGGTCTTGTGAACCAATCTTAGTCTGGCCCCTTGCCTGAGACCAATTTGCCATGGGTGACCCTACCAGGAACACAAGGTTCCAGACAACACAGCCCCCAGGTTCATCAGGGCACACAAACCTCTCTACCACGGTAAGGTGCTGGTTCTTCAGAGAGGCTTCCATTATAACCACTTTTTTGTATCCTCTCCCCCCTTTAAATTAAAGTGAAAAAAAGATTTTGCACTAATTGTCCTCTGCATTTGACTCATTTTAATATTTTTTAAATTATTTTATTTTTTCTCCCAGCGCAGCGCCCCTCCAGATCTGGCGCCCTTGGCGACCGCCTAGTTCGCCAGTGCCAAGGGCCGGCCCTGCCAATGGTTATGTTGTTGTTGTTAGCATGACACTTATTTTGAATAAATATGCTTTTAAATATTTTTGAGGCTTTTTTATTTAAAACTATTTTAAATGACTAGGACATTTTACAATGTAGTGCAAACAAACACCTTTCACACATCAATAGTACTTTGCTGCTCATTCTACATCAGGGTTGTCCAAACTACGGCCCGGGGGCCAAATGCAGCCCGAGGGCCATTTTGAATCGGCCAGCAGCTAAATTGGGTTAGCTAAATCGATTGCTTCTCATACTACACAATTAGTTTTGTGGACATTTGACTTTGTATAGCTTTTATGAATTTTTATGTTTAAAGGGGACCTATCATGCAAAA